>NC_138577.1:57487635-57790824 GCF_964289735.1 Phaethon aethereus | reverse complement strand
GATCTCATGGCATCTTCCCCTTAAAAAAGGAGCTCAGCCAGAACCGTTATATCTCTAGAGGATACAGCAGAAAATCTGATAGTACTCACTGGCAAAGGCAGCAATATTTGTCCAGAAATTAGAATACTTCATGTGAAACCCTAACCTGGCCTACCACACTGACTCTGAGCCTTATGCTTACAAAAAAAGAAAGATGCTTTTTTTCCCCTGACTATATTAACTTCATATGTTGTATGAAATATGATCCTTACCTTATATTATGTTGACCTACTGCTTTAAAACCAGTTATTTGTAGTGCATTCTCTCTCCTTAGTTCTGATCATAGTATTTTCAAAATTCTGTATGATCCAAGGAAAATTTGACTTAACTGAACAGTACAAAATGTTAGCCTTTTAGATGACCTTAGGACTTGGGGGCAAGAGACTTTTGGGAATTGTCTTGAAGCAGCAACTTAAAGGAAGGTGCTTGTGAGAAAAAGGAAAAGAGGGAAGAAATCTGTAGAAACACAAGTATACTCTACAAGCAGTAGGTGCTCTTCTGTTCTTTATCTTGATTGCCTTGTCAAAAGTGCAGAAGATAGGAAAACTTTTAAGGAAAGCTGTTCATAACAAGATTTGTCTAGGGTTACCATGAAAAGACACTTGCAAAAACTGATAGTGTTTGGTAGATGAAATAACTGTGTTTTTAATAGTAAAGTGTGATTTCCCATTTAGAAGCTGAATGGCTGTAATCTGTGTATAGCAGCAGGGATCCATAATATGTGGAAAAGTAATAATTTTTGTAACACTTTCAAGTAATGCAAGCAAATATTGATTGAGCACCAGCTGATAAATTAGAAGAAGAATTTACAGAGGGAAAAACTGGCAAAATGCATTCCAAGTACAGCAGCTTCCTCAAAAGCAATAGCTACTCATGGCACACAAATGAAACTCTGCTGTCAACAGGGTGCAAGGCCTTAGAATAGTGAGTAGTAATAGGATACTGAACTATTATATACAGGCCATATGTTGGATACAGAGGTAGTCATATAAATATCCTCAGCGTGAGATAGGCGATTAATCACTAAGGTATCTTCACGGTTTCTGTAACCTGGTCTTAATGCATTTTTTGTGTTTCAGAGATCCAGTTTACTTCGATGAAAATTGGCTGAACAGGATCAAAGCAGAAGTGGGAGATAATTGGAGGCTAAAGGTATTTGACTGACTTTGCTTGTCTGCGAATCTGTATTTCAGTTATTCATACAATATTGTATATAAATATTAGAATATTTCTAGATTAAGACCTTGCTCTGTAGTACAGTGTTTTGAATTTTAGACCATTTTAATTACTTACTTGTTTTTTATGTTGTCATTGTCCTGCACAGCTTAGCAAAGAAAAGACATTTTGAGTTTGTAGATAGTTTTCAAGAACTTAAAAAGTTAGTATTAAAATAAATTTTATGCATCAACAACCTCTCTTTGTTTTTCAAATGTTGAATGAAAGATTTTTTATAAAATGCAAAGTGTGAAAGTAGCATTAAAAAAGAGCTCTGGGAAGCAGCTGCATGAAAGTAGCAGAACAATAAAGAATTTATTTAAATAAAAATGGCAAAGTGTTGTTTCCTTTTAATTGTCAGCTCTGCACAACTACTGAGCTTTAGGACAGGAAGTCATGTTTTTTCTATGTTGTTTGTACTGAGCATATTTTTTTGTATCACTTGATATTCTAGTATTTCCTCTTCCAACCTTAAAGCAATAGGATTTACAGTGGTACAGCTGAGGAACATTTTGATTTATAAAACCTGAAGAACATAGTTTCACATGCATATGTTAGTGTAGTTTCTGAGCAATTTTGTTCAGAGAATGATGTATGTACCTTTCTAAATTGCCATTTCTGGCCCAACTACTCAGGGAAACCAGATAGTGATGGTTTGTCTGTTAGTTCATGTTTCCTATAAATCCATTTTGTTCCAGCCATCAAAAACCCTTCTGAGCATCTGGGGAAGGGCTACAACTGAAATGCTCTAGTACTTAGAGGCTCATCAGCATCAGTGGCTGAATAGAAGGGACACAAAGATAAGTGCTGCTTGAGACAAGGATGGAGCATACTGCTGATTTATATGTTTTGGCCAGCAGACCTGTCAGTGTGGTCTCTGCTGCCTGGCCAGCTGTGTGCAAGTTTGGGCTGCTTTAGAATGTTTTGTCTACCAGGGCTGCCAGCAAAAATGTGGGTACACTGATGAGGATGTATTGACTGGCTGGTGAATAAAAGACATGATCCCTAAAAAAACTTTGTTAGTTCTGTTGCTTGTAGAGCAGTTAATTTAAATGAACTTTCCAAAGCAGCATATGGAATTGCAAGTGAACAGCTGGATACAAGGTTTTATTTTTTGCTAAAATATTTCTGTGGCTTTTTTCTAATCATAGAATCATTTAAGTTGGAAAAGATCTTTAAGATCAAGTCCAACCGCAAACCTAACACTGCCAAGTCCAGCACTAAAACATGGCCATAAGCACATCTACATGTCTTTTAAATACCTCCAGGGATGGTGACTCAACCGCTTCCGTGGGCAGCCTGTTCCAATATTGAATATTGAAGTCTTGGCTTTTAAATTGGGAGAACAGCAAATTGAGATTTGTTTCTTATAACAGCATTTCAGCTGATTGAAAGAGAAGCAGGAGCTTCTGTAACTCTCATATGGAGCTTAAGAAATATTTTTTTTTTTACGTCTCACACCAATTTGGCAGATACTAAGGCTTAGCAGGTAGGAATAAAAAAAAAGGCTGAGCAATCTAGTAACTTCTTTATATAATTGAAGTTGGAAAAACATCAGGTCAAATTTCAGTTTCTTGCTGATGTCATTCCTTCTTGTTTTTCATATATCCACATAAATAACAATTAAGGACTGATTGATTTCTTGTTTAAAAGGCACATATACACCAGTTCCCTTTTCATGAAGAATACTAAAAAGCACAAATGTGATATTTAACTCTTATTTTGTAACCAGGAAAGTAATCCTGTACTTTGCCAACTGTTCTTCTTCTTTATATGTGGTAAACGCTATTAGTATAGCGTATTAGCATATAGTTGTTCAAATGTCTATCAGTCAATCCGTCATTTATAGTCTGGCTTGTAGGAACAGTTTCAATCTGTGCACTTCTGTTGTTTTGTCACTAGACTTAAAATGTAGGCAACATACTTTTGGATGTCTCTATGATATAGACTTCCCTTTATCTTTTAAGAAGCACCATGAGAAATTATAATTAGGTTATGTCACTACCTCACAAATCATGAAAATGAGCTGAATTAATATTCTGGTTGCTACACATGCTTGCTCTTTGCCTTCTGTACCTTATGGTGTAACAGCAACCACTTGTACAAGCTCTTGGTATTATGAACCACATAAAGGACCAGCCTAGCAGAGGAACAGAGTTAAAAAAACAACCCAAAACGTAATGTGCAGGTAGTTCTACTTTGTGGAACAGTGGTTAGGAGGTCCTGACAGATGTTAGCGTAGGCCTGATACAGCCCTCCTAACCACTGCTGAAAGAGATACTCATTCTATCAGGCAATTGTTAACTTTGCATTGGAAGCTGTCTTATATGGGGAATAAACAAGACTATATGGCTCAGCTTTCATCATTTTTTTTGTTCAGCAGTTCACTTGCCGATAACTGCAAGAATGCAATCTTATTAACAATGTTTTTCCTGTTGTGGTACCAGTTTAAAATAAATGTAGAAATTCACAGGGATGTTGTTATGTTCTTGTTTTCATGGCAGGTTATCTGTCTTGAGAGATTGAGCAATGCAGAGGATAGAAAAAGGGACATGTTAGAACTTGGGGGACTTAGAAAATAGGAAGCATTCAGCAAGCATTCTGTGTATTGTAGCTGACCAGATTTTCATCTACTCTGTTTAGTAGAGAAACATGTTCTTAATTCTTTGGGGTTAAAATATCTGGGGCACAGCATATGTCGGTGTCCATAGCAGTTTGTTTTCCCTTGGGCAACAAAAAATGCTGCTTCTCACTGAGGTACAACAGAATACTTTAATATAGTGAGAGTTTAAACTGTGTACATGCTGGTATTTTATGCTGAAGAAGACATTTTGAAGATAAAATGAGCTTTATTGAAAATGGAAAACAGTATAGAAAATTCTGTTGCCAAAATTTTGCAGGAATGAAATTCTCTGATCAAGAAACGAGAATAGTTCAATGTCAAGTCATACAGGAATACCAGTAACCGAACAGAAATTTAAACAGTTAATGAGTTGATACGCATATGTCATGCAACTGCAAAGTAAGTTCTTGACTGTCTGAGGGACGGGTTAAAACTGACACCCTTTTTTTACCCTCTTCCATTCAGTGTGGTTGTACCTAGCTTGGGAAGGGAAGGACATACATTGTTCAGCTTGACTTCTGACTTTTTCTTCTGGACTTTTTGCTTTGACATTCAGACTACAGCATCAGTTTAAAATACAATTTTATTGATGTTTGTAGTAGCAAGCTGTGCTTGTTCCATTACTGAATAGAACATTCAAACAATAGGAGCCACTAGACTTTCTGCAGCTAGTACAGTTTGAATGCCTTGCGCTTGATACAGTATTGCAAAATGGAATAGTCAATGAAATTAGAATACAGACTACTTAGTGCTGTTAATCTAAGTAAACAAACCTGATTTTTTGAGAATTAATTTTGACTCCCTGCAGTAGTATAGTTACATTTGCTCTGAATTCTTCTGCAGTACAAGCTGGGTTGACTGGTGGAGTAATGGAAGCTAGTTTTCAGTGTGCAGTATAATCTTTCTGCTACTTTCTTGTTCCTTTGCAAGGGAAGGAAGCACTTATTGATGAGCAACCTTTTAGAGTTTTTTTCTAATGAGGGTGGAAGCCTGTCATGTGAATGTTTTTCTGCAAACAAGAACCAGAGATTATAGGCATATTGTAAGCCAGCATTCATTTCTGTCAAAAAGATAATTAGCAACTGATATATTTAATTCTGTTTCGACATACCCTTAACTCCGAAGTCCAACAATGTCTTCAAACATAAGTTTAATATGGAAATGCTCTCTGTTCAGGTCCACATTAATTTTTTTTTTCTTGTCATTTAACTTGATTTAAGTGTCTGTATCTGTTCTTCTTGGTATTTCTTTTTGCAGAAGACAGGTTTGGAGGAGAATAACCCCCAAAGCTAGTGGTATAGTTTCTCTCTAGACTCCATTTATAATCAGTGAAGAGACAGGCTCCTACAGAGTGCCATTTAGAGCAGAAACCTAATGCATGTGGTAGGAGTCATGCATGCACACTCTCCCTCCCTTCCTTTCTTCCTTCCCCCCACCCTCCTTAAGTGCAGCTGGGAAGAATATGTACCTTAATGCAGTAACTGACCATGACTGAGAATTCTCTTGCCAAGTGTGCCCTAGCAACATTTCCAGAGGTTATAAGGTTTTTAATTCTAACCTGTGTGAAGGGAAATAGGTCTGTGCAATTACCCGTATATGGTATGGGTATGCATTTATCCGTATATTGGTGTACCCAATACCCATTGCACAAACCCAGGAAAGATACTGTTGAACAGCATTTCAGAACATTGGGGTTCCCATTCAGACACTTCAGAACCTGAAATGTGTAAGGATATGTCGATTTACACAGAGTCTGTAGCACAAACAGAATTTCAGTCATACATGTCATGTAAGGATAAATGTGAAATTGGGGACTGGCTGTCATAATGTTAGAGAGAAAACAACAGGTTAGATAACCCATGCTCCCTTTTTGTCAGCAATCACAAGCTTAAAGGCATTTCTACTGTCCACTTCATCAGGCTTTCCTTCTGTTGCTCAAACATATTTGTAAAGAGAGAAATCTAGACAGACTACCCTTACGTATCCTCGGTTTAGAACCAGTAAGTAAAGAGTAATTAAATTAAAAAAAAGAATTCATATGACAAGTGAGGAGAAAAAAACAGGAGAATAAAACCCTGCAAACATTAAGTTACATGGTGTTGCCAGATCATGTGTTGTCTTCAGTAACCCAGGGCACATCATCTCTGCTTTCATTCCAGTCAGTTTATCTGGTTAATGCTGTGTAATAAGGGTCAGTCTTATACTGAACAGTGTGTGCTAACTATGTAGTACTGTTACAGCCAAGATGTCTGTAAACTGAGAGGGTAATGGTCATTTAACGTAAGGAACATCCACACAGCTCTGCTGTGGATATTAGTGAACATGAGGTGCTCAAAGATTGAAGGATAACATGCAGGTTGCCTTTGTGGTTACATTAATTCAAAATGGATGTCCCTGTCCCTGGTAACAGGAGATTGGGGTAATAAAGCAGGAAAAGGCAGATGGAAAAGAGATTGAAAATTAATAGACATTAACCTAGAAATAATTAATAGTCCATCTATTGTGAGTTGCAGTAGCTTTTGGAAGTGCAATAAAGCATAGTTGTCACTGTTTGGTTTTTTTTTTTTTCCCCCAGTAAGTTTCATGTCTTTTCCAGAGGTATGGGTGCAGGGAGTGGATGTGAAGGGGGTCAGGAGGGTAGTGTATGTGCTTTGTAAGGAAAAGGAGGAAGTCAGGTTGCTGATGCAAGCAAGTAAGTGTCCCATGTGATCATGGGCTGATCTCCAAAGCATGATACAGTGCTTTGTAG
This sequence comes from Phaethon aethereus, assembly GCF_964289735.1. NCBI lineage: Eukaryota > Metazoa > Chordata > Aves > Phaethontiformes > Phaethontidae > Phaethon > Phaethon aethereus. The sequence goes on along the minus strand of NC_138577.1, from coordinate 57,784,198 downwards.
TCATAATCGATATTGGAAATTCTGTCTGTTGTGTTCTGTCATTGCATGATTTAATGGTCCTTGTTAACTAGTTATAGTTAGGTTTTCTGCATGTGCTCAAGAAAAAGAGAAAAAAAAGTTCTAAACAACCATCACCTGCTGCGATTTAGAATTCTGATGTAATTGGTTACCTTTAACACTTTCTTGTGCTGTTGTTCGCTTTCATTTATCTCTGTTTGAGGTCCTCCTTTTAAAAACTTACGCTATGATCTGACAAATGTTACTGGAGCTACTGAATTGAATCTCAAAATAGAAAACATTTGTGGTAGTTTCCCCTGATGATTATCTGCCAACAGCAATAGAAACATCTAAGGGTATTCACTGCAGACAAGCTAAAAAAAAAAAAAAAAATCAAGAACCCTCTGAGTAATACTGAAGATCATTGTTAAGTTTAAGCCAGTCTATAAAGAAGCTGATTTAACCTTATAATTGTCCAGCTGTGTGCCAGATACAAAGATAGTACAGTTAACTCTTGAAAGCAAGTTATCCTAGTACTGCTGATTGACAGTGAAATAAAATGGGGCCTCAAAGACAAGATTTTTTTTTTTCAGTTTCTTTGCTGTTTTCATTTTCCAAGGATGCTGCCCTATATGTTAGTTTTCATGACAGATTTTGATCAATACTGATTTTGTTCCCGCATCTCAACTCTAAGCTCTGTGAAAGTTGTATGGAGGAAGATGATTGTCTTTGTTTAAGGGATTCTAATTCAAAGAATGCTTACAACGAAAGGGGAAAACAAGTATTTTTGTAGGCTGGTACTTTCCATTTTGTTTCTTATTTTTTGGGATTATGTTCAAGTTCAAGGTTCCACAATGTTCTCATCGGTAAAGTGGACTTAAATTCTGCAACATGGCCTTTGCATTTCTGTGGCACTTTCTGCAGCAGACTCAGGTAAATTACACACTGGAAGACTTTAATGAATCAAATTTAAAAATAATATTCTAATCAGTGCATTATTCTTTGTGGTGATTTGCATCAAAATCATGTTATTTACATTTCTTTAAATTATTCAATCTGTTGCAGATTTTGGTTATGATTTGTGCATAGCCTTCAAGAGGTGGTGATTGCTTATGGGCAGACAATTAGAAGATAGTTGTAGTTCTTACAGAAACATGATGTTACGTGTAATATTACAGAAGTAGTATATGTTTGGGAGTAGAAGTTGTAAACCTGAAAGTAAACTAATTATTACACTGTTATGAGAGGGAAGGTAAACGTTGTTATAGACTTGCTATCATGTAGCATCTCCAGCTCTCATTCTAGCTTGTCAGAATATTTGATGTGTCACTTTTCAAGTCCAAGTGAATTTTTGTTTCTTGTATGAATTAAAGTTCAGTGATTATGAAGACAATCAGGAGGTTCTTATATCTTAGTAAGTGGTCAACTTTTGCTACTTGTTTCTAAAAGGGAGTGGATTAATAGGAATAAGGTAATCAGATCATTATCACTTTGGATTTCCTGGCTAAATCTTTTCATGTGTGTGTATCCTGTTCCTTTCTTAAGTTTGTCTTAGAGCCTGCATTTTGCTTTCATCACCTCATTTTGTCTGTTGACGGTGTTGAAGTGTTGAGTTTGTCCCTGGATTTCAGTGTCAAGTTTCTTAACTGTTTTCTGTAGTGTTTCCTCAGATCTTTTGGAAGATAGATGACTTCTGTCTGTGCACAGAATCTCCTAACTGGATATTTTTGGAATGTAATCAAGAATATAGAAGTTATTGAGGACTTTAAAGACAGTTGGGATTTAAGAGTTTTCACTCTCCCTTCGTTGTAATTCCACAGTTTGCACTGTGTCTGCTGTTGTCAGCAACAGCACTTTTTGAAACTTAGTTGAGTCAGGTTCGTTCTTTGTAGAACCTGTTCTTCACAGAACCTTCACAGAATCATTGTATTGGTAAAGACCCTTAAGATTATCGAGTCCAACTATTGACACTGCTAAGTCCACCACTACACCATGCCCCTAAGTGCCATGTCTACACATCTTTTAAATACCTCCAGGGATGGTGACTCAACCACTTCCTTGGGCAGTCTGTTCCAATGCTTGACCACCCTTTTGTGAAGAACTTTTTCCTAATATAAAATCTAAACCTCCCCTGGTGCAACTTGAGGCCATTTCTTCCTCTTGTCCTATCACTAGTTACTTGGGAGAAGAGACCGACACTCTCTTTGACCACAACCTCCTTTCAGGTAGTTGTAGAGAGTGATAAGGTCACCCCTCAGCCTCCTTTTCTCCAGGCTACACAACCACAGTTCCCTCAGCTGCTCCTCTGTCACTGATGACAGTGCACTGCTGCTGTTGTCTAAATTCCTTGTTTAAATATTTGGATATTAATTGGTGGGAATCTGTAGCAATTACTTTCAGCAAGGATTTCTTTTACTTCTAAATGTCACCTATGAAATTCATTGGGCATTTTTATAATTTTTAAATGCACTCTTTATCTCAGAAACTTGATTTAAATGGATTTTTGCTGGAAAGGGAGCAGTAATCTGTGCCAGAGAAGTGTGGCATAGATTCTATACAGCAGGAGGCACTTAACTGATGCCATTGGTTATGCAAGTGAACAGAAGCTATGTTGGTATGGCAGTGAAGGCATTGCTGAGAAATGTGAATTTTGCCTTGACACTGTAAGACAGACATTCAGTTGTAAAGAACTGGGGTGGGGAGGAACAAACAAAAATGAAAGCACTAAGATGAATCATTAGTGAGAAAATTAATAAATCAAGCTTACATAGGTTGGGAGTAAAGGAGGATATTGAGCAGTAGCTGGTTTTGGTTTGGAAGAAGAGGTTTATCTCTGCAGAAAGTAGATCACTAGCATACTTTTAAGAGAAGAAAGGAGGAAAAGAATGTTTCAACTTCTAGCTACAAAAAATAATCCTAAAATAAACAATTACTCCAAAAAAGATTCATGCTTTAGAGTCTGATATAAAGTCTATCCAAGACAGTGTGATGTTTTTAATAAATTTAAATGGGTTCTGTCAATAAACATTTTATGATCAGGTCTGGAAGTCTGATCATAAGGGATTATTGCATAACTTTCATGATTCTAAATTAAACCGCTCAAACAAAGCCTCACTGTGCAAATAGATGTAATTGTATGATTCTTTTGTGTGATTCTTCTGTGACTGCCTACTTTATGATAATTTTTCTGCAATTTATTCCCTGCATTTATTTATCCCTTCTTGTCAAATAGGTAAGCAACCTGAAGAAAATTTTAAAAGGAATATTGGATTACAACCATGAGGTAAGAATTGTTTTAAGTAATCTACGTCTACATTCTTTTTTTGTTACAGATTTTAGTTAACCTGTTTAATGTAAATTATATTCTACTGATTAAGTTCTGACTTCTTGCAAAGTATATGGCATACAGAGTGTTTCATAGTCTATTTTCGGGTGTTAGCCTTCTTTAAAACTTCTCACCTGCCTTATGAAATACACAGAGCTTCCAGAGGAGTCTGATGTGCAAATTCTGTCATACAAACAGTAGATGTCTTTGCTAATTATATTCTGATGATTGACTTTAACAGTACCTCTGTTTGACACCCACCCACCCCCCTCTAGCTAAAGACTGCCTCTTTCCTTCCCGACCCCTCCTTCTTGAGGAGAGAGAGGAAAGAGCATTTTTAACCTCTCCCCACATCAAAATTTTTAATGAAATGTTTTAATCGTGGGATATTGGAGTCTGCCCTTAGCGTTCTCTCTTAGACTATCAAGCAAACTCAGAAATTAACCACTCCAGAGGAGATACAGTACAGTAGTTTTTTTTTCAGTGGTGAAACTTCAGCTGAAATATGCTTTTAGTTTCAATGATGTTTTGAGGCAAATTGATCTGTACAGGCTGCAGCACAAAATCCATAATATATGTGTTCTGGATATTGCTTGTCTCAAAATATTAGCCTCCCATAAATACTTTGGAGGGGAAGATATTTGTTAATAAACTTAAGTCTTTAAAACTGAACAGGCTTGCAGAAATAAAAAGTTAGACTCATAAGCTCATATTCAGTGAATAGTCGTATATCCAGTGAATAGTCATATATCCATGTTGAAATAAATTTTGAAGATTGATACTTAAACAAGTTGGCCGTAACTGACAATTCTAGAAAGAAACAAATAAATTTTTTTGTTATAGAAAATTAATATTACTATGACAAAGTGATGCCAGCTTTTTGGCTAGTTGGTATGTATGATGATTAAGTTTCTGGTGTGAAAACTTTACTACTTAGCAAGTTTTGAGCTGTTTCAAGCTGATTAAGTTCTGCAAAGGTAATGCATATTTGTAAGTTTAACTGGATTTTGGTTTGGTTTCTTTATTTTCTGCTGAGTCAATGCCTGTGGTGAAAATGGAGATAATCTGGATTCTACTATGAATCCTGATTATATTTTCCTCAACCTGATTCCCTCTCCTAGTGTTGTGGGATCGTATACCCAGTGTTCAACATACCTATGTTCTCAGTTGAGTCAGTGGTTGTGATCTCCCCCTGCCACCTTTACCTTTATCCCAGTTATTGTGGATTCTGCCGATCTCATGGCAGTTACATTTTTTCAATAGTGCAGGAACAACTCGGTGTTCATGGTTTACTGCTTAAGTACAACTACTTCTTCATCTTCTTGACCACTAAATCCTGTTTCATTAATCTTTTTTTCATTGTGTTGTCTCCTACTGACCAGCCTCCAAGAATATTTCATTTCTCAGACATCATTTTACCCCCTTTGAGACTGTGAGATCTTCTTTCACAGGTTTCATGTATCTCACTATTTCTTTTAACATTAAACAAATCAAAACCATTCCCAAAACTCTCATTTTTTCAGCACTAAAACAATTGTCCTTGTAGACATTTAACCCCTATGTAAGCAAATTTTATTTAAAGTTACTGGTCAGTAGAAGCTTAAGTTCTCCAGACAGTGTGGAGTTCACTTCAGAAGAAAAAATTCACTTCTCTGGATCTGATTCTGATGCCCTTTTCACCCACATGTAGTATATCCAGGAGTCAATTCCCTCAACTTTGACCACAGTGTAAGTCTTTAACAATATGGCATAAGGTCGTTTCCAGTTCTCCTTTAGTAGCTCATCTTTCCAGGTCCGTACCTAAACAGTGTCTCCTCATTGGAATGGGTGAACTGGTGTGTTTTAACAGAAGAGAAGCCCTTTGATTTAGGTACCTATGCAGCGTAGATAACGTCTGCAATATAGAAATCATATATTCCTTAATACCAGCCTAGTCCTTTTGTATGCATTTTGTCTCCCTTGATGCTCAGAAGATTCACGGGGTATGCTTTCCCACATAGAATCTCAAAGGTACGTACTTTTTTCTTGACACTAGAGGTTATTCGAATTTGCAACAGAGCTAAGGGTAAGGCCTCTGTCTGCTTAAGATATGCTTCCTGACAAAGTTTAGCAACTTGTCTTTTGAGAGTCTGATTCATCCTTTCTACTTTCCCACTGAATTGTGGACTCCAAGGGGTGTGTAACTACCACTTAATTGTGAAAACTTAGAAACTCCTTGCACTACTTCTGCAATAAAATGGGGCCCGTTATCAGAAGAGATACCCTCTGGAATACCAAATTCAGGTATAATTTCTTTTAACAAAATCCTAATTACTTCTCTATCTTTGGTACAGCAAGGGAAAGCCTCTGGCTAACCAGAAAAGGTATCTACCAATACCAATAGATACTTATATCGGTTACATCTAGGTAATCCTGAAAAGTCTATTTGCCAGTATTCCCCAGGAGTTATTCCTTGTTTCACACTTCCTCCTATAATCTTTTTCCCAATTTTTGGGTTATTGGCACAACAGATAGTACGTTTCTTCACTACAATGTCTGCTATACTCTGCATTTTGGTCCAAAAAAGTTTCTCTTAGCAGTTAGTATCAGTGCATCTGTTCCTGTATAAGTTTCTTGGTGTAGTCTTTCAAGCAGATTTTCCATCATTTTCTCAGACCAATAACTGTTTTAGCGGTGTTACCCACCATCCTTGATCATTTTTGGAACAGTCTAATTGTACTCTCTTTCTATGGCTTGAGTTCCAGTGTTTGAGTCAAGGCTATTAATTCTGCCTTTTGAGTGGATATATTACTAAGCAATGCCTTCGCTTCTAGTGTCTGGGTATTTGTTACCACTGCGTATCCAGCTCTTCATTTTCCTTCCTGCATGTAGCTGCTGCCATCAGTGAAGAGCTCCTCTTTTGCATCAGGCAGGGGTTCATCCTGTAGGTCTGGTCTGCTGGAATACACTTGTTCAACAGTGGTTAAACAATCACGGTGCAGTTCATCAGACTCAGAGATTGGGAGTGGCAGGATTCAAGGTAGAGGTCAAAGTTTGACATCATCTTGTTCTAGTAGCACAGCTTGATATTTAGCTAATCTATTTGGAGAAATCCAGTGGTGTCCCTTGTTTTCAAGGAGGGATGATACAGCATGAGGTACAAACACAGCTGTCGGCTGGCCCAGTGTCAGTTTTCGAAACTCCTTAATTAGGGTTACAGTCACCTCAAGCAAGCGGGCCAACCTTTACTGACCTCATCCAGTTGTTTAGAAAAGTATCCCACTGGTCTCTTCCAGTCTCCCAATTTTTGTGTTAGTACTCCCAATGCCACTTGTTTTCTCTCATGTACATATAATTGGAAGAACTGTCTTGAATTGGGTAGTCCCAAAGCAGGGGCTTCCATCAAGTTTCTCTTAACTTCATCAAAGCTTTTATGGCATTCTGCTGTCCATTCCAAGATTCCTTCAGGTCCCTTTATAGCAGCATACAATGGTTTAGCAATTAGCCCAAAATTAAGAATCCATAGCCAACACCATCCAGTCATACCTAAAAATCTCCTTAATTGATTCTTTAATGTAGGAACTGCAATCCTACAAATAGCCTCCTTCCTTTCAGCACTTAATTCTTTCTTTCTTTTTGTAACCTCAAATCCCATATACTGGACACTTTTTTTTCTGACCTGGGCTTTTTTCTTAGATACTTAATAACCAGCTAAACCTAGAAAGTTGAGTAAGCTAATTGTGGCTTCCAAACGCTCCTTGTAGGTATCAGATGCAATTAAGTCATCGACATACTGTGATAATGTATGTATTTACGGTATTATACTCATTATGCCGTTGCTCTAGTTCTTTTGATAATGCATTACCGAACAGTGTGGGGCTATTTTTGAATCCTTGAGGGAGGACTGGTCAGCACAGTTGCATTTTCCATCGTGTGGTTGGGTTTTCCCAACCAAAAACGTTTCCCAATTCAAAAGCAAAAATGCTCTGTCTCTGTTCGTTCACAGAACATACAAAAGAAAGCATCTTTCAAGTCCAGTAGGCATTACTATGAGGAATTGAGGCGAGGAAGGCATATGGATTCGGACCCACAGGATGCACGTCTATAGTCCTTGCATTAACCTCTTATAGATCCTGTACAAACCTATATTCATGAGAGTGAGGTTTCTTTACAGGCAAAATTCAGAGAGTCACAGAATCATTAAGGTTGGAAAGGACCTTCAAGATCATCAAGTCCAACCGTGAACCCAAGACCACCAAGCCCCCTAAACCATGTCCTGAAGCACCACATCCACATATTTTTTGAATACTTCCAGAGACCTCCAGTCATCCGGGACCTCCCCTGTTAACCACCTCCCTGGGCAGCCTGTTCCAATGCTTGACCACTCTCTCGGTAAAGAAATTTTTCCTAATATCCAATCGAAACCTCCCCTGGTGCAACTTGAGGCCATTTCCTCTCATCCTATCACTAGTTACTTGGGAGAAGAGGCCAATACCCACGTCGCCACAACCCCCTTTCAGGTAGTTGTAGAGAGCGATAAGGTCTCCTCTCAGCCTCCTCTTCTCCAGACTAAACAACCCCAGTTCCCTCAGCTGCTCCTCATAAGACTTGTGCTCCAGACCCCTCACCAGCTTTGTTGCCCTTCTTTGGACACTCTCCAGCACCTCAGCATCCTTCTTGTAGTGAGGGGCCCAAAACTGAACAAAGTATTCAAGGTGCGGCCTCACCAGCACTGAGTACAGGGGCACAATCACGTCCCTACTCCTGCTGGCCACACTATTTCTGATACAGGCCAGGAGGCTGTTGGCCTTCTTGGCCATGTGGGCACAATGCCGGCTCATATTCAGCTGGCACCCCCAGGTCCTTTTCCACTGAGCAGCTCTCCAGCCGCTCCTTCCCAAGCCTGTAGCGTTGCATGGGGTTGTTGTGACTGAAGTGCAGGACCTGGCACTTTGCCTTGTTAAACCTCGTACAATTGACCTCGGCCCATCGATCCAGCCTGTCCAGATCCCTCTGCAGAACCCTACTACCCTCCAACAGATCAATACTCCCACCCAACTTGGTGTCACCTGCAAACTTACTGAGGGAGCACTCGATCCCCTCATCCAGATCATCAATAAAGATATTGAACAAGACCAACCCCAGAACTGAGCCCTGGGCACTCCACTTGTGACCGAACACCAACTGGTTTTAACACCATTCACCACAACTCTCTGGGCTTGGCCATCCAGCCAGTTCTTTACCCAGAAAAGAGTACACCTGTCTAAGCCACAAGCTGCCAGTTTCTCCAGGAGAACGCTGTGGGAGACGGTGTCAAAGGCTTTACTAAAGTCCATGTAGACAACATCCACAGCCTTTCCCTCGTCCACTGGGTGGGTCACCTGGTCATAGAAGGAGATCAGGTTGGTCAAGCAGGACCTGCCTTTCATGAACCAATGCTGGCTGGGACTGATCCCTTGGTTGTCCTGCACATGCCCTGTGAGCACTCTCAAGATGAACCTCTCCGTGATCTTCCCCAGCATGGAGGTCAGGCTGACAGGCCTGTAGTTCCCAGGATCCTCCTTCTGGCCTTTCTTGTAGATAGGCATCACATTGGCAAGCCTCCAGTCATCCGGGACCTCCCCTGTTAACCAGCACTGCTGATAAATGGTGGAGAGTGGCTTGGGAAGCTCCTTCGCCAGTTCCCTCCAGTCTTGGGTGGATCCCATCAGGCCTCATAGACTTGTGGGTGTCCAGGTGGTTTAACAGGTCCTTAACTGTTTCCTGCTGGATTAATGAGAAGTTTATTGTGCTCTCCATCCCTGTCTTCCAGCTCAAGGGGCTGAATACCCTGCGGATACCCTGTCTGGCTGTTAAAGACATAGGCAAAGAGGGCATTAAGTACCTCAGCCTTGTCCTCATCCTTGGAGACAATGTTCCCCACCATATCCAGTAAGGGTTGGAGATTCTCCTTGCCTCTCTTTTTGTTGTGAATATATTTGTAGAAGCATTTTTGTTATCCTTTTATGACTGTGGCCAGATTGAACTCTAGCTGGGCTTTTGCCTTTCTAATTTTGTCTCTGCTTGACCTAACGAGATCCTTGTACTCTTCTTGAGTTGCCTTCCCCTTCTTCCAGAGGTGATAAACTCTCTTCTTTTCCCTGAGTCCCAGCAAAATCTCCCTGTTCAGCCAGGCTGGTCGTCTTCCTTGTCAGCTCTTCTTACGGCACATGGGGACCACCTGCTCCTGTGCCTTTAAGATTTTCTTCTTGAAGACTGTCCAGCCTTCCCGGAGCCTTTTCCCTTTCAGGACTGCCTCCCAAGGGACCCTCTCAACCAGTGACCTGAACAGGCTGAAGTCTGCCCTCCGGAAGTCAATGGTAGCAGTTTTGCTGACCCCCTCCCTTACTTCACTCAGAATTGAGAATTCTATCATGTCATGGTTGTGAAGCCCAAGACGGCCTCCAACCATCACATCTCCCATGAGTCCTCCTCTGTTTGTAAAGAGCAGGTCAAGTAAGGGGTATTAAACTCCGATTGACATTCCCTTAATTGTCCATGCTCTAAAAAGGAATTGACTATAGGCTCTAGTCCCTTCTGAGCTTCCAATTTAATAGGATATTGTTTCTTTCTTACCAGCTGGGATCCTAGTTTTAGCTTGAACTTTATCAGTGTCACATTTTTTTGCTCATCCTGGTGTTCCTGAAGCCATACCAAAGGTATCACTGCGTCCAATACTTCACCTGGAATGCCTCCCTCTTCTGCATGATTCTTCTCAGTTAACAAACATGTTTGGGCTCTCCACCCATTCTTTGAAGGAATATGTAGCTGGACAGAATCTTCAGAGAATGTTAATTGTGCATTTAATGTACAAATTAAATCTCGTCCGAGGAATGGCAAAGGGCATTCTGGCATATAGAGGAGTTTATGTGTTACTTTGGTATCCCCAGTTGAGAGCTTTCCCAGGCTGCAAAAATGGTCTTAAAGTTCTTTTCCCTGTCGCACCAACAATGCTTATCTTAGTCTTGCTTAATGGTCCCTGAGAGCTAGTCACTACGTAATGGGTGGCCCCACTATCAATCAGAAAATCTATTATTTCATTCCCCAGCTTAACTGGACCAGAGGATCGGCTGGGGAAACTTTAATATATTCTCTGTCCCCTTCAGTCTAATCCAATCTCTGCGATTTCCCTAGCAGCTCCCTCTGTGCCTTTTTCCTCACTCAAAAAAACCATGGGCAGTCTCCCTTCCAGTGACCCTCCTGCTTACAATAGGCATATCAATTCATTTTCAGAGAGGTTTTACAATGGCCTCCACTACTACCTCCACTACCTCTACCTCTGAACCTTGTCTGTACTTCTGCCAGGGTGGTCAGTAAAGAAGCCTCCAATTTTGCTCACCTTCACCTCTCTTTTCCTGTTAGTGTATACCTTATACGCAATTGACATTAACTGTGAAATTGTTATCCTGTCCGCACCATCTACTTTCTGCAGTTTCTTTCTAATGTCCGATGCTGATTGACCAATGAACAACATATTACAGAGTTTCATATTACTAGCATGTTCCGAGTTCAAATTGGTCCACTTTTAAGTTATTTCAGTCAATCTTTTATAGAAGGCAGATGGGGTTTCCTTCCCTAGGTTTCCCTAAAACTGTTCTCTGCTCTTCATAAGTAAACAAATATTCTAAAAGGGCTTGCGTATCCCCAGTTTGGGTTGTGGGTCATCATTACAGTTTTAATAGTACTATACATTTCCCTCTGGATTATTCCAATAACACCCAACTGCCTGTTTCCAATTTAATAGATCAGATGTGGTAAAAAGTACATGCACATATGCTGGTGTCCCTCCAGATCCAACAGCCTAAGAGGAGCCTGAATCACGGGTCTTTGTGCTCTAGTTCTTCCAGACACAGGGCTGGTAACCTCATTTTCATCCTTACTCAATGTTTCAGAATCTGGTTGTTCCAGGGGGGGTTACTAGTAATCGAACATCTTCCTCAGTTTCATCACACTTAGACTTTCCCATCCTACAGCTACCACAACATGAATTTTCTTACTCTTTACTCTTTTTCTCTGTTAAAGAATATATCCTATTCTCGTGTTTTGAATCCATTAAATCACACCTTTTCCTAACCTCCCAATTATTTCTTAAATCAAAAAAACAAATCCACATATGGTACTTCATCCCATTTTTAATTTCGTCTGCAGAATAACATTAGTTGTAAAAGAGCATTGTATTTCAAGGATCCATTTTCAGGCCACCTTTCACCATCGTCCAATTTATATTGTGGCCAGCACTGATTACAATACCATTTCAATTTTTCTTTTGTCAAGGGCTTCCCTCCAAACATATTCCAATTCTTTAGGGTGCATCCTAAGGGACAACAAAGAGGAGCTTCGTGGAAGCAGTGGAACCTATTTTTTGCCAAAGAAATTTAAACCAACTTTTCATACACAAAAATTCCACAGCATGTAGAAACAAACTATGCTGCTGCTGTGTGTCCCTTCTGATGCGTCTTATGCAGAGCTTACACAAATAGCAACTCCAGTTGCTTCCTTAAATGCCCTTCCTGCCTTTTTACCTTAAAATACCTCTTTCAAGTAGTGTTGCACCGTTGTGTTGCTCACTGCCCGACCGCAGGAGAGGAGCCAGTGGAGTCCCCGACCAGCAAGTCTATGTGCTCTGGAGTCCGGTCGGACTACTTCTCCCTGTCAGCTGTGGCGAGATGATACGGGCAAGGCTGTCAGTGCAGTCCCGTTGGGATTGCCAGAAAACGGCTGTCCCAAAAGTGGGATTGGAAATCCAGTGTGCGACATGCCAATACACAGAGTAGAGGTATTTTATTTAAAGCGTATTTGCACAGATATGGGTGCTAGGTGATATTCCACAAAACTAGCATACCACATATTTATCCTGTTACACAATTAGGAAAAATTATAGAAAACCTTTCCAAATTTACATTCATTGGCTAGTAATTACCACATTGCTTATTACTGGTTACACATAAATTATTGCGCATGCTTCTAGAACGAGGCGGGGTAATTTGCACAGTCCCTCAATTGAGTGAGTGGTTGCCATCTCCCCGTGCCACCTTTACCCCACTTACTGTGGATTCTGCTGATCTCATGACAGTTACATTTTTCAACAGTGCAGGAGCAACTCAGTGTTCATGGTTTACTGCTTAGGTACAACTACTTCATCTTCTTGACCACTAAATCCTGTTTCATTAATCTTTTTTTCATTGTGTTGTCTCCTGCTGACCTGCCCCCAAGAATCTTTCATTTGTCTCAGACATCACTAACAGTCACCTTCTACAAAAATATAGATATGAATGTATATGGATTTTACCTGATGCAGTGAAAAGACTTTGAAAAGTGTATGTGCTAATTTTGTCCATTTTCAAAAACTCAAAAATTTGTATCTCATTCAGAGGACAGTCTTTCACTAGCTATCCTACACTGCTGTCTTTGTGAATTACACTATGTAAGAGTAAGAGGCCAAAGTTACCTATTTATAGCTTGCATGCCTTGTTATGCCCCCGTAATCTTGCTGCAGAACTCTGGTGCTCTGGTATTGAAACTTTCATTTTTTGGGGGTAAAGGTCTTTTATATATATACAATTTTTTTCAAAGAGGAGGAATGCTCTTTTTCTTCTGAAGATAGTTATTGCAGAGTCTATCCTTCATTTTCATATTTCTTTCAATTTTTTTGTTTTGTTGTTGAATTAAAATTGTATCTTTTTTTTTCCAAATTCTCTATTTACATCTTTGCATCTTTGACGTCGTCATCATGCCTGCTGATACGCCTCTTTCTTTCAGCTTTCTTGAACAGCAATTTTATTATCAACAACTATGAAGCAGTTGTAGTATTATTAATTTAAATCTGGCATTGCATTTGAAAGAAAATTCAGGCACTACAGATCGGTATATAAACACATATCAGATTTGTATAATTCAAAGAATATCATGTTTTACTGTATTATTGCATTCTATATGCTATGGTAATATTTTCCATTGTGCTTGATGCATTCACATAATTCTTATTTTCTCACTAGAATGACCTAAAGGAAGTCTTTTCCAACAAGAATGAATCTGGGTCCTTCAAAGGCCACAGAGATTTTTAGTAGTATTGGTGCTCATTGTTTAAGAAAGCAGTTTGAAAAAAATAAATAATGCCACAATACAAAAAAAGAAAAAACTCAAACACAACAATTCGACAAAGCCCAACTATGGAAAACTTTTGAATGACTTGATTCCTGTGTATTCTTCATATACATCTGTTAAATGTTTTTTCATAAATAACTTTACCTGATTTTCTGTTTTTCTTGATTATTAACATTAAAAAGGGCATCCAGCAAACAAATTACTGATTCCTTCCATAGTCATTTTTTCTTTACTGCACCCTGCTTAAGAAGTGACAGTTTCTTTTTATCTGCAATTAATGTGTCAGAGATGTGTTTAATTCCATATTTCATATTCATATTTTCAACCCCCTGAAAGGTCTTTATGAACAATTTAGCAGAATTGTTTAATTCCTTCTACTGACAATCATTAATGTAAATCCTTCTTAATTATAAATCCGATTACATTATTTGTAAGTCACATGGGGTTTTTTGTTTTGGTTTTTTTTTTCTTTCTGCATGTGGGCTGTTTAATTATGTATTGTACTACTACCTCAAATTCTCTTCCATGAAACTAGCTTTCTTAGCTCTGAGGCCTGCTAAATATCCTTAAATTTTCTAAAAGTGTGAGGCTGTGATCAAGTTTTTTACTGTCTTATATTTGTCTTACATCAGTGCTATATACATGTATTGTATAAGTGAAATATTTCGCTTTCTGGCTTTCTAGTGGTGAAGAATGTGAGATTTGTGTATAATATTTTATGCTACATAAGGTGTGTTTAGACTTTAGTTTCTTTTAATGGAATGCTTTAAAAAAACCTTTAATTATCCATGTGCTGTTGATCACTGTGGAAACCTGCCTTTGTTACCTTTCTTACTTGAAGAAAAAAATCTTGCTAAGTTTGAAAATAATAGTTTCTTATTAGTCTCTCACTAAAGACAGTCAGATTTGTCTTCTCCCCAATATTAGTTGTATCAAGCAGCTTGGTTTAATGTTTGTATGTTAGGTGTTAGCCAGTTTAGTTTGTTTTAAAGGTGGATTGAAAACTATGTTAAAGTATGAATTAATTGCTCTTGTTGATTCTGAATCATCTTTGTATTTTGAATTGTGTGTGTATGTATATGTGTAGTGATACAGTCTTGTATATGCTGGGTCTTTATGCAGATTCTAGGGCAACAAATTAATGACTTCACCCTTCCTGATGTTAACCTGATCGGAGAGCATGCTGATGCTGCGGAGCTTGGGAGAATGCTTCAGCTTATTTTGGGATGCGCTGTGAATTGTGAACAGAAGCAAGGTATTAAATTTTGAAAGCATGTTTTCTCACAGGCAGTGAATGAAATCCAGCTTGTTGTGTAAATGCTTAGGGGGAAAATTCTATTTCTTGGGTTGCTGTCAGAGAGAAATGTTTGGGTGTGTTTGGTTTTTTTTTTTTAGTGGTGCCATTATTTTGTCCTACAGATAATAACTGCTGTTTTGTTATAAGCTTGACCACTTTTGGAGTCTCAAACCAGGGAACTGGTTTTGCTTCCAACATATGTATTTTAATTTTTTTTCTGAGCTGAAAAGGTACTGTACAAAGGAAAATTCTTGGGACCACCCTTGAACCATTTATGAGGTAGATTGGGATAGTTAAGAATGAAAAAAATATCATTGTTGCACTATTATGTGTGACTCTTGATTTTATGAATGCATTCCAGTCAGCATCTTACTGTATGGCTGAGAGCCATCAGTATGACTGGGGGTTGGTCTGAAGATATGTCTGGTGTGATTTGGGATACTGTAGTTTGTGAGACTTTTGCATGGGGTTCGCAAATAGAAAAAAGAGATAATGGCAACCCATCTTCTGGTCAAGAGCTGAAAATCAAGCATGATACCTTAAGGGCATCCAAACTGTCACTTGAGGCATCTTTTAGATGATTGAATCCCACTTCAGCAGTCACTGAGAGAGACTTCTGCCTCTCTTGACTCCCATGGTACCAACCGTCTATCTGAACTGCACAGGTAAAATAGGGACCCATTCATTTTTACCACAGTTGCGACAGAGGATGTGATGAGCAACAGAGATGCTTATTCAAGTGTCCCAAACCTCATGCTTTAAACGTGCCTTGGGTACAGGGTCTCTTAGTGTTACCCAATTACTTTAAAGTACACTTAATTCAAACGAGGTCAAGGTAACAAAGCAACTACAAACATTTATTCTTAACACTTAAAATGACAAGCATAGGAACATGTTTATAAAATACACATGTGGGTAAATAAAACGATGCTTACTGTTGTAAGTTAAAGTTGCATCAAGTATCTGTGTCTTCCTAATTTAATTAATTTTGGTTTCCTTTCTGACAAAATGGCAGCCAGGGTTTCAGATCTTTTGTCTTCCTCTTGCATGATGCATCTTAGGTTTTATAGCTAATTTCCCCTTTTCAGTTTTCTCAGGTGTCTAAATCACTTCAGTTTCTCCTTCTGAAATGACTTTTATTCTTCCCTTAATCAGGAGACTGTCTGGCTATCCTATTAATTAAAATAGAGGTAATTTTCTTCCATGAGTACATAAATAACTCTTTTATTAGGCCTCCTGTCCTCTGTGTTTTATGTGAAATTACCTTCCTTCCTTTTGGTGACTATTTGGTGGGAAGTATATCTTATTCCTGTGTTTCTCATACTCTTTCAGTCTGAATATTAAAAATGTACATGTTTGAGATATCAGAACAGTCTAATTTTGTGTACTTGGAGGAAGACTGGGCATGACATAATTAATCACTTTGAGGTGACTGACTCACAGCATTTTCCTCTTGGGCAAATCATTAAAAGAGTACAGGTCGCATATAAAGGTAATCATGTCTGACTGGAAACCATATGATACTGGGAAAGTCATAAACTCCTTGACTTGGTCTAAATGTCAGGATTTGTCATTCTAACCACCGTATCATCTTACAGGGTACCTGTTGTGTAGCTCACATCTACACATAGGTAAGGAATGAAAGAGTGGAGGGGACTTGTGTGGTATAGCACCGAAATAAGAACAGAAACAAAGAATGGAGATAAAGATGCCTTGAAATGAGGATGCTGTAGGAAGGCAGGACATCATTGTTAAACTTACGGAGAAGAACAACCTATGTATGGGTTGTGTACCTGTATACCCTGAATAGTTCGGGAGCAAAATGAGAAGAGGCATGCAAGTAATTATTTCAGAAGTATGAGATGCCAGAAGGAAAAAAAAAGGATAACAATCATGTACTTTTTTCATTGTTGCAGAGTTCCACTGAGCCTGGATTTATGTCTGAACAGACTACTGGTAAAGTCTTGTTGAGTTTGTTGGGGTGGGACCTGACTGGTGATGATTTATTTCAGTATCATCTGTGGCACCTAGTCATTTTGTAGGAAGGATGCAGCCTCTGACCTCATGTTCTGAGTGACTTAAGTTTCAACAGTAACATTTCAGAATGCTCTTATTTTCAGAGTACATCCAGACCATAATGATGATGGAAGAATCGGTTCAACATGTTGTCATGACAGCCATTCAGGAGGTACGCTGGGATGCCCACAGTGTGTAAAAGTTCAGCTTTTCAAAAGTTCATACTTTTTACACAAGTATACTTTTTCCTCACTTTGGAAAAACTTAGTTGGAAGGAAAGAAAATATGGGGCATAGATTTTGCCTTTTTACATTGAAAAATTATCTTATTTTTCCTTAGAAAAACAAATCAGTAAAGCTTGTCAAGGAACTCTGGTTGAATGTCCCACTTTTCTTTAAATCTAGAAGATTGGAACTTCTAGATATTTTTGATACTGGGTTCCCTTTCCTTTACCTTTCCCACCCTGTGGCTCCTGAAGTGCACTAGACTGCTTTTATATGAGTAACCAAACATTTCTTCAAAATTTGTACCATGAAAGTGCAAAACTCCATGAACTGTTAATTAATTTATTTTTTTTACTGGTCAAGTGAAAAGAAAGAGAAATGGATAGTAGAGTATTCTTTTGTCAGCTGTAGTGTTATGAACAGACTAATGGAGATATTTGTGTTAATATGTTTTTGCAAGTTTGTAAGTATACTGTAGTGTATTTTGTAAAAGTGCTGTTCAACGGTAAATTAAAACCACAGTGAAAATTAAACCACAGTGTTAGTGACCACTATAGGCATGAAGCCCCCATGTGACTTCTTAGGAGCCCAAAGTGCCCATAAGTGAAGTGCCTATCAGTCTTCATAGATAGAGGTTTACTGCAGGGCAGGGCAGGGCACTAGGGAAAGCAGGAAATGGCTGGTAATCCCATTTCTTCTGAACCTGAACAAGAGAAATGAAATTCCACATTGAGCTTTAGGGCAATTTCACTTTTCTGTAATGTCTGAATAGAGAAAGAGATGTCAGTGAGCCTACAGGGACCCTGTCCCCTATTATCACTTTGACCAGTGCTGTATCCATGCAGTTGTACATCCTGTTGTCTGTGTGTGGGCTGCTATCTCTAACATTACAGAGAGGAATTTTGAAATGAACTTTAAAAGAATCCTTATGCCAAATCATCTTCTGGTCAATGTTGCCAAACACCAGTTTGCTTGAGTTTTGGGATATTTCACTTTTGCATTCTTTTTAACTGTAATACAAGGTTTTGGTGGATTTTTCTAATGTCCTATTTTATTAAACCCAACTTTCATCATTGCTTTATTCTGCACAGTCTTAAAATAGAAAACCTTCTCTTATCTTCCCTTCTGTTGCAAATCTCCTGTTTGATTTTTGTAAAAATCTCCTTCATTTGATAAAATAGCCAGATCTGAAGCAGCCCACAGTTTTTGGCATTTGATAAGTAGGCATTGAACTTGTTTAATGTCTGTGCACTTTCTCAGAGGTGGGGAGTGGAAGAGTAGAGAAATCACAGGATGAAGGTCTGTTCTTCCGGAACAGATTTTTGAAACTCAGTGAATCAAAAAGCTTACTATTCAGTACTGGTGCAGTTCTGTGTGATTTTAGTGCTACCTTCTGAGCTGCTTAGAAATCAAAGGCATTCAGAACCAAATGAGGAGTATCTCAGGTGCTTAATGAAGAGGTCAGAAAATATCTCAAAAACTTTGAGATACTTCAAGCGTGGGACCTCCCTCCATTATTTTTCAACAGTCTCGGGTGTCTGGAGAGGTCCCAGTTGACTGGAAGCTGGCAAAGGTTGTCCTAATTTTCAAGAAGGGTAAGAAGGAAGACCCTGATAATTACAGTCTTGTCTCATTTCAGTGCGTGGCTATGGAGGAGGTTATTCTGGCAGTTATTTGAAATTACTTGAGACAAAATGTCCAGCATACAGCTAGACAAGTCCATAATATGCTGGGTGAGAGACTGGCTGATGAGTCAGGCTCAAAGAGTTTATAGTAAATGGGGTTAGTTACATCAGGCTGGTGGCCAGTCACAGAGGGGTTCCCCAGGGTCAATTTTAGGGCTAGTGCTCTTTAATGTTTTTATAAATAATCTGAATGCAGGAATTGAATGTATATTAAGGAAGTGTGCCAATGATACTAAACTAGGAGGAGCTGTGGAGTCCTTCAGGGGTAGAATAGCCTTACAGGGAGATCTGGATAGACCAAAGAGCTGGGCAATCATCAACCATATGAAATTTAACAGGAGCAATTACTGGATTCTCCACCTGGGACAGAGTGGTCCTGGTTATACATATAAACTAGGGGGTGAGAGGCTGGAGAGCAGCCCTGAGGAAAGAGTTTTTGGGGATTTTGGTTGATGTATGTTGAGTATGTAAGTTGAGTATGAGTAAGCAGTGTGCCCTGGTAGCCAAAAGGGCCAGCCGTGTCCCGGGGTGCATCAAGCACAGCCAGCCAAGGGAGGTGAATGTCCCACTCTACACTGTAGTGATGAGATCCTACCTCAAGTACTCTGTGCAGTTCTGGGCACCTCAATATAAGAAGAACATCAAACTAGAGTGTGTCTGGAGGATAGTGACCAGAGGGCAAGACTTATGAGGAGCAGCTGAGGTCACTTGGTTTGCTTGGCTTGGAGAAGAGAAGGCTGAGAGGTGACCTCGTCGCAGCCTACAACTTCTTCAGGGGAGGACAGTGGAGGGGGAGGTGCTGGTCTCCTCTCTCTAGTGACCAGCGATGGGACATGAGGAAGTGGTATGAAGCTGCATCAGGGGAAGTTCAGATTGGACATTAGGAAAAGGCTCTTCACTGAGCCAGGCTTGTCACTGGAACAGGCTCCCCAGGGAAGTGGTCATGGCACCAAGCCTGTCAAAAGTTGAAGGAGTATGTGGGCGATGCTCTTAGTCATATGGTTTAGTGTTAGGTAGTCCTGCGAGGAGCAGGGAGTTGGACTTTATCCTTACAGGTCTCTTCCAACTTGAGATACTCCATGATTCTAACAAGAGTTTAGATCCAGAGAGTCTTTTCAGAGCTGCACCTGCAGTCTGTGTCTTTGGAGGGGTGAAACTTCACTGGATTTAAGGAAGTTTTTCTGTTTCTTGGACTTGGAGCAGATCTCAATCCAAGTGACCTGGATTAAGCAATATGTAAGAGACAGCAACATAATCTGCATAGGAAAGTAGCTATATTTGCGTATCTGAAAAGTTGGTGTGTCACCTAATCCACACATTTCAAAGTATTTGACATGCAGGTACTCTTTCTTCAAATTTAGCTATGTAAAAAGACCTCTAGGCTTTACTGATGTATTATGTAATTAATTTTTCTGTTTCAGCAAAGACCATATAAATGTTTGTTGATACTTCTTTGGTTTTTGTAAATCATCTTACTCATGAAAATATTTCATGAGGCACAGTAGAACAAGCCTCTACCCTGTTTTTTGTCTTTCTGTTTTTTGCATGAAGACTCTGATTTTTTTATATGGAACAGGAGCATTTTGTGTTTTAAATTTTACTTGGTCATTTCAATTTTTTTAGTAACTCGTGAGTCTTCAGTACTTCCTTTCTTCACTTATTTAAATGCTTAAAATAAACTATTATTAATAAAATATGCCTTGTGTTCTATAAAGGTTTTATAAATTGAACAATGCTTTTCTGTTATTTTTTCAGTGCAGTCAAATTGAACTGGTGTGTTGCCACCACATAGATTTTTAGATTCTAATCTGCAAATGTGCATTTCTAAATGCAGGCTGTGCACAAGATAGAGGAAGGGCAAGAATGATATAGCTATCAAAAATACTGCAAAAATATTACATATAATTATAAATTATGTATTGTATATTCTGCAATATATACTCCTATTCAGTTTATATTATAATTTTTGATTATATGCAATTAATATAGATTATTATGTATAATATAGCATATATTATTAATTTCATAATTTGCATATTTTCTTTAAAGGCCAAAAATCTTTCCTTATAGAAGTTCTTTTGGTCATTATGTATTTCTCTTTCTATTCCTTTCCTTGACATCCTTTGGAAATTCTGCTGTTGTTTTCCCCAAGTCTTTTCTTTGAGCAGCCAAGTTTATTACTGATGAAAGTGGTAGCTGGGGAAATCGGTTAGCAGGTGTCAGTGCAGGTCAAGTTGAGAGTCAGAATAGGCTCTTAATAGCAAAGTACTAGAGGTAGTGTCAAAACTTGCCGAGGGTGCGTAGCAAAAGATACTTCCTGTCTGGGTTAATACCCTCTGTGTTACTTCCACACAGTAGAAACTGTTTGGTTTTGTTGGGGTTTTTTTTCCCCTTTTATTTTGTCCTGACTGTTTAAAGGATCATCTTATCTGAAGTAAAAGTGGTTTTTGAATAGCTAGGAAGTGATAGAAAAATACTGCCTTCGGTCTGTCAACAGTACTGGAGGAAGAAGAAAGTCCAGCTGCATTAAAGGATATGCACTGTGTCATACATAGCCTTGACTCTTAAAAAGCAAACAAACAAAAAGATAGTTTAAAAAACAAAAACAGCCTTCTGAATACAGAAGCTGGATTTTGACATTGTTTCATGGGCACTTAAATGAGCTTGTACCTTATTAGCAACTGTAGAAGAAGCATTTCAGATAAAGCAAATGTTTTGAACTTTTAACAAATCATTGATGAAGTGGTGCAGCTGCATTTGCAAAATTGTGCAAATCATGTGTAGGGAAAAAAAAGCATTCATAATTCAGGTTATTCATGCATGCAGATTTTGTGATAGTTTTACTGCTTCACTAATCTTTGTGTATCCATGACAACACAACTTGTTCCCATCTCACAAGCAAAGCAGTTAAAAAGTGATGGTTTTAATAACATAAAATTAACAGATCTACAAGTATCTTGTAAGACGTTGTACCAAAGCTATGTGCATGAAAATGTATAGATGTGAAGGATTAACAGGGAATGACAACTGCTTCTCATAAAACTAGACAAGGAATTATAAAAACTGTCACGTTGTCTAGGTTTTGTACCATTTGAAATCCAGACTGACCTTTTTCTCCACAGAATAAGTTATTTTTATATTAAATGACATTTTGAAGTAGCATAAGTATTTGTTCAAATAATCAAGTCTTCATTCTAAATATGGAAAATAAGCCCAAAAAAGAGCAAGGAATTAAATGTTAGTTGCTTGCTTTTTCACGGTGGGAAGTTCTTAAGCAAATTCTTCCTTCTACTGTAGAGGCCTAATGCAATTGCTTGATCTTGCAGGCAGTTCTTTGATTTCCCCCTTTATAATCAATTCACTTGGAAAATCTTTGTACATCATCATCCATTAAAGGTACCTGTGAAAATAGGTGATAATACTATACTTCAGCTAATTTGTGAGTTTGGCACTGAAAGCCAGTTCCATTGCTGCAAAACTGTGAAGGTAGACCTTTATGCTCACCTGTAGTTTGCTCCTGAAGAAAACTTGCAGCTCTGGAGGGAGAATGAGAAGGCCACTTCCTCCTACTTTTATTCGAGTTAGCCAACTGAAATACAAATCAAATTGTTTGCCACCCTAAATTCAAAGCATTGGCATTGACCCATACCTCCCAAGACTATGTGTTCTGATATCACACTTGCAGGTTACATGTGAAGCACTGAAACTACAGTAGTAGTTCAGGAATTTGTCTGAATGTGGGCTTATAAGTAAAAGATATATAGCAGAACACAGTAAGGAACTTTGCTTTAAAAATTAGTCACAACCTACTAGTATCATCAGATTAGTAATAAATAATGCAGAAAGACCTAATTACTGATGGAAATGAGCATTTTGGAACTCTAAACTTCAGTAGTATCAGAGAATGCTGATTGGCAAGAGACAAAGTAAAGAATAGGGGAAACTAGGCAAGCCTGTTGCTGTATATTTTTTTTTTTTAGGTGGATGGAATGTGTAGTGTGTGTTTTGACTTGACATACTCATACTGTATGGAATCCTAAAACACATCATTCAGTAAAACTTTTGTTGAATTTTCTTGGAAGTCTTACTAAAGAGAGAGAACTGTTTGAACAGGTGGGTGGAGTTGTACCCTCTTAGCTGTGCTGTTTACAGTAAAGTGTGTGCTATTAAGCAGGGAGAAACTGGTTAGAAGCAATCCAGAAGCAGAGCCATGGTAAAGCCTTTGTTTACACATAGCATTGTCCTCTCCAATTTGAGTTGAGATGGGTAGGGAAAAGATGGAGGCAATCCTTCACCCTCATAACTCTCCCTTTTTACCCCAATTCTTAACTTCAGTTTATTGTTAACTGATGATCAGAAGTTGGATTCCTGTATTACTTATGAGTAACCTGCAATCTCGTTCCTGTTCCTTGTCTGGTTGGGCTACGGGATGTGGCACAGTCCCTTAGATTTCTTCTTCAGCATCCTTACCATGTCACAGACCATAAAATAGCAAGATGCTTTTTGTGGCATTGAGTCAGTCATCAGCACATGTGTCTGTTGCTCTTGCTCTGAGTGCCTCCATGCACACTTCCCATGACACTCTCGATGCACCCCATGGGGTTAAACTCACAAATTCTGTGTTACATTTACACTACACCTACACCATGTATTTACACCACATAATCCTTCTCCATCTAATGTTCTCGTGTCTGGACATTTCTGCTAAGGCTTCTCAAGGATAGGAAGTTTTGGGAGAGGTGGCAAAACCTGCTGAAGAATAAAGGGACTATATTATTTGCCTTGGCCTTGCTTCCTTTAGGTAATCTACAGAAAGCAGCGACACCACAGTGGCCTCTAGTGGATTGTGCAGCCTCTTGTATTCCTCCCACAGTAAGTCTTGGGCAGGGCCTGTTAAGCTAGGTTTCTGAAGAGGAAGTTGTGCTAGGGCCATAAAGGGGTTGTGAGATTGTCAAGGGCATACTGTTTTACATCCTTGCAGGCTGCATGCAGCCTGGGACCTGCCCACTGGGAAGTCCCGACTTAACAGGTAGAACTTACCTAGTGTCTGAACTGTGTTTGTGAACAGTGTTGTGATATATCGAATAGAGAGAAGAGTTCAGTATTTGGTTAATATGGATATCCCTGTTAGTCATCTGGAAAAGCATTTAAGCAGTAGCTAGTGGAATGGAGTGAAACGCGTATAAACATCACTGAGCAGAAAAGGATTGGAAATTCTTGTTTTGGGTGGCAAAACGATAATTGGCTTGTAGTACAGTAATGAAAAAGACACGTGACTTCATTTTTCAGGGGGCAGCTCTGAGGCTAGAGGCTTTCTAATTACAGTTGCAGAGAATCTGGGCTTCAAGGAATGCATCATTTTGGAGCAGTTTGTCATTGCAAAGATATAGATAAATGGAGGGAATTCAGCAGTTAGCAATAAACATTGTCAAGGACTGAGGACTGTTGAGGACAGATAGATAAATTTAAGCATGTAGTATGTGGCTAAATCCCAATTAAGAAGATGGGAAAGGGAGAGAAATGTAAGTGTATAAATATTTGAGTGATGTAAATGTCAGAGATTCTTCTCTTATACACAGTGGTATAAACAGGAAGGATGGAGAAGAAATGAAAGCTCTCTGCTGTGTATCTGAGGAACTTTGCCAGTGAAAAGTAATGCAAAAGCACTGGTTTCTGGAAGGAGTAAAGGAAGCCCTGTCTCTGGAGGGAGTAACCAAGCTGGGCAGGAGGCCTTAGGACAGAAATCTTGCCCTGATTTTGGTTAGGATAGGGCCTTTTTGATTGTAACTTTTATGAATCATGTCATTGGAGAACTCATAAAACATTTTGTGTTTGGACAGGATGACAGCAACCATCAGTGTTGTTCTGTAATACTGCCTTTTGAGTTAGTTACAACATAATTCTTATTTGGAAGAGTGTTCCTTTTTGTGTCTTACAACTTTCAGTAGGACTTTACCTTAATATGTTTGTTGGAGGTGGGTGGGAGGAGGTGTTTGGGCTCCAACTTCTGTAACATTTGATTTAACTACCTGTGTAGCTGATCAGTGGGTTACTGAGAAAGAAAACTTACTTTCTTACCAGCTTTTTATCTTTTAGTAAGCACATCAATCAATTTGGAGGGCTTTTTTTTAAGTCATGGCTAAAAGTGATGTTTTCTAGACTAAAACCACTACCAGCTCCTGCAATAAAGTAGGGTAGTATACAAAGAATTATAATACTTATTTCAGGAATAGTTTCTATAGACTTTCTTTTAAAACCTGCAAATTACAGACAACTCCAGAACAGGAATTTTGATCGTCTTTTGTTTTGCACAATTAGCTGAGATAGATATGTCCCCAACTTCAGTTAAATAAACAAATTGATGTGAACATCCAGGTCATCAAAAAACAAAAACAACTGGCAGAGAGCAATTAAAGGCAGGTCTCACGTGGTATGTTGATAGCTACCATCATTCCAGCGCCACTTCAGTAGAACGCTTAATAGAGTGTACCATAGGTTTCATCATAGATAAAGAATGTGCATTTTCAGAAGAAAAAGAGATTGTGAAATATTTATAATGCTTTAAATATTATAAATTCTGAAGATTTATTTTTGTAATTGTTTCTCAATATGTCATATATAAAAAGAAGTTAAAAACTTCTGAATGAAGTGAGATTGAAGCTCCGAAAAGCTAAAATCAGCTTGGTATTTCATTGAAGCTTAGCCTTTACTATAAAAGTAAATCATTGCTTTTTCTAATCCAGTGTAATCTAATTGCAGTTGATGAGTAAAGAGTCTCCAGTCTCTGTTGGAAATGATGCTTACGTTGACCTTGATCGGCAGGTATCTAAGACTAGATGTTTTTTTTCCTTCAATCATAGCACATCAGTGCCCAGTCATTTTGCTTTATTAAGAAGTCTGTCTTTTTTTTCTTTAATCATGAAAGGGTTTTGTGGGGAATTCAAATAAGGAGTAGAAAACTAAATTTCAGTATTTCAAGTCCTTTTGCTTTATAAATTGAGTTTCCCCATTGCGTGTATTTGAAGGAGACAAAAACTCATTTTGGAAAACAAATTTAGCGCTATGACATAGTATAGCAAAACTGCAGACTGGTGCAAATCTTTGGGTATTGAGAAGGAAGAATAAAAAAATGTGTAGTATTTGAATAACACTTTTTTTGCCAGTTCATACCTCCAAAGTCAGTTTAAAAAAAACCCATAGATGTGGCTCCTTAAAGCAGTCCTGAAAACTATTACAATATATGAGAAGTTTCCGAAGAGAATCTTTCCCTGTCTGATATATTTAAAGAATATGCAAAACCAGTTGGTTTTATACTAGCTTAACCTCGTGCTAACACTGTCCCACTCCCTCAGTTTTTTTCTGACTGAGAAGTATAGTACAGTGGTGTTCCTTGTATTCCTCCATCATGCTTTCTCTGCAGAAGTAGGTAAATTTCTGGCAGATGGAATTAATTTTGGATGTCAACAGTCCCTTGAGAAATAAACTTGCCAAAGAAAGATAAAATGATGCTGTTTGAGAAAGCCCATCTAAAATTAATCATATATAATAATACATACCTACATTTCTATATACATAATATGGATGCACTGGTTTTATCAGGCCAATTTTTTTGTAGCTATGTTTTTTATGTTATCCTAACTGCATTCATATGCAAACTTGCAAGATACATATCTTTGAACATAAAGCCTTTGAAGGGAAGTATCTGAGTATTTCCCACTGCTTACCAGATTCAGTGCCCTTTTTTCAGAAGTTTTCAGAAGGATAGGCTTCTCCCTCAACATGTTAGTTGTATTCCTGTTGTGCAGTAAGAGTAGCTTCCAGTAACTAGAGAGATTTTACCCTAATTGTCCATTCCCTGTATTACACCTTCCAGTCCTTTCTGTATTTGAAAAGTAGATTGAAAACTGAAATTATATGCTCTTGGCATCTGTAAAGAAAAGTGGTATTGACAATTTTTTCAGTGTACAGAGCTGATGAATTCTTCACACCCAAATTCCAAAGGATTTTTTGACTCAATTCATAGAATAGATGTGATAATTCTAATGCACTTTTGTAACACCAAATATTATTTTTAGGTATGTTTACTTTTTACTGTCACACAAACTAAACAATAATCATGTCTGCTTGTTTCTTTATAAGAACAGAATTGCCTCAGTTTACAAAAAAATTAATGTGTTACCTAAATGTAAAAATAATTTCAGTCATGTAGTTCAGAATATTTTTAGACACTTCACAGAGAGTGATGAAAGTATAAATGTTTGTTGTTTATGGTAGCTGAAGAAAACTACGGAAGAATTAAATGAAGCACTAGCAACAAAAGAAGAAATTGCCCAGCGATGTCATGAGTTAGATATGCAGGTATGTTTACTACATTGTACATAATAATTGTGAAAGGGGAAAGAGATATGTTCATTTTTAGGCAGCTGAAAACAAGAAATATAGTGTGAAAACCTAATTTTTAAAAGGGAGATAAAAATTGCACAGTAATTATTTTACTTTACTTGTGCTAGCAGAGTGAATTTCATTGTTTTCTTATCTTGATGCAATGTTGCCGGTATTAAGGTGATTCATACTAACAAAACTTTTTTTCATTCAGGTAGGAAGGTGTTCAACTCTAGCATTGGAGAAGTAATAGAGGTTATGCTGCTGTAACAGTTTCAGTTAAGAGTTAAATTCCAATCAGAAATTATTGTAACCTGTCAGATGCGTATGGATTTAGACTAAGCCTTACTGTAAATCAAGTGTACCTCATCCCGAAGACATGAGGAGTGTAAAGTGGGAGCCCCAAAAGGCATTGCCATTGCAACCCTACTTTAGAGTATAATTCGGGCTTTTGCCAAGCAGTTCAGTAACTGTTAGAATTAATGAAGCTGATTTGTGTGTCATGGTTGATTTTGGTGTACTTGATGATTCAAGCTCTTATTGAAGCATTTCCTTCTGTTGAGATGTTTACATTCCCTCTCTTCCCCGCCTCCTCCTGCATATTACTTCTATATACTATTTAATAATATATTAACCTGTGCTTCAGCTGTTAAATTGGAATTGCAGCACTTAGGGTTCTTTGCACTACTGCCTGTTTTCACAACATTGGCAGAAACTGAGTCACCTTTGGGAATGTGTTCCTGTTTCAGGTACGCTTGCAATTGGCCACTGGATTAAAAAAAATTAGGAAGTGCACAGCCATCCCTTGATTAGCCAGACTTGGATATCCTGTGTGATTGATAGGCACTGTTACTTTTGGAAATCAGTTTTAAAAGCTTTACTGTGGAGGGCTAGTTTATTTCTTTGTTGGGAAACTATGCAGACTTTATTATAATGATCTTATCTTCTGTGATAACTGAGTCTTTTTCTTTACATGCTTGTGCAAAATACAGTTCAGAACAGTTATGTTTTCCATGTGGTGTATCTGCCATGTTGCATATGTTGCAATATATTGGTTATATCACATAGCAATTGAATACCTGTTAATGTTACAGTATATTCTTGTGAAATGTTATTATTGAAGCCTGTGTGTTTCAGTTTGTGGGTTGTGTTGATACTTTATTATGCACAGGAAAAAAAAGTGCTCTCTATAGCTGAATAGCTCAGTTATTCCACTTTTTGCTTTTATTACAACAGGTTGCAGCCCTCCAGGAGGAGAAGAGCAGCTTGCTCGCTGAGAACCAGATTTTGATGGAACGGTTAAATCAGTCTGATTCTATTGAAGATCCGAACAGCCCTGCAGGTCGTAGGCATTTGCAGCTGCAGACACAACTAGAGCAACTTCAAGAGGAAACATTCAGGTAGAAAAGCTACACTTGTTTAGATTGTTTGTTTGTAGCTGGCAACAGACATGACTTACATACTTCTGGTTCTGCTGGCAGTTATGAATTAGTGTAATGGGTGGTATAACCACAGTTTCTACAGTGATGTCTGTGTTATGATTTACCACTTTACAAGCTCCAGCGTAAAAAAATGCCTAGTTTCTTAAAGCTGAAATACTGTATACATGTCGTTCTCTACTCTGAAGTTATTTTGAATTGCTTGTGTGCGATCATTTCACCTATGTTTTTCAAAATTGGTGAGAATGAAAAGTAGCATGCTTTCCTTTATGTATATTCTGATTATATTTTTAAGGTGTAGGAGTTCCTAGCTGAAAGCTTTTTGTGGGCAGTACTACAGGTGGTATTAGTATATGGCAAAGTGTGTGCTTCTCAGAGTTTGAAAACAAATTTTTTCATATCTGAAAGGTGGAGATTATCTGCAAGCGAGCTTTGCTCTTCATTTGCATTTCCTCAACATATGGAAATACAGCTCCTCTTTAAATATCTTTCCTGGTCCTTTTGACTATTGCTTTCAGGCTGTGTAAACCTATTCTGCTGAAGAAGGCTGGTCTACTTCACCATCATCTTTTCATTCTTGTTGCTCTACTTTCCCTATCCTTTGTGAATGAAATTATGGTGTTTCTTTACACTGCCATTTTTTCTTCTCTTTCTGTCCTCTTTTGATTGCCCTTTTCTAATTCTCATGTTGACTACCATGTAACTTTCCTTTTTTTGCCTGTTGGTTGCCATTTTCCCACTTCCTCTTGCTGAGTCTCTTTCCTGCATGTTCAGACACACCCTCTGCCTTCAGTTTTCTGAAAAATGTTCAGCGTTTCGCTTTCACAGCAGCTAGTGCCTGGTGTTCTACTTTATATACATGTACAATGTAAAGGAATAATGTAGTCATGTCTTTCTCATGTCCCCTTTTATCTCTCCTTGTTCATCTCCATGGTCTGGAATGATTCCTCTCTGAGTCTGTTTGAACAGATTTTCTCCCCATATGCAATATCTGCACTGCCTGTTACTCTAGTTTCAGGTTCTGAAGGCCTTTTCTAAACCCTTTCACTTGTGAGACTCATCTCCCAAGCTCCTTTACCTCTTTCCCCTGCCTTCATAGCATGTGGTTTCTAATGGCAATTTGTGTCTGTTCCTTCTACAGTTTTACCTGACCAAACAAGACATATGTACAGCTTAACTGACGCCCAGTGTGGTACAGCACTTTTTCACCCAGTGTTGCCTCTTCATGTCCTTTGACAGTTCTTGTCTATTAAGATGCAAATCTTTGTTGTATATGGTTTAGGTGAACTACTGACTATCTCTTGTCTCCATTCTTGTAGATTCTTTTTGGACTGCTTGAATAGATAGAATACTTTTTTTGCCATGCCCATATCTCCTTTTCTGGGTAGTTGTGATTTTGATCTGAAATTAAAATAAAAATAGGACTTCATGTTACAGGTTGTGTCCTCTTCCATTTGTTCAAAAAGCTTTGACAAAGTTTCTCTTAGTTGTTTCCTTTGTTCACTGCCAGGTTAATGCAGCTTTGCCTGTGTATGCTCTATGTAAATAGTTCACTCCAGAAATTTTGGCCCGAGTTTTTTACATGCTAATTAGGTAACTAAATGTACGACTTGGTTCTTTATAAGTAAGTAAATAAATAAAGCAAGCCACATTGGAGAGAGCTCTACAGCATTTAGAACATCTGACAGTCAGGTCAGTATTGTTGTAGGTGAATAGGAGTTGAACAGCTGAACAAAACCTTAGGATAAAGATATCATGTTCAAACTCTCTGTGGCCCAAGATGAAAAAAGATGGCAATTTCTGTTTGAGTTTCCATTGTGAAAAATTACTATGACAGAAAAAAATCAGGATTCGTCTTTCTGAGAACATAGATTACCTTGTGATCTTCCAAATAGTAAGACTGATGTCAAACTGGGAGCATCAAAAAAGTCAGTGGGCTTCTATGTTTTTGAATAAGCACATTGGGCTGCTATTCTCCTTCACTGCATCAGAAGGCTGTTTCATGTGTTTTTAGAGAGGATAATGATGAGGAAAGGTAACTGTGGCTCAAGATGAGAAATTACTTTCTGTTTTACTTCATTCCTACAGATTAGAAGCTGCCAAAGATGACTATCGAATACGCTGTGAAGAACTAGAAAAGGAAATTGCTGAATTGAGACAACAAACAGAAGAGCTTACTACATTGGCAGAGGAGGCTCAGTCTTTGAAGGATGAGATAGATGTACTCAGGTAAACTCTGCTCCATTAACCCTTTTTTAATTATTAACTTTTAATCCATATAATTCATGTAGTTAGTTTTCATTAGCTTTTGTTTAAATAATTTTAATACTAAATATAAACACTTCCACAATGCCAACATTCTTTTGGATCCTTCAGTTAAGTACACAGACCACCACACAGTTATGCTTATGTATCTAATCAATGACTGTTAGTAACCTTAGCATACACCATCTTATGGTCATAACAAGTCACTCACTGGTCTCTTGAGTATTCTCTGCTCACCTTCATCATGACTTGGACATGGGTTCTCATCAGGAAACTAGACCCTTTCTTTTCCTGGGTTTGTCTTATTTGGACTTTGGTGGTTTTGGTTCATCATATAATGCTAATATAAACAACATCTGTTACAGCTGTCTATTCCACTGGATGTTAGCACCCAAAGTTGTCATGATTTGATGATGCTAGGGGCCTGTAGGGTGGGACAGCCCCTTTTACTGAGTAGCATAATCCTTGAGTGGTGGTATCTTGCTGCCATGGGTTATTCAGAGCATTTATCCACTACCCACCTGTATCAGTCTTTCTAGCAAGTCTAGCAAGGCTACTTTTAAAATTTATTAGTTCTAAAATGAAACTGGGGACTGTAATAGCAGTGGGCATGTGGATGCTTGGGGGTGAGGGCTGTGGCTGTCCTGGCAGTGCACCAGGTCGATTGAAAAAACTCTGAAATGTTATGAATGGAGCCTGGTGTTCAATCTTTTTTAGAAGGAATCATGCTCCAGAGCTGTTATGGTACTTCTGTGACACTAAGTATATGCTGCCCAGGAGATGAATCTTTATGATTTTATTCCTAGCTATCATTAAAACAAATTGAAGGGCAGAAAGTTTTATTCTTTAGTCCTGCATTTTGCAAGGGTAAAGATCGATTTAGAATTGAAAGGAAATGGGTGGGAGTGAAGGTACTTTAACTATTATTTTATGATTGGAAGCAGATAAGACGGCTGTATTAGGAAGAGTGATGGTGTCTAAAAGTACCTCCATCAGCAGCTCTTCGAGTTGACAGATAGTTATGGGAGGGAAGCAGACAATTTAAAAGTGAAAACATTAGTAATATGAGGGTATGATTGCTTTCTTGTTCTCCCCATGATGTCTCACAATGTCTTCTGCATTAAGGCAAAATACTGAGGAAGCTTCAGGACATTTCATTTTGTTAGTTTTTGGAGTATAAATTTGATACAAATCTGTCCCTGCAGGCATTCTTCTGATAAAGTAGCCAAATTAGAAAGCCAGGTAGAGTCATACAAAAAGAAATTGGAAGACCTGGGTGACTTGCGACGACAAGTGAAACTCTTAGAAGAGAAGAATACAATGTACATGCAAAATACTGTAAGCCTGGAAGAAGAGCTAAGGAAGGCCAATGCAGCACGCAGTCAGCTGGAAACATACAAGAGACAGGTGAGAACAGACATCATCAACAGTTCTCTGTATTGTACAACACTTTCTCTTCATAACATGGCTAATACCTCCAAGTAAAAAAGAAATTATGAACAAACAGCTCCTTGTGTTTAGAAGACTTCCACGTTTTGTAGGTACTACCTTTGTCCTCCTTTCCTGCAATTCTTATCTTTATTTGAAGTTTACATTAGTTAGAAATAATGCTTATTGGCATACTTTTAAAACATCAACAGATGTTAAGTTTTTTTCTCAAATTATTCCTAATTCATATTCAATAGTGGGGCTTGAATTAGAGCTTCATCTTTCAGAAAAAGTACCTACTTTTCACTTACAAATTTCCAGCAGTGAGGAACGCATCACAACTGAGGTAAGTTATTCCTTCCTGTGGTTAAGTAACCTCTTTTTTTAAGGTTCTGTTTTGTCTAATACATCTGAATTTGTCCAGTTATGAAGAGAGAAGGATGCATATCATCCTTGTTATTTAAATGCAGGCAACAGAGTACAAAATATGTCACCAGCACACTCTCTGGAGTGAACGGCATCTGTTTATCTTCCTGCTAATCAAAGTGCCATGTGATCCTGTTTCTGTAAAGGTGGAAGATGTACTTAATCTTCTCTCTGCTTCTGTGCCATGCTGATGTAACGTCATTCTGGGATTCTTGTTATAGAGCCAGACAGAGCCTGGTTTATTAAAGTAGTAGTGCCTGCTCTATTTCTGCCTGCTCGTAAGCTTGGATGGTCATGGCACAGTGGTACCTATGTGTCAGCTTACAGCAGAATAAAAATACAGAAGCAACCACTAACAACACTGCAAGCCCAGGAGCAATGTGTGTCCGTAAGACTTGATAACTTTTTCACTACACCTGGCCATCTTGGCTATTAAAAAGCTAGCTTCAACCTCTATTGGCTAATTATAAATACGGTCCAAATGATTCCACCTGAAAAGAAGAACATGGACAAGAAAAATCCTGAAGTAACAGACAATCAAAGGGAAAAGTAAATGTGGAAAGCAATGGCCTTCCACACGAGTGGTATCAAGTTTACTGGCAACAAATACTTCACTCATGTGAACAGCTGAGCATGTGATATAGTTGTATAACCTTGACATCTGCATCTGATTGTTCTTATTTCACCAACAATAAGGACTTTGGAAGGGGCAGTTCCATCATTTGTGCTTCAAAAGCACTCCTCCTTTTCATCATTCCCTGTGTTTTATGGGTGGATTTTCATGTCTGAGGAGCTGTTGATTTGTACAAAACTGTTCCACTGGCTGAGACTGGAATAAACCTCAGGTGTCTCATGTGACAGGAGTTTTCTTCACCTAACCACAGTGCCTCAAAATGAACACACAGTGTGTTTGCCTTCAGTGTCTGTAAGGCTGGGCTCCTTTTGAGGCCTGCCTGTGAATCATGGGCTATCAGAAAATTAATTTTGGGGAATCCTAAATTGTGCTATAAGAATTAAGACAGGTATAAGGATACTGATGTTGTGTCACTGCTGAGCACTAGTGTGCCTGTGTAGTGGAATGTGTCTTGTCTGGTGTGTGAAGGACCCAACCCCACTCACAATGCTGCCATCAGAGGATTTATTTCTTTGACTTAGAAGCTCTGTGCTGCACAAATGAAAGGGCTTGGTTCAAACTCCTGTAGTGATCTGCAAGGAAATCTCATCTTCACCCTCCTCCAGCAGTTTCTGTAAGATGAGGTTAGTGGTGCTGTATTGTGCTGGGAGATGTAATAGCATTTGATTATTTAAGAGTCTTTTGTTCACTTTTCTGAATGCAAGGACAAGCATTTCATATTGCAGCATGAAGAATTGAAATGTGAAGATTCCAGCACTA
This sequence comes from Phaethon aethereus, assembly GCF_964289735.1. NCBI lineage: Eukaryota > Metazoa > Chordata > Aves > Phaethontiformes > Phaethontidae > Phaethon > Phaethon aethereus. The sequence goes on along the minus strand of NC_138577.1, from coordinate 57,750,199 downwards.
TTTTTTGGAATTATGATTCAGCCCCTTTGTGCATGTGCATTCTGATATATTTTTAACAATATATTTTGCTTTTCTTTGCTGCAAGATTCCTGCTTTACTCATTCCACATGTCAGCTAATGCTCGGTAAATGTGATGGCAGTTAACTTTTTTTTTTGTCTTCTGCATTACCATTTAGCTGTATATGTTTCTATATACTCCCAAGTCCTGATTCAAGACAATTTATTTTCATACCGTTATCATAGCACAAGTGATTACAAACATTAATGCATTTATTTCCATTTGAGGTGAAAATATACCTATTTTGCAAGCGGGGGTGCAATCACAAGTGAAGGCCTGCATTTTTTTTTTTAACACCTGCAGTTATTCTGATAGACCCAGCAATGAATGTCACATCTGAGAAATGCAATATTTTCATATCTAACGTTTTGATGGAGTTTTTTTTTAATCTGATAATCTCAGAAATGGCAGGCTTGTGCTTTTTTTGCAGCCTTTAATTTAAGAACAATAATAGCAAAGTCCTTCTCTAAGACTTAAGACCATGCAGGTTTTTAGGTCTGGTAGTTATTCTGCTATAGCTATACACATTGAAAATAAAAGGTAATTAGAACCACTATGCAGTCTTAATATAGGTATGGCTACTGCTTCGCTTCTCAATTTAAGTTAATCACTTTCTCTGTAATCTAAAAGCCATGAAAAAGCCTTCTTATGTATTGCTTCAGAAGAGGCTGTACATCTTTAGCTGAGTCTTCATTTAGCTTTTGTGTTTGCAGGTCAGTCTTTATTCAGCTTACTTGCTTCCATGTTGTCTGCGTTATGAGCTTTACTAATGCTCAGGGAATGAGCCTTTGCTAGTAAAGGCTTAGAGTTTTGAAAAGGCAAGACTTCACTGGTTTGCCTCCCATTCACTGATCACTTCTGCTCAGCTTTCAGATTTCTGGTGATCTAATTTTAAGATCTTTTTACTGATCTGTAGTTGAAAGTGTACATGTGACTTTGTTAGCAATGTTTCTTTCTGCAGTAAAGAAAACCATTCAGCCTGTGGCTGAACCTTTATATTAGTGTATTCAAAATTATTAGGAAAATCTCAGCTTAAGAAATGTTACCTGACTGCATAAACTGGTGATTGAATTCTGAGTGAGGCTTGTGAAATAGAGTTAAAAGGTGCAGATAATTTGCTTTCTTCAGAGTTTTTTCTGTTTCCTAGGCTTCTCTGAAAGCAGGAGGATTTTTCTACTTTTCCTAAGCTCTTTGATCCATAAAAATATATAGCTTTTTTCTATAAACCACACTTGGGCTTAAATTCTTGTTTTAGATGTACTGAAAATAGTTCACAGTTTTTGCTTCTTTTGCTTGTGCTAAGACATAGTACTTGAGTGCTGTTGGTTTTGCTGAAACACAGAACAACTGTTGAAAGCACTTTTTAGTATGTCCTATAGGTAACTATATTTTGCTTGTTTACGACATGACTCATGGTGCATGGTAATTGGCTACTTTGTCTTGTGTATTTTGTTTTAATATTTGCGGACAAATTATTGATTCTTGTTCTCACAGGCAGTTGAACTACAAAACAGGTTATCTGAAGAATCCAAGAAAGCTGATAAATTAGATTATGAATGCAGACGACTGAAAGAAAAAGTAGACAGCCTCCAAAAAGAAAAAGATGTAAGTGCCAAGGTGTTATTTTTTTGGTAGTAGTGATAGCAACTTTGTGTCCTTTATAACACAGAGATATGGTAATGGTAGTTAGCCATTTACAGCAAGCTTTTTAAATTAGGAAGTCTTTTTTCACTTAATATTTTCTAACGTTTGTGTAAAAGATCCTTTTTAAACCCAAGAACTGTACAGCATGGAATAAAGTGACTGTACAAAAACACATGCAACCCATTTTTAAGAACAAAAGCCTTCATATTTGGAATCTGAAGTTGTTTCTTGACCATTTACCATGAGAAGGTTAGTAAACATCTAGGGTAATTGTAATGTATTCTGAAAAACTATTTAAAGTAGGGTTTCTGCAGTATCATCCTGGAACTAAACTGTTGCATTTTTTCTAAAGCATTCCTTGAGATACCAGCAGCATGTTTCTCTTTGTGGAGTCATGACTACTGTAGCAACAGGCTTAGGAGTCGTGTGGAGGGACACATCCTCTGTGGCGATCTTACCTTTTATGACAGCTCCTTCTTGATCTAGCTTGTATCGCCAAGACAGATCCCAGTCTATTCCCTTCCTCTGTCATTTGCTGCCAGTGATTCTGCAATTAATTGTTCTATCCTCTCTTGCCAAGACTGATCCTTTGGACTTCTCTTGCACACTATTGTATCTCACTAATTTATTTCTACTTGTTTCTTAGGAATGTATATGCAGGTGCCTCAGACTACCTCAGACCAAGGCCAGCACTTGGAGTTAGCAGGCTTGTTTTAAGTCCATCCATCAGTCAGGATCTCTGTAGGCTTCTCCCTCAATAGTCATATTTCCTATCCAATTATTTCAAAAATTTCTAGCCCCTGCACTGGAATAGCATTTGAATTGAAAGTTTTCAGTTATTTTCTGTTCGTAGGTCTTTCAATTCGATATTTTACTAAATTTTCAAACTGTTGTGGACACTTATCCTTGATATCACTTCCATCTGCCCTTCAGTTCAGATTGGAATGCCCAGAGTAACTGTATTTGTACTGTGCTTTGGCTTTGTTTCCTGCTCTTTATTTAAAGTTTGTTTTTCCAGTTTTATTATGTTTGACAATGGTACGGTTGTGTGTGTGGCTTACCCATTGCTTGGTGGACCATTTCATCTTGCACAAAGGATCTGAATTGCAGGCCATTGTCGTATAGTTTTCTGTTTTACCCCCCAGCAAACAACATCTTTTTGGGGCAGATGTTGTTTTTCAATACATTCTTTTGGATGATTAAGTATCTGTGAGAAGTAGATTACAGCTGAAGTCTCTCAACATTTGAATTAATGATTCACTACCTGTGTTACCTAATCTTTCTGTTGCCTGTTGTCACAAACATATCAATAACGTTGCCCACCACAGGTCATAAACTACGTAGTGGTATTTTGTCAGTTATACCTTTGAAACAGTTACTGAAATTGAATTTGTCCCTGTCTTTATGTTCTGGCAAAGTGTGGTAGCGTGTTTGGTGTGTTGTATTATAAGCACTGACATGATTCGATGAGGTGACTTTGTCTTCAGTGTGCAAGTGAAACCCTACAGCTTTTTCTATTTATTAAAATATTTGATTAATCTAACTTGATGTTTTCTGACTCAACGGTAGCCAACTACAGAATCCTGGCTTTCAGCAGCTGAGTTTGAGCACTCCTCTGTGTGACTTTTCTGTAGTTTATGGTAAAAACAGGTTTTTTTCGCCTGTGGGGTTTGTGAAATGACTTTCAGTGCTAACAGAATGTACACTTTATTCAGATTGTTCTGACAGTTGCACCAGAGTTCACTTTGCAGGATTCAGAAATACAGCTGAAGGCTGTGTCACATCTCACCAAAACGTTCTTTGCCAAAGTGATTCCAAGCCCTGGATCCATTTGGGCTGAAATATAAAATGTATCTGAATGAAACTGTTAATAGGACAAAATGCAAGGAGCTGTTAGCCGACACAACTCCAAAACTACACAGACCTGGACATTTTAGTAGTACTGGACATGTCTGATTTTGGAGCGAACTGTAACTTGGAGCTTTACATAGTTGCCATTTTCTCCTTTCATTTTTGAATCTTGGCAACCTTCTGGACAAAAACTTGATGCTACCTATAGATTCTAATTTTTTGCCAAACCTTTTGGCAAAAATTGGACTTGTGCCAAATTGGGAGAGTATTTGCCTGATGCTACTGAAGAGCACATATGTCTAGATCCCAAGGTGGTCCAGTCCAGTTCTCTTTGGACTGAGCCTCAAGCAACTAGTTTTCTTCCATAGCTAAGATGCTGGTGAATGGCAAGGCCAGTTGACAGACAGGAAGAAGGAGATATGGAAATGCTGTTCACACTTTCACTATTGAAAGACAAACAAAATGAAGTTGATGCAGTTTGTTTGTTACATTGACTGTGTATTCACCTGCTTTTATTTCACTCCTGGCTAAACCATAGTTTCTTGGTGAAGGAAAGGTCTACTGTCTCTTAACTCTTTTAATGCCTTTCCCTTGGAAGCAGCCCTGATAAGGGGAGAAGGGGGATGGTTGAGTGACCCCAGTGGATACTGTTTACTACCTGGTAACAGAACTTTGTGTTACTAATGTCTTGATTTTGTAAGCTAGTACCCTGATATTTTTACCTCCATGAGTGTAGTACAGAGCAGCAACCCTTCTCAAAAAAAGTGTTCATGAGTATATAATATTTATGTTTATTCTGTTATGAGATAGACTGAGATGCCTTAATTTGAAAATAATTTCTAGAGTTGCATTAAATTCTTTTTAAAGTGTTGAAGGCTGTGCCTTTTGGTGACCTGTGTACAGTTAGAAACAGATTTGTAGTGTTAGAAATGGATTTGTAGTGCCAAGACTTATATTCATTCTCTTTCCAATTATCCAGAGATTAAGAACAGAAAGGGATTCTCTGAAAGAAACTATTGAAGAGCTCAGATGTATACAAGCTCAGGAGGGTCAACTCACCACTACAGGTAAAGGACAAATAAGGGGATTAAATGCATCTTTTCTAAAGTTTACAGGACTTCTCTGGAGAGTATTAAATGTGCGTTTGTTTATCACAGAATAAATATAAGCTCCTCTAAGATCAGCAGTGAAAAGCTGCTTTACCTATTCATAACTTTTGAAGCATTTGAAAACCTCATATGTTAGTTCAGTCAATGAGAAATTTGTCTTCTCCCTAGTGTAGTGTTTTTAGAATGTATTTCTGATTTCTGTGTAGTTACATAATTTTCTTTAAAGAGATACTGAGTTTTGTCACATGTGTATCATGTTTCATGTATTGCAGTTTATTTCTATGTGTAATGTTGATCAGCTTTGTAGTTCTTAGATAAGCCAATGAGCACAAAATACACTGTAAAATTACTTAATCAGAAGGAAGACAGAATGATTATTCTCCAAATGAAATTGTGCTTGTCTGTCTGTCTTGCTGTAGCCTGACTTTGTATCATTTTCCATTGTCTAGCATTACTCTAAAACTGTAAACTTCTAGAACAATGTTTACTTCTGGTCTTCTAAAGAAAGTTACTGGTGTGCTTGCTAAAGTTTTTACTTTTCCTAACCCAGGATTGATGCCTCTGGGAAGACAAGAGCCTTCAGACAGTTTAGCAGCAGAAATTGTTACTCCCGAAATAAAGTAAGTTAATGTGTGCTTTGTTTAACTAACCTTTACAATGTAGCCATAGATGTTTCAGTGTTAGAAATTTTCTACAATTAGTGTTTGGGTTTTTTCGGTCCTTTTGGATTTCTGCACAGCAGTTGTTATGCTTAAGACAAAATTCAATTGACCTCTCTTAATTGGTATTGTTCTCCAAAACAAAGGGAAAAAGAACCCCTTTATCCTCACATTGTGTCTCTTCTATTCTTGCAGAGAGTTCATATAACGGCAGTTTATATGTGCATTAACAGACAAGAATGTTTGTAATAAGAATGTGGTGTTGTACAAGGGAAAAACTACCTAAAATTGTGAAAGTAAGAATAAATGATAAATTCCATTTTGTCTCATGGCAAAAGGATAAACAGCAGTGGCAGAGCTGAAAATCATTGTATCTTAAGATGTTGCACGAAATCTTTTCTTTTATCTCTACCGATACTGATACAGTATTTTAACACTTGGAAAGCTCAATATGGGGTCAAAACATACTGTTCAGTAGTAAAATAATATCTTTCTAGAAAGCTAATAATAGAAGAGATTTGGTTTTCTTTCAGCTGTGCTGCTGCACCTTACTACTAAAGCAATTCTTTTTAGTTTTGTTCAGAAACAACAAAGGAGAAGAATGAGGCAGTGTTAGTGAAATATTGAGCTACTGAAGAAACCTTCCACATGATTGCGTGCGAGGGGACAGGAGACAGGTGGAGTTGGAAGCTGTTGTGCGGCTGGAAAACTATGATATAGTTGCAATCACAGAAACATGGTGGGATGACTGTCACAACTGGAGTGCTGCAACAGATGTCTATAAACTCCTCAAAAGGGATAGACAGGGAGGGAGAGGTGGTGGGGCAGCCATGTATGTTAACAGGGTATTTTGACTGTCTAGAGCTTGACAATGGTGATGAAAGGTCAAGTGTTTATGGTAAGAATAAAGAGAGCATATATCATGGTGGGAGTCTGTAATGGACTGCTCAACCAGGATGAAGAGGCAAACAAAATCTTCTATAAGCAGCTGCGAGAAGTCTCACAATCTCTAGCCTTTGTTCTCCGGGGGGACTTCAACTTAGCAGATGTCTGCTGGAAATACAATACGGTGGAGAGGAAACAGTCTAGGAGGTTCCTGGAGTGTGTGGAACACAGCTGGTGAGTGAGCCAGCTAGGGAAGGCGACCCACTGGACCTGTTGTTTGTGAACAGAGAAGGACTTGTGGGTGATTTGACGGTTGGAGGCTGTCCTGGGCATAGCGATCACAAAATGATAGAGTTTTTGATTTTTGGAGAAGTAAGGAAGGGGGTCAGCAGAACTGGTACCTTGGGCTTCTGGAGGGCAGACTTTGGGCTGTTTAGGAGACTGGTTGACAGAGTCACTTGGGAGGTAGTCCTGAAGGGCAAAGGTGCCCAGGAAGGATGGACATTCTTCAAGAAGAAAATCTTAAAGGTGCAGGAGCAAGCTGTCCCTATATGCCAAAAGATGAGCCAACAGGCAAGACAACTGGCTTGGCTGAACAGAGAACTTTGGCTGGAATTTAGGAAAAAAACCAGAGTTTATGACCTTTGGAAGAAGGGGCAGGCAACTCAGGAGGACTACAAAGATATCATGAGGTTTATGCAGGGAGAAAATCATAAGGGCCAAAGCTCAGCTAGAACTTAATCTGACCACTGCAGTAAAAGACATATAAAAACGTTTTTTAAAGTACACTCACAGCAAAAGGAGAGCTAAGGAGGATGTTCATTTATTGGGTGCAGGGGGAAGCAGAGTGACGAAGGCTGAGGAAAAGGCTAAGGTACTTAATGCCTTATTTGCCTCAGTCTTTAAGAGTAAGACCAGTTGTCCTCTGGGTACACAGCCCCCTGAGCTGGAAGACAGGCATGGGGAGCAGAATGAAGCCCCCATAATCCGAAGGGAAATGGTTAGTGACCTGCTACACCACTTAGACACACAGAAGTCTATGGGGCTGGATGACATCCACCCAAGAGCACTGAGAGAGCTGGTAGAAGTGCTTAGCCAGCCACTTTCCACTATCAGCAGTCCTGGCTAACCAGAGAGGTCCTAGCTGACTGGAGGTTATCAAATGTGATGCTCTTCTACAAGAAGGGCTGGAAGGATGATCCAGGGAACTACAGGCTTGTAAGCCTGACCTCAGTGCCAGGGAAGGTTATGCAGCAGATCATCTTCAGTGCCATCTTACAGCACGTACAGGACAACCAGGTGATCAGGCCCTGTCGGCATGGGTTTCTGAAAGGCATGTCTTGCTTGACCAACCGGATCTCCTTCTGTGACAATGTGACCCACTTAGTGGATGAGGGAAAGGCTGCGGGTGTTGTTTACCTGGACTTTGGTAAAGCTTTTGACACTGTTTCCCACAGCATTCTCCTGGAGAAGCTGGCTGCTCATGGTTTGGATGGGTGTACTTTTCGCTGGGTGAAAAACTGGCTGGATGGCCAGGCCCAAAAAGTTGTGGTGAATGGAGTTAAATCCAGTTGGTGGCTGGTCACAAGTGGTGTTCCCTAGAGCTCAGTATCGGGACCAGTTCTGTTTCATACCTTTATCAATGACCTGGATGAGGGGATCAAGTGTACCTTCAGCAAGTTTGCAGATGACACCAAGTTGGGTGGGAGTGTTGATCTGCTGGAGGGCAGAAAGGCAGATCCCTACAGAGAGGGATCTGGACAGGCTGGATCGGTGGGCCGAGGCCAATTGTATGACATTCAACAAGGGCAAGTGCTGGGTCCTGTGCTTGGTTCGCAACAACCCCATGCAACACTACAGGCTTGGGGAAGAGTGGCTTGAAAGCTGCCTGGTAGAAAAGGACCTGGCGGTGCTGGTTGACAGCTGGCTGAACATGAGCCAGCAGTGTGCCTAGGTGGCTAAGAAGGCCAAGAGCATCCTGTCTTGTGTCGGAAATAGTGTGGCCAGGAGTACTAGGGAAGTGACAGTCCCTTTATACTTCTGTTGTGGTTTAGCTCCAGGCAGCAACTGAGCACTACACAGCTGCTTGCTCACTCCCCGCCAGTGGGATGGGGGAAAGAATTGGAGGAGTAAAAGTGAGAAAACTCATGGGTTCAGAAAACATCCCTGTATTATTGATACCGTTATCCAAAACATAGCCCCATACCAGCTTTTAAGAAGAAAAGTAACTTTATCCCAGCACATTTTTCACCCCTTATTCCATACAATTTACGTCATGCTCAGGTATCTCATTACCCACCACCCTGCTTCCCATCCTTTGATTTAATACACAGATATCATTCCCCTAGTCTATTGACCACCCCTGTAAAATGTTCAGTGATAGCCACTGAACTCATTTAGTCCATGACTTTGAGCTCCATCTGTTATGGTGGTTACTCGGGACAGGAGAGGTGGTGTGTTTTTTGGAGTTACTGGGCATCAAAGCCAGCTCAGGTTGGGTCACTGCTGCACTTGCAACTGCTTCTTGTAGTGCTTGGTTCAGGTGGTTCCTGCTATAGTAATTCCTGTAATGTGCAACTCAAATCAAGGGTTACAACAATTTAAAGCTATTTCCATTACAATCTCCACCCTTTGTCCCTTTAGCCCAGGTTACATGGTTTAACATTGCAATAAACTCCTCCCCTTGCTCCTAGCCTGGCTAGCAACAAGGGGTTCCTGCTATAGTAATTCCTGTAACACACAACTCAAAGCCCGAGTTACAACAATTTCAAAGTGTTTCCATTACAGTCTCCACCTCCGGTCCCGTTGGACCAGACCATCATGTTTCACATTGCAATGAACTCCTCCCCTTTCCCCTGCTCCAACTTGGATTTATCCACAGCCACAGTCACTTCAAGGTGCACCATCTCCAGTGTGGACTTACCCTTGGGCCACAATCCTGTCAGAGGTATACCTGCCTGTGGCATAGACATAACCATGGCCACAGGTGCTTCGAGGTGTACCTGCTTTGACATGGCTTATCCATGGCCACAAACACTTCAGGGTGTCCCGCTTTCATGCGGACTTAGAAACAGGTCACAGTCCCTTTGACTCAAGTTCACACTGGAGTTCCAGCCTGTCCAGCAAAGAAACAGCAGCAATACCCTGGCCATCTGCATTGCCATTGCTGTTATCAAAATGTTCCCAGGCAGAGCAGAGTAAGATGATCAGCAGCAGTACAGCAAGCAGCCACTAACGAGCACTGGACTCTAATATACAGTAAGGCAAGCAAGCTCCATAGCAAGCGCAGAAGCCTGCTGATTAATAGCTGAACAGCAACAATGGCTATAAATTTGATCTAGCACATTCCAGTCAAACCTGTCATTATCTTGAACCCACTGAGTCCCATGTTGGGTGCCAAAAAGGGCTGTTGTGGTTTAACCTCAGCCAGCAACTAAGCACCACCCAACTGCATTCTCAGTCCTCTGCAGTGAGATGGGGAGAGAATCGGAAGAGAAAAAGTAAGAAAACTCCTGAGGTGGGGTAAGGACAGTTTAATAGGTAAAGTGAAATCCACGCATGCAAGCAAAGCAAAACAAGGAATTCATTCACTGCTTCCCATGGGCAGGCAGGTGTTCAGCCATCTCCAGGAAAGCAGGGCTTGGGAAGACAAGTACCATAACTCTGAATGTCCCCTGCTTCCTCCTTCCCCCAGCTGTATATGCGGAGCATGATGTCATATGGTATAGAATATCCCTTTGGTCCCCTGGGGTCAGTTGTTCTGCCTGTGTCCCCTATCAGCTTCTTGTGCACCCCCAGCGTACCAGCTGGTGAGGTGGTGTGAGAAGCAGAAAAGGCCTTGACCCTGTGTAAGCACTGCTCAGCAATAACAAAAACATCCCTGTGTTATCGATACTGTTTTCAGCACAAATCCAAAGCCTAGGCCCATACTAGCTTCTATGAAGAAAGGTAACTCTATCCCAGCTGAAACCAGCACAACTCAGCATTGGTGAGGCTGCATCTTGAATGCTGTGTTCAGTTTTGGGCTACTTACTGCAAGAAGGACATTGAGGTCCTGGAGCATGTCCAAAGAAGAGCCAGCAAAGCTGATGAGGGGTCTGGAGAACAAGTCTTTCGACGAGCGGCTGAGGGAACTGGGGTCGTTTAGCCTGGAGAAAAAGAGGCTGAGGGACACCTTATCGCTCTCTACAACTACCTGAAAGGAGGTTGTAGCGAGGTGGGTCAGTCTCTTTTGTCAAGTAGGAAGTGACAGGATGAGACAAAACGGCCTCCAGTTGTGCCAGGGGAGGTTTAGATTGGGTATTGGGCAAAATCGCTTTACCAAAAGCGTTGTCAAGCGCTGGAACAGGCTGCCCAGGGAAGTGGTTGAGTCACCATCCCTGGAGGTATTTAAAAGATGTGTAGACGTGGTGCTTAGGAACATGGTTTAGTGGTGGACTTGTCAGTGTTAGGTTAATGGTTGGATTCAATCTTAAGGGCCTTTTCCAACCTAAATGACTCTATGATTATGTGAAAACAGACCAACAGGGTAGAACTGACTTGCATAGGTTCATGCAGTAGTTCCATGACAGCTGAGATTACAACCTCCCTTAACACTTGGCACCAAGCTTTGTGTTCTGCACATTCTACCTATAAATCTGTGCAGCTGTACTCTTGAGTTCTAATATGGGCACTCAGGCAACTTCCTTGTGTTGTGTTTTCTACAATTATAACTCCTTTGATCAGGTTTGTGTTTGGGTGTTATGAAGACATGATTGTTGTTTCAGCTGTCTCCTTTAAACAGGTAAAGATGGTCTTTATGTTATATTTGCATCTCCTGTGGTAAAATGTTTTCCTCTTTATAGAGATTGGCATATTTTATGTGTTTAGGGAGAAACTCATTCGCCTTCAGCATGAGAACAAGATGTTAAAGTTGAACCAAGAAGGTTCTGACAATGAAAAGATAGCCTTGTTGCAGAGCCTTCTTGATGATGCAAACTTACGGAAGAATGAATTGGAGACAGAAAACAGGTAAGAAGTTTTTTTCTCTGTTTCAACTGACTTTTCTAACGATGATGTATACTTTTCACTGTACCGTGTCTAGTACTCCTTACTGGAGTCAATCCAGTGGAAGGCCACAAGGGTCAATCCAGTGGAAGGCCACAAGGATGTGATTACAGGACTGCAGCATCTTTGATATAAGAAGAGTCTGAGGGATAGAGACTAGTAGCCTGGAAAAGAGAAGGCTCAGGGTGGATCTTAGCAATGTTTATAAATACCTGATGGGAGGGTCTAAGGGAGATGGAGCTAGACTCTTCTCAGTGATGCTCAGTAATGGGGCAAGAGGCAGTGGGCAGAAATTAAAACACATTAAACTTCATCTAAATGTAAGAATATACTTTTTTTTGTTCTGGGATGGTTGCTAAACACTGGAATAGGTTGCCCAGGGAGGTTGTCTCCATCCTTGGAGATACTTAAAACCCAGCAGGACATGTTCCTAGCCAACCTGCTCTAGCTGACCCTGCTAGATTAAGTCAGTCAGCATACAAATGTCCATGGGACCAGACAGCATGTATGTCAGCATACTAAGGTAGCTGGCTGATACCGTTGTGGGGCTGCTCTCTATCTAAGCTTTGAATCTGCCCTCGGTCTATTCTTATCTTCCCCTTTGATTGGGGAAGGTTCCTGAAGCCTGTGAAAAAGTAAATACTGCACTCATCTTAACAAGGGCAAGAAAGAGAGTCTGGAGGACTACAGAGAGTGGTCAGCCACAGCACATTTTCTGGAAATTTCACAAAGCAAGTTCCCCTGTCATCGGTTTCCAGCCACACGAGAGACAAGAAAGTAATTGGGAAAGGCTAACATGAATTTATTCAGGGTAAATCATACCTAACTAATCCGGTTGCCTTGACAATGAGATGACTGCCTATGTGAAGGAGTGAAACAGTGGACGGTGCTTACCTTAGCAAAGCCTTTTGCACAATCTCCTATAGTATGCTTATGTTCAGAATGGTTAGATATAGACTACGTGGACAGTAAAGTGAGTGGAAAATTGGTTGGGCCCAAAGCGTTGGAAACAGTGGTAGAAAATCCAGCTTGCAACCAGTTGCTCGGACTTCAATACCAGGACCAATGCTGTTCATCACTTTTATTAAGAACTTGATTGATGGGAGGGACTATGCTCTCAGCAAGTTTGAGGATGGTACCACATTGGGAGGAGTGATTGTTCTGCTGAAAGGGAGAGCTGTTATTCAGAGGGGCTCAGCAGTCCAGAGGAATGAGCTGATGGGAGCCCTGCCCCTGCCTGGGAGGAGCCTGGCAATGCCGGCTGGGACCAACAGGCTGGGGAGCGCTGCTGCAAAAGCCTTGGGGCCCCGGTGGGCAGTAAAGGAGGATGTGTCAGCTGGGGACCTTGCAGCTGTGACCCGGGCTGTCCTCACCAGGGTGCAGGCATTCAGTCTGGGAAAATAGTCCTTCATGTCTCATCCATCAGTATTTATGAGACCACATCTGGATATAGTGTATAATTTTGGATTCCCCAGTATAGGAAAGACGTGTGCACAGGATTGCAGCAGAATACTACTAAGGTGAGGGACGCTGCAGCAAGTGATACGTGGGATAAGACTGAGAACTGGGTTTGTTCAGGCTAAAGAAAAAGGGGCATATATAGGAGGTAATACTGTGGTCTACCTCTGCCTGATGGGTGTCAAGAAGACAGAGCCAGACTATTCTCAGAGATTGACAGTGGAAGGACAAATGTCAACAGACACAATATGGACCATGGAGTATGGGGAAATTCTGACTAAATACAAGGAGGAAAACATTCCCAGAAGACATTTCTAAGCTCTAGAAGAGGGGCCCAAAGATATTGTCAGACCTCCATCCTTAAAGATGTCCAAACTTTTACTGGTTGTGGTTCCCAGCAATCTGCTGTAAATGCAGCTGCTTTGAGGAGGAGATTGGATTTAGACAATCTTGGGAGATCCCTTCCAACCTACAGGTTTATAGGATTCTGTGACTGTAAAAGCAGTAAACTAGTAGCTCTCACACAGTAAAACTGACTGTTAGGTACTCTTGTTTCATGTATATAGAAAGTATATAGAAATGATTTTTTAATACATGTATTTATGTTGTCTTAGAAGAGTATCAGAATGTTCTGGATGACTACAGGCTGTAATCTCTGGAACTGCCGTATGCTCTAACTACTGTTGTAAATTGTCTGGAATAAAATACAGTATTGCATCTCCTGTGTACGTGACCTGAAATGACTGCACACAAAAAATCTCAGGCTTCCTCTTTCAGTTGTTTGTTTTTTTTCTGAAAAACACAATATACTCTCTTTCCTAGATTGGTAAATCAGAGACTTCTCGAAGTGCAGTCCCAGGTTGAAGAACTACAAAAATCTTTGCAGGATCAAGGTTCAAAAGCTGAAGATGTAAGTAGAAATGTACATAAAACTTACATTCAAGTAGTTGCCATTTTTGAAACTTTCAACTTTTTGTAAAAAAAATGGAAAAGAAATATGCAAATGGATATTTCTGATAGTTTTCCGTATTTACTCTTATGGTCTTATCACTAAATTGTGCTTCTCTAAATAGGATGTAAGACATAGTAAGAATTAGTCTAGAAAAAAAACCATCCTATGTAGAGAAGTTGTCAACTATGTTCTCTTTGATTAGTTGTGTCTGTTCCAATAGTAAACTTAGCGTTAAAATTATTTAATTAGAATAAAGAGTTTTGCAGGGAGTTAAGGAAATGTTAATCCTCCATGTCTTAATAAAGTATCTGAAGTTATTTTTGGTTTAGTTTTGTTAATGAAAGTTAAGGCCTTTACTGCCAGTGGAAGCTCTGTAATTGTGGATGTAAATGTATTTTGTAATGCAAGAAGCCAGACAGTTCAAAACTAAAAAAAAGTCAAATAATTAGGCCGTCAACATAATGCAGCATTTTCTGTTTCTGTACATGGAGTTAACTTTATTTTTAGTGTAAGAATACGCTGTGTCAGAATTAGCGCGGAAAACAACTTTCAGTCTTCCACTCAAAAGTTGTGTTTGCCATTTCCTGTATTTGAGAGAAGAAGCTCTAGAATTTTCTTGAAAGGAGTGATGTGCAGAACTGTACATGTGTATGCTCACAATCTCAGTGTATTGTGTTGCTAATTAGCAACAAGTTGTAATGTGTTCCTTTCTATTTTTGTGGGTTTGTTTTAACTAATTCATATAAAAAAGCAGAAGTATTTGCTAGCTGCTTGTTTTAATTTAAGATTGTGTTTAATTTAGCATATCCTTTTAATTTTCAGAATAAGCTGTATGAAAGTAAAAACACCTAGCTGGGTTCAAATCAGATTATTTTCTTAAGTAACTTAAAAAGCATTTTAGAATGCATTTTAAAATAGGTCCACACTGTTATGTGATTCTGAGATATGCTTTGTTGTCTTGGTTATTGGCCAAAACCAGATAGTTTTTTTTTTTTAACTAATTCATATAAAAAAGCAGAAGTATTTGCTAGCTGCTTGTTTTAATTTAAGATTGTGTTTAATTTAGCATATCCTTTTAATTTTCAGAATAAGCTGTATGAAAGTAAAAACACCTAGCTGGGTTCAAATCAGATTATTTTCTTAAGTAACTTAAAAAGCATTTTAGAATGCATTTTAAAATAGGTCCACACTGTTATGTGATTCTGAGATATGCTTTGTTGTCTTGGTTATTGGCCAAAACCAGATAGTTCAGGGTGAACACAATATGTAAAAATTACTCTCAGATATTGAGTATGATAAACTATCTCTGTCTAATTGAATTCAGCTTTATTTACTGCAGTTTTACTTGTGTCCCTTTCTGAGGCTCTGGTTTGCATAGTGATTTAGGATGTGTCTGCAGTTCAGTTACAGAACTGGTGGCAGCTTAGGCAGGCATCATCTGAGGTGATTCTATTAACAGCAAAACACCACCATCAAAAGACCATGGTGCAGCCTGCTGTGTGTACCAGGCAGCCCTTGTCAAAGCAGAGCTGGCAAGTTTGTCATGCAGTTGCTGCATTCCTGGCTTCTGTGTAGGTCTGACCATGCCAGTGGTGACTTATAGGCACTAATCCCACGGCCTGTTTTGCTGAGTTTGGTGTGTAGGGTTTCACTCGCTCTTAAAGAAGAAAAAGAAAGAGTGTAGACTCAGAGAAGTAGTGACGCTGCAAGACCTACTGAAGATATGGACACCTCATCCAATCTCCTACACAAAGCAGAGCAAACCTCAAAGTTAAACCCAGCTGGCTTAAGTAGTTGGAAGTTGTGCTGGGACCACCTGAGTTATCCTTAAGATATCCTTACAAAAAGAGTGATTCTTCAGAAGCATGAGAAAACGGATAATGAGACATGGCATACAGTTCATTGATGCATTATTTTCAGCATATTTCCTCTGTTTTTCACTACTTGTCTGCAAAAATGCACTGAAATCTGTGTTTTTGTATACTTACACTGTAACTGTGCTTAACCCAGAAAACTGAAGATCCTGTTTGTATTCAGTCCAGAAATGTATGGTGAGGGCTTGGGGCGGGGGGGGGGGTGTGTGTGTGTGTGTTTTGTTTGTTTGTTTTAAGTTTTGTTTGTTTCCAAAGTTTAAGTAATTTTTAGGCTTACCCAAAAAGTAGTAAAAGCACTATCCTAACCCAGGGAAGTATCACTGCAATGATACATGCTGCTTGCCAAGGTCCCTGTGGGGAAGCAGTTTAGATTTTGTATTGAAGTGCAGTGGAAGGCAGATGTTGGGAAGATATGAATGCTGTTAGGCCTGTAATGGGCACTGGCACATCCCATTAGGATTCATGATTAGTCCATCCTGGCTGTTGCTTTGCTAGCCAGGGAAAGGCCTCCTTACCCCAGCCTTCCAGACTACAGAATCAGCTCAGACATGCCTAGTGTGAAACTCAGACATGCCTAATGTGATCAGAGTAGCAGGTTTGAGTTACTGTCCTCCAGAATGCAATGATCATGTGTAGGGCTGCTCAGCAGGTACCCTGAACAGCTTTGACTACATCATTTGCATGCCTTATTATCACTTACTTTTGTCATCTTTGTTCTCCTTTTCTCTGCCCTAGTCCCTTCCTATAAAGCAACCTGCCTTTAGTTACTTCTACTCCACTGGACCTAGTCTTGCTAGATCCATATGAAATCTGGTGTTTTTCATACTGTTACATATGCAATCTTGGTCTTATGTGCTGTTACTGATACAGTTACTAAGTCGTCCTGAGTTTGCATCTCCATAAAAGGACCCCAAAACTCTGTTACCTGTTCAGTTTTCTCTGAAGTTCAGCCACTTTGGTCATTTGGTGAAACACTGGAAGAGGTTGCCCAGAGAGGTGGTAGATGGTAGATTGCTGGAAGCATTCAAAGTCAGGTTGGATGGGGCTTTGAGCAACCTGATCTAGTTGAAGATTCTCCTGTTCATTGCAGGGGGGTTGGACTAGATGACCTTTAAAGGCCCCTTCCAGCGCAAACTTTTCTATGATTCTATGATTACTCTTACTATCTGTGAAATCTGGCTGTCCCTCATGGTGCTGTTTATAACTTTTATCACCTTCTAATGGTGGTAACAGTACTGTCAAGCAATTTTCTCAAGTTATGTGCCATAGTTTCTCTCACCCTGATGAATTAGCTTAACCTCAAGTGAGAGCCTAGCCTGCAGAGCCTTAACGTGCAGAACAAAACCAAACTTTGCCCTCAAAAAGGGGACAGACCTATTCCTTTGGCTTGTTTACAAGCATGGAAAAAATTTCCAGCAAAAAGACTTTCTGTAGGTTTTTTTATGTAAAAGAAAGATAGCAATTAAATTCTGGGGAGGATACCTGTTTTCTAAAACCACACCATAATAAGTATTTTTTTCTGGTGTTTTGTGAGTGGAACTTGTCAGCAGTGGGAGGAAAAAGCAAAATAGTGAATTTTTTGCTGATTTTTACAATTTTATTGTAGAAATATTCTTTCTATTTTGAACAGATATGACGTTTGAATGAAGTTCAATGTAAAACTAGATCAAAATTAGATAAAGCTTTTTTTTAAAATGGGGATTTTTTTAAGAGACTGATCTTTCTATGAGAGAACAACATTTATAGTAATTACTTGTTAGGAGCAGAGGATTTGGATATATGGCTTTGATGCTGACTGAGACTTTAGAAAAAAGTAATGGTTTCCCATTTTTAGAGTAATTTATTTGAATTTATCTACTTTGCTACTGTACATACTGTATACTTATATACAGGATCTTTGGCTGGCTAAAATCGCACATTTTACCTTTTATTCTCTTTCCTAATCTCGTGTCTTGGGTAAATTACTCTGGGTAAACTCAGTCCTGCTTCTTTTAATTGTGTGCGTGGTTTATCATTGTTAGTTTCTTGCTTGTGAGAACATATGATCATTCTGGATGGGCGAAGGGTTACTCCCACAGCAATGCTGGTACTATGTAAATAATATATATGAAAATATACCAGTGGAATCAATGTTGACAAGTAGTTGTGTCTGTTCCAAGGTAAATTCAATTGCCATACAAGGATCGCAGAAGAAAAGCTGAGTTCAATTTTTATTTTCTTACTTTAGGAAAATGGCCACTGCTGCCAACTTTTTCCTTCATGTTCAAACCTACCAATAGTCCCCTACATGATCAGACATGAGTGATGGTGCCAGTTCAAATGCTTTGTGACCAAGAAAGATGCATACAAACATTTATTGTTACAGAAAAGGTGGTGTTGCTGCAGTTGTTCAGAGGACTGGAAAAGAAAAAAGCACAATGGTCAAAACCTGCATATCCTTAGCTGCTACTGTTTTCTGACTCTGAAATCAGTAGAGTCATGCTGTCTTGTTTTTACATGCTCGCACCCTTTCTGATAGTACAATAAGGAAATACGACTTTGAAATAATGAAAAAGCATGACCCAGGAATATGATCAAAGACAGGATTTTGAAATATTTACACTATAACAAAGCTATAAGCTTTTTTGGGTGCACATGGGAATTGTCCACTGGAGGAAAAGCAATTAAGTAATTTTGTTGATTTTATCTTATATTTTGGTGGAGTTCTTATATGTGTGGACCATCAGCCACATGCTAGACCTCCAATGTGATTGGTACTGGATAAATACAAACGAAAAAGGCAGTTTCTGACTTAAATATTCTACATTTGTGTTGTATTCAATCAGTGTGTCAATAACATAATTCAGAATCATTCCATAAAAACACATGCATTTCTTAATTTTGGTTATAGCCCAATAGACTGCATATTTTCTCCTGTTTTGTTACTTTTATGATTTTTGTTTTAAAATTACTTTCCAAAACAGCAGTTGCTCTCCTTTGAAATTCTGGTTTAAATATAATGATTTACAAATGTCCTTCTTTACTATTTTTATATTTTTGTTTTTAGAGAGATATGTTTTAGAAAATGTTACAGGATGAAACTGCTGATGGGAAAGAGGAGAAAAATGTGCATGCGTGAAAAATGCATAGCTTTAACTTCTTCTGTTCATGACTTTCTAAATAGTTTCTTCTGTTGGCTGCTGTTTTGCTTTATACTAATGTCATCTCTGTTTCTTGGCATGGGCTTCTGTTCAAGGCTATTGTGAGTATGGCTTTCTATTTTCTTAACACTACTTTCAGTTTATAGACATTTATTGGGTTTGGGTTTTTTTGAAAGATACTCACTGTGTTTGAAGTGAATTTAAAATTAAAATAAAATTTACTTTGAAGCTTTTATTCAAAGAGCTTATCTAAATGTGATTTAACCAGAAAGTGGAACACTGTAAGTTGTATGATGATTTTTACGTGTCAGTAACCAATAAAGATAAGAAACAGAAAAGGGGTAAAATTTCCTCTGTACTCCAGTCAGAAACACTCTACTCCCTGTAGATTCTATGAGGACAGGAATTTACTTCAACTAATTTGCTACATGTCTTCATGCAAATTCTTTCTTAAAAGAGGATTCTTCTAGATTTTTGTTGTTTATGGATCTTGCTTTTAGTGATCTAGTTCCTGGGAGGATATTTGTAGAGTTATAAAGTGCTCTAATTTCAGGAAAGGCACACAGCTGTGGAGAGAAGGATTACTACAGCAGAGGATGACTTTACAGTTGTGATCTAAAACTGAGTGAAGTAAAAAGTTGGATTTTGGTTAGAATGTCAAAATCACATGTTTTAAAATAATTTTGAAATTATGTTAAATCTTCACAATATATTAAAACATTTAACTTTCTGTTTTAGTCAATTCTTCTGAAAAAGAAACTTGAAGAACATCTGTAAGTATTTTGTTTGCCTGTTTTGTTTGCCATTTGGTGTTTTCCATATGGTAAGGAAGGCAGGCAGTCATTAATCATGCATCTGGAAAATATACAACTAGAAGAAATTAGATAGCACAAGAGTGTTTGGGAATCCACTGTTCAGATACTGTTTTCATGTCATAGAAAATCTTTGTGAAAGCAGTAAGAAGGATGAAGGAACCATTTTGTGGTGGTTAGAAGACTTTGCTTAACGTTGTGTAAATCTTTACTCAGGAGGAGTAAGTAATTTTGTTCTGAGGAAAGCGTGTTAATGTAAACAAAATTAATTTGTTTATTTTTTAGTATACATTATGGCATAAAAGGTAACATTTTAGGAAGTGTTATCGTTTTGTTCTGCTATTTCTGCCACTCTTTTACTTACCTCAAATGCAAAGAGCAGTTTGCTTTTTGACTGGCTTGCAAAAAAAATGTAGTTTCTGTTGCCTTTGGGCTTAACCGTTCTTTCTCAATGTAATCTCAATTACAAGTATTCATTTTAGACATGCATTGTACAATTAACTGTGAGTTCTAAATTAAGTTTATAATTACTGAGAATGAAGCTGGTTGTTGTGACAGTTCTCCATGCACTGTAATGTTTTTCAGTTTATTTAACAAGTATTTCTACAGTGACATTGTCATTTGTCCTCATGCCCTACAGCAAAAATCAGTCGTGCTCTCAGAAATATATCACACTCTCAGGAGTTTTTGTATCGTTTATTCAGTTTGCTTTTGTGTTCATTCAAGCACAGTAATAATATTGGGAAAACAATATGTGCTTTTATGGTTTGTAACAGTGAGAAGCTCCATGAAGCTAACAATGAGCTACAAAAGAAACGAGCTATTATTGAGGATTTGGAACCAAGATGCAATAACAGTTGTGAGTTACCTGTACAGTCCATTTGTTTTCTTCATAAAGTATTTCGTGTGCAGGTCTTTAATTATGGAGGTGCAAGATAAACAAAATGTATGTTTTAAATGGCACTGGTATGTATGTTGTTAATTTCTCTGGAAGCTACTGTAACCAAAAAGATGCTTCTAACCCTTGAAATGCAGGGGATCACATTTGAGAGACCACCATAGCAGGAAATGACAATGGTCGTAGCAGTACTGAGTCACTGTCATACCTGTCATTGAACCTCAGCTGTTCAGAACTGTCATGTCTCCTAAGACCCTAATTGATGATGGCACTTGCTGCCATCATCAGGTTATTTTTACTCCCAATATATATTCCTTCAGTGTTTTTTCAGAACAATGCTGTAATTTGAGAAAATTTTTGGATACTGGTCAAAGAGAATGTAGGATATATGTCATATTGCTCAGATGATATCCAGAACGCAGCATCCAGTTGTTTTTTAGCACATTAATGCTACTTTTTTCCTGAGAAGTACTGAAGGAGGTAGCTTGCTATTTTTCAAGCCTACTTATTATAAAACAAGGCAAAAGATTGCAACCAATGGCAGCTTTCCTGATTTATGCCAAAGTGATTTTATTCATAAAGAGATCGAGGAAGATAGAAATATCAGTTCAGTATTCATTACATACATTCTGTATCCAAAAAGAATTTTCATTTGTGTTGAGCTAAAACTGCCAAGTATGTTATAAATTCCACATCTTAGGAAATGTTAGAACACTTGGAAATGAGGTTCACGGACTTAATGTGTAGCTGATAAACACATAATCCTTTTGTACTTGGTAAGCTTCAGTGCGAGTCTAACAGCAGTCTTCTGTCTCACTAGGTTCTAAACGTTAGGACATATTGAGGCTGCTGTAGTTAGTTTACTGAAATTATAAGTTGCTTTTTAAAAGTCTAGGTCTGAACTTTTTTCTTGATAAAATAAAAATAGTTCTACCTTTATTCCTTTCTTTCCACGCTCAAGATACGTGTGTGAATTATTTTTTCAGATTATTTTAACTATCCTGGGTATGGCCAAAATGCTCCAGCATTGCACAAGAATCATGGCACATTTTGAAAAACAGATTCTTGCAATCTTGGAGACCATCTGCTGTTGTGGTCCTCTTACTGATCAATTCTTACCTGGTCTTGTTACCAGCTTCGTGTTTTCAGAGTACTTGGAGAGAAAACTGTAGGAAAAACATGAAAGAACATTTGAAAATGAGACTGCAAAACAGATGGACTGCAGGTTGCCTATTACCTAACATTGTCGGAGAACCAGATGTCAGTGTTATATGTTATTTGATCCAGGACGGTGCAATTGATTTTTTTCTTCCCCCCCCCCCCCGAGAATTGAGAAGATGTAGAGAAGACATATAAGCAATACTGGCTTGACATATTCTTATACCAACACAGGAAAAAGCTCTGCAATGAAATTGACCCACTGGTCTGCATTTTGCTGCTTAAGAAAATGTGGGGTAAAAATTAAATGGAGTATATTCATGTCACAAGTCTGATAAATTGTGTCCAGTGTTACAGTTCAGCAGATTTAAGCAAGAGTTGTGCCTGTTAAGAATTATTCCTCTTACACAAAATAGGAAAACTAATATTTATCTCAGTTACAATACCAAGATGTTATAGAATCTGTAATTCGTTAGTAAATTCATTTTCTAAGTGTGTTCAGTAATAGAATTGATTTATGATTCCATTTCTCTCTATTTTTTCATAACTTTAAAAACACCAAAATTTGTGTACAAAACAGCCATCTCATGAGATTATGTAGGAGTACACATTTTTAACGTATTTCTGAGTTGTTCGGTAATTAAAACTATGGTGTATACTATATCGGGTTCCTTATGTTAGCTTTTCTTAAGTGAAACAAATTTTAGCTATGCCTCCAATGTCTGTTGAAAAAACATGAAAATAAACATAATATAATTATGTTATTCTCCAATGTGTGCATCTTCTGACATAAAGCACTCAAAATTGAAGAATTACAAGAAGCTTTACGGAAAAAGGAGGAGGAAATGAAGCAAATGGAAGAGCGATACAAAAAGTATTTGGAAAAGGCCAAAAGTGTAAGTATATGTGTTCCATGTTAACGATCCCTCTCTGACAGAGCGCACCATGTGTCCACTCTGCAGGAATAAAAATGAAAGAGCTATCTGTAACACAGACTAGCAAGTAAAAGAGTTCTTTGTATCTTCTTACTGTTACTGTACCTAATACTGATTAGTTCTGCAGAAGATTTTACCCTGTTTTTGTGTTCATGATTGTCCCCTTTTGCTACCTATCCTCAAGCCCTTCCAATGCCTCTGTACGAATGTATACCTGCTGCTATAGATTTTTGAGTCGCCCAGACAAACCTTTTTAAGCACACTTTCATGTTGGCAGAGGGTGTTAAACTGTTTCTGATGCTATGATAACCTATTTCTTGGTGGAAATTCTTCCGGTCTTCTGTCTCTGAGTGACAAATGTACAGATAAGCTAAAGTGGTGTCTATGCTAGGACTGGCAGTATAGAAATAACCAAAATAGCTGTGTTGTATTTTAGAATTGGAGAACCACCCATCTAAAACAAACTCAAGGGAAGAAAGCTCTGTGAGCAAAACTAATCTTTAATTGGCATTTGTGCTGGGACTTCTGGCACAGTTGTCATGAGGTGTTCTACCTCTTTGTACACACAAGTACAGCTTACTAGCACCAAGTACAGGCACAGCTGGACCAACAAACTCTGATTTTATCAGTTTGGCAGGGAGGGAAAAAGGAAGTTTGGGATTCTTTCCTTTACAGGTGCCTGGATCTGTTTATGTGTGTTTCTGGATGGTGTAAGCTTCTTCGGTGCTCAGTCAGTACCTGGAGCAGATAATTTGATACACTTTTCTATCAATATAGCTTTTAGCTACATCAAATTTCATCAGGCCCTAATTGCTTACTCTTTTTGAGGGGCTCAGAATTTACAGGCAGAGGCAATTTCACGTGTGCGAGAACCATCTTTACCAATTTAAATTTGATTTTTTTTTTTTCCTTTGTTCATCCTTTGACTCTGATTTCTGTTCATGCTCTGGTTTAGCTAACTGGTTTAGAAACTGTTTTAATATGGATTCTTATTGATGCTTTTTCCAAGTACAGTGATCTTTTTAACTGAACCACCTTTGAGAGTTGTTACATTTCTCTGATGACGTTCAGCATTGTCTTTGCCTTTACTGTTTAACATACACTTCTGTTGAGAATCTTGCTAATATTTAAGTATGGTGTTGAGAATCTGGGTGTACTACCAGCTTTGAAATGGCAATATTGTGATCTCAATCATAGTCCCATTTCTTCTTTTACCATACCTTGATATTTTATTTGAGTTTCTTAAAAGCATACCAGTGTCTTCGTTTGTCTGATAATGGTAGTATCAGTGGTAGTATCTTTGCTGTGGATGCATATCATTACATTGGAATCTGTAAGTAGGTTCCTAATTTGGCTAAACTTTATGCTTCTATCCTTTACTTCTGTGTAGTTTCCTTACTTGTTAAACATTTCAAAAGTCTTCAGGAAGTCTAAGTAATTTTTGTTACATTTTTTTTACATCTTATGTTGCTGACTGTGTCTCAGAGTATTCCAGCGAAAGACAGAGTCACTATTTCCCTTTTCAATAAAATTTGTTTATTTGTACTGTGTTAGTATGGGGTGTTTTATACAATGATAACATTAATTATTTTAGTTAGGTTAGCTTTTTGTGATCTTCTTACCAACTTTCAGTTTTGTTTTTTCTTTCTTTTTATTGTGAAGACAACTACAATCATTATAGCCTTCCAGTATAGAACCTGTATCCAGATCTAATGTGTATTTTCTTAGAAACATAGTACACTTCTATGAATCTTCCTTCATGAGTACTGTTCAGGAAAAATTACTTACTAAAATTTGAAGCACTGGTTTATGGCTGCATCTGGAGACGATTCTGAAATGGGTAGAACAAAAAGATGTGAAGTCTCTTTCTGTATATCCAGAGGTTGTTAAAATGTTTTAAGCTATTTTGTATCAAAGTTTTAGGAATCTAGGCATTTTGCTGTATTTGTTCTTGGTTTAGCTGTGATGCATGCTCCATATGAACATAACCAGGTGTCCCTCCCCTTATTAGTGACATAATGATCATGCATGTGCCACAGAATGCTTCTTGGCTTACCAGAGCTATCTAGAGGTCACAGCACCTGGTACCCCAGGTACATGAATCATGGCATCTTTCCATAAGGACCAAAGTGGTCCTTCCTCAAGTGGGAGGAATTGACAGATAGGTGAACCTCAGCTATAAAGAGAGAAACCTGTGAGAGAATGTTTCTACCACTGTGGCCCCAAGGTAGTGCAGCTAGGGATAGGAACTGCCTGGGATACTGAACCTCTTGGGTGTCACTTTTTCCTATTGGTAGTTTTGTTTCACAGCCCTGTAAAAGAGAGCCCAGTTCAGATGCTGTAATGTATTATGGCTGATGTTCAGAGGCGGAGCCTTTGCCATGCTGGCTGTCAAGACTGTTTTACAGGAGTCAACCTCTTAAAACTGCACATTCCTCAGTTTCACATTTTGGAGTGTCATTTATTACCACTGACATGTTTCAAGTCACTTTTTAATTTCTTAACCTGACATAAAAGGTTGTAATTCTTTGAGGTCTTTCCCTTCAATTAAATTGCTTTTGCAGGATTTAATTAAAAGTAAACTGGTTTTCTCTTACAGGTCATCCGTACATTAGATCCTAAGCAGAACCAGGGTGCAGCTCCTGAGATTCAGGCTCTGAAAAATCAGTTGCAGGAGCGGGACAGAATGTTTCATTCACTGGAGGTAGTAATCCTCGTGTTTCCTGGCAGCTGCATAATTCTTCATTGTTTTTTAAGTATAGACTAACACTTTTATTATACTTTGGTTTTAAATTATGCTTTTTTAATGTTTGTTTTATAGAAAGAATATGAAAAAACAAAAAGTCAACGAGAAATGGAAGAGAAATTTATTGTTAGTGCCTGGTACAATATGGTAAGAACCTCCCAAACTTTTTATTAAAAAAAAAAAAAAGGAAAGAAACTATTAATGCTAGTTGTTTGTGGGTTGTTTATGACAGTATTCATTCATTTACAGTTTTTTGTTTGAAAAGCATTTTCCAACACACAAACACAAAAACAAATGCTTTTCAATAATTTTAAGTTGGCACTATGTAAGAGTATATTCCTGTGATAACCTTGGGGTAAAGGAAAAAGAACGTTTGCTATTTTCAAGTTTTCAAACCAGAAATGGTACTTTCTAGAGGGAAGAATACCTCGGATACTATTGTGGAATTCCAGCCCTTCAGTTACACTGACTTACAGTGCTCAAATTTCCTTTCTTCCTTGATTCTCTGCTCAGGTCTTCCAGTTATTTCTAATGAAAGGGCACAAGAAAAGCAATACAGCTTACTTGCTGCAGTTAGTGCTCTGAGAAATGACCCCGTTAACTTGGGTGCAAGTTTAGCCCCATGCAAAGGGTCAGCACAGGGGCAAGACCCTCACTTAAATTATTCAAACCATAAGGAAGTGATCTGTGCAGCCATACAGCTTTTGCTGGGCCTATATGCCAGGAGATTTTTCATCTTCATCAACTGTGTTCAAGACTTCTCTTTGGCACAGTGTGGCTGCATTGAAACTGCTTTTCAGATAGAAAGAATCCGTGACCTGTGTAACATTCACGTTTCGTTCTGCTTCATCATAGAGTTCAAATTCCTTCTCTCTGTCTTCCCTTGGAAGAGTTTCCTTCTTGCTGTTCTAGGTTCTTCTTATGTCCATGAATAGTGAGCCAAAAATTATACTTAAGCAGAGTGTTTCAATCCTTTAAATATTGAAGGCATTCTCAAGTGACTAGTGTCCTTGACTAATTTTGTAACATTAGTCCCACTGACAAGCAGAAGATAAGCCTGAGTTAAGAGCTGTGGTTTAGTAGCCTGTCAAGAACACTGAGATGAGCACTGATAGTTTTGTCTATGCCTTTCTCTAATTAGCTTCTGCTTTTATACACAACTACGCATCCCATCACAGCTTCCTTCATTACCTCCTTGCATTTACTCCTGCTGAAAACATACTTTCTCTCAAGACTTACTCCTGCCATATGATCTGCTGTTTTCACACAGGATGACAATGCTGTAATTATTTTCAGAAGAAAAGTACTCTTCTAGCTCAACATGCTGAAGGGCCAGGGTGGGGAGGGCAAGTACTTTTGAAAAGACTCATCCAGTTAACCGTGTGTTTATGTGGAGAAGCGTTATGTTCAGATCTGGGACACTGAGGGACCTGCTTCCCAACAGCTACTCCAAACCCAGACAATGATTGTGGGGCCAAGAACGCACAAAGAATTAGGAAGAATATCTTACCTTTATCCTTGAAAATATGATGCTTTGTGTTTGAAATTCAAAATAGCTTTGTCAGTGTTGGTGAAGAAAGAGATAATAAATAAAATGTAAATGAGTAAAGTTGTTCAGTGTTATGTGTTGATACTCACTGAGAAGTTTCTCTTTGTCCATAGGGAATGACTCTGCATAAAAAAGCAGCAGAAGATAGACTGGCTAGTACAGGCTCAGGACAATCCTTCCTGGCTAGACAAAGGCAAGCCACGAGCACAAGGAGATCTTACCCTGGTCATGTCCAGCCAGCAACAGCAAGGTAGAGAAGCCTTGCCCTTAGAAAGAAAACTGCCCTGTGATCCAGGCCACTTCTGTTGCAAGTGTCAACATTCAAGGAAAATCAACCAGCATCCTTTCTCTTTCTCCCTTGTTACTGCTATTAATTTACAGTTCAGGAAGGGGTTTTATTATGGTTTCTCATTGTTCTCTAACACCCTTTACTTACATTTTTTGGAGTCCATCTCTCTCTCTCTCTGCATTTTTTGAATGTGCCAAAGTTTTGAAAACATCTAGAGGAGTGCTGTACAGTAACAGTCTTATTTGTATGAAGCCTCGTCTCTTAAGGAAAGCCTCATATGGGCTGTGTAACAATGTAAATTTCCTGTCACAGTTGATACGTTTGTGCTTATAAGGGTTGTTACACCTTGTAAGACTCTTTGTTCAAAGGGAATTAGGCTTTTTATTTCATGTGCTAACCTGTTGCTTCAAAGAAATGCTGAAAACTCATTACAGAAATACAAAATTAGTATATAATATCATTGTGAAATATATTTGCTACTAAAAAAACTACCAATGGCAAAAAGATTTTTTTTTTTTAAATCTCCTACATGCAAAGTTTGCTCTTATTCTTAACAGGGAAGCAGGATAATTTTTTTTCAGGTTTTTCTTTATCAACTGGTGTTACCCCTTTTGCTGGCAGAGCTGAATATGTCAAATGGTTTGTGCCACTCTTCTTGGTCAAGCGTATGCTTAATATATATTATTAAAAGATTGAGAAATATTTAGAATGCTCTAATATGCTACTGCATCATCCATTTAAAAAGGACATTTGTTTAAAAAATTTTTAACTATGGGTGAACAGTACATAATGGATCAAGGCCCTGATTAATATTGTTGTTCATGTATTCCAGTTGTCATCCCCTACTAAAAGACTTGCTTTTAATATGTTGATTCAGGGTATAATTGTATCAGTTGCCTTACTAATGGTACCAGTGCCTTCAGGTGAGTTTGTTGCTGACTTTGTTGGAAACTGGATGTGATTTGTTGTATTGCCTTTTTAGTGTGTAGCTGGTTAATTGTACATCACTCAGTGTAGCACTTTCATGTTGATCAGTGAGGTGGATGGTGGCCCATACTATTAATTTAGGTTTTGTTCCTACAAAGTTCTGCTCTTTCCCTCACTAATTCTATGCTCTCCCTATCATTTTTGTCAAAGAATTGATGGACACAGAGGACCTGAGTGTTGAAAGTTTCATATACATACATCTTGTGGTGATTCAGTTATAAACATTTTTAATTTAGAGACTGTTTGTACCCTAATGCACATGCAATCTGGTTTATAAATTTATTCTTTTACCTTATTTTAATGCCCTCCCAAGTGAAGACATTTTTTCATAAATACTTTTAGAGAAAAGACATACTAGCATTTATTAATCATCTGAAGGTCTGTTAATTCACTACTTGGGTGGAATGAGGAAAGGATAATTAAAACAAGCACACCTAGAATTAAAGGGCAAGGAACAGGTGAATGACACCTTCTAGGTACTGTTTTATCCTCAAGCACATCGTCTGTTTTAATCTAGGCTAAGAAATGCATTCAATATGTGTCTCAAAAAATTTATCAGTTCCGATCTTTTTCCCCCAGTAATATGGAAACAGATGCTGAAGTCTATTAGCTGTATATAGGTTTGTCTTTTATTCCTTACATTTGGAAAAAAATGATTTTCTAAAAGCTCTCTTCACTTAGTCAACCTATGACATGTCTCGGCTATGCTTGCAAGATGAGATAAGACAGTGAAAATCTTCTTGTATGCAGAAAGGTAACTGTAAAGGACAGTTTCTGTAGCTCAGTGAAGTGATACTCATTTTGCCGTCTCTTACTGAGATACAGAATACTCAAGGAACAAGAAGTCATATGTGTTATCTAGCAAGGTGATCACAGTTTGTGTGCGATGTCCTTTACTTGATCTTACTGTGCAATCCATTCTAGTCATTTGAAGAACTCTTTACCGCATGTCATGTGTGAACAGGAGAAAAGAAGATCACTTCTTTGACGGGATTTGATGTTCTTGTTTGACATTACAGCATTTTATATCTCGCAGAGAAAAAACCTAAAAATACCTAAAACTCCATTATTTTTTTAGTCTAGTTGGCTCTGTCTGTTACCAAACTGCCAAAACCTGTTTATGAAATCAAGGAATACCAGGACCTTAATGGGACGTTTTATTGCTTAATTTTGTCTAGTAATTTAACTTCCTGTTGCTGTTTGTTAGGTGCTAGTCTAAAATAACTTGAACACAGTCTGCACATAGAATAAAACTACTTGCTTTTATTGTTTTGACATTTTGCCTCCAAGGTTTTGATGACAGGCAAATGCCTCTGGCAGTTAGGAGATGAACAAATGCTGATAAGAAGCCTCATTTTTAGCTTCTACTTTCCTATCTCTCATGACTTCTTTCGCTTCTTGGTGGTTGTTGGCTTTTATCTTCTGCTTTGTGGTTCTGGTCAGTCTTTCCTTTTCCCTTAAGATAAGACACTGAAGTGCTTTCTGTAGTCCCCTTCAAGAATATGTAGTGACATTATAGAGCATCAAAGAGCAAAAGAAGACTGATATTGAATCTGCTTTACTGTTGCTCATAATTATTAGGCAAGATTGAGGAAGCATTGTGTCTTTTGAGGATTCGCAAACTTGTAGAAATTATGGTATTTCCCAGAATTTGTGTTGAATATAATAATCTAAAAGTGTACTGCAATCTTACAGAAATACACTCTGTTGCTATCCAGTTCCAGTAAGTCATTTGTTCTGTCTTCTAGTGGTAATCATCAGAAATCTAATACCTTGTTCTCCAGTGTTTTAGTTCTATTATTTGCTGCATACATCAATTCTTAATTTTTGAGTGTGGATGAATGCAGGTGATGAACATCATTAAACCTTCTCTCTCATAAGAACAGCTTCTTTATTGAAAGGGTTCAGCTTCGTTATTTTCCATGCTTGTTTGTTAGGTAGATTTGGAAGTAGTGTGGTATTAAGAAAAAGAAGGGGCTCAGAGTATGACTTCAGGGAATGAGCACCTGTATAGATGAGCTACCAATGAAGGCTGTCTGTTTGTCTTACATCAGTAATAAAAGAATGTAAACAAAAAAACCCTGTAAAACAGAATTCTCTCAGTACCTTAGGTACTTATAAGAAACTTTTAGGAACACTTTTTCTGGGGCAACAAAGACTATTTACATCACAATTGTAGTGGTAATTATTACCACTATATCCTGTCGTGATACACTACAGAAAAATCCTACAGATTGAGGTTAAAGACAAAAGCTTCTCCAGGGCAGTGATAAAACAGCTGAAGAGTTCATGCGAGTACATTCCTGAGCACTGTACCAAGGATCTGCCCAGAACAATCTCTCAGAGAGATTTTAATTAATAATAAAAGGTAACAGTTAAATGGAACAATATTTTCATTGTTCAGAGCTGAAGCTTAGTTTCTGGTCTTAAAGGATGTGTGTGCAGTCTAGTTTGTATACTTCTGTGGAGAGTTAAGTTGCCATATCTGATCAGACATTACAGAAAAGAATACTCCCCATTTTCTTGATAGCAACATGTAACCACTTGGGTCATAACATGTATTTTCAAAGTGCTGTGAAAATGGAAGTAATCTGATTTAAAGGTTGTGTGTTTCACCAACAGTGCAAAGGAAAAATAAATGACTAGGGCACACAGCTTCATATGTTGTAAAATGAAATAAATATATAATGGCTACAAGATACTTTTCACTATCACTTTGGAAATACGCAAATGATAATTTTGTCCTGTTCTGTTGTCACTTGAGATAGCAGTAATGCTTCTGCAAGTTTTCTGTGGCTTTCTATTCATGTAAGGAGCACTGGCAATTTTATATTCATTGTGTATGAAAGAATTAACAGTTAATATTCCTATTACTGCTTTATGATGATCTTAAATAGTAAGTAGTATGTGCAAGCTGTCAAGAAAATTTAAGAGGATTTGGCAATTTTAAAGTCCTCAGTGTTTTGACATGTGCAAGTAGCTTTTGCTTTTCCTCAGTTCTCTATAAAGACTATCCACTTAGCAACTTCTTGGATGATTTTTAGGGGGTTTAATTGTCTTCATGTGTTGACATTTTCTGTAGATTTGGTAATTGGAAATTATTTTCATTTCACCACTTGATTTTCTTCTAGTTAGTGATTTGGAGGAAGGCTGTCCTGAATGTGGCTAATTTTTCTTATTCTTATGAAGGAAAACAGTACCTGAATTTTACTCATTTTATAGAGATTTTTATTCTTCCCTGACATTTTGACTTTTTGCAAGGATTGATGAGGGAGGTATTTTTGCACTCAAAGTTAACTATGCAATGCTGACTTATGGGATTTTGCACATGTGTTTTAGGTAGAATGTGGACTCTGTGTTTTGTAGTAATATTGAATTATATTGATAAACTTCAATATCTAGAAACCAAGTTTAGTGAATTTTGCAGGCATTCTCCTTACTGGTATTGTGCAAATAAAAGAGGTTACTCTGTCAGGAAGTACTTTGAAGTGGTGCTTTTTCCTCTAAGCCACGTAGGCATACTTCAGGGGTGTTGCCTGCAGAGTTAGTTTGATAGCTGGTTTATGACTGAAATGTGATCTCAGGAAATCAAGCACTTATAAAGAAACTTTTACAGAAGCGCTTCCTTAAAACAACTGTATTCGCTGATGCTGCCAGTATGATACATTTAGCATTCTGTTAAAATGAAGAGGTGAATCGTTATAACGAATTGGATGTATAGATCAGGTAAGCAAGAAATTCAGAATGAAGTTTTGAACCTTACAAACTGCCCGCAGTCCAGACACATGTCCCCTCCCAAATCTGAGCAGTCCAGCTCCCATCGGTATTGGCAAGAGCACTGCATTTCAACTTTGTGCCTTGCATCTGGAGAAAGAAGTGAAATCTTGCATTATCTCATAGGAAGGCGTAGGGTCAAGCAATGAATCTTACCTGCGCTCAGAGCATCTCCACAAGCTAAGTCATGTTATTGACTTGTGGTAGATGCCAGGTTCTAGGTAGGATCCTAGCCATACTTCCAGTCTGTCATTTCTAAGGAATCAAGAAAATGTCCTGGCATGACTGATTGCATTGCCTTGCTCCTGTGATCTTTCTTCCCTCTGGAAGTCCAGAAAAGGAGCAGAAGCTTGTCAGTGAGTCTGCAGGCTGTAAGTAAAAGTATGGCGTGATTTCTTTGTTTTAGAGGTAGAGAAGACAGATGCAAGCAACTATTAAGTACAAAAATCTGAAGAGCAGTATGTCTTTCACCATTTTGCTTTTTGGTGTTAATTTTAAAACAATGAAACAGAACCTGAGCTTTTGGAGCCATTGTTTTTGTTTTGTTTTGTTTGGGGTTTTTTTAATTAATTTTGAGTTGCGGTCAATTAAGTATTAGAGGCTTTACCTATGTGAATAAGGCAGAAGCTATCATTATCAGCTACAGCAACCTCAAACTTCTTGTATCTGGTACAGTGAACCCCTGGAGATTTTGACTCCACTGCCAGCTTCCTTGCACCATTTGGAGATGCTGAGGACTTATCTAGCTTTGTCCTCTGTTTTTCCTTGACTTTAGTTGATTCATTGAAATATTGGGACGCAAAGTTAATTTTTTAAATTTATCAGCTCATTGAATTAAGTAATGAATGAATGTTGATTGAGGAGCCCTAAAAACCTGATAAATCATACAGTCCCATGAGGCATTGAAGCAACACCTGGCAGTCTAGCCAAGGCAGCTTCCTAAACAAATTGTTCTGGTGTGAGATTGTAGTCAGTGGATGAGCAGGAGCTCATGATAACGGCTGTAATTGGAGTCCCTGTCTATTAGTTGCTAGGGAATGGTTTTGCTGTTAACTTTACTATGGCCCAGATTCTAACCTTCACTTTCAGGCCTTGCAAAGGTAATGCAGGTCTGTCCTGAAGTAGATCTCTGCATTAGTTGGCTCTGGTTGGCAAATCAGGAATTTCCTCTGCTGCTGTTTGCTGTGTGTATAAAGTCATTTGGAAAACTGCATATCCTTCAGTCTCCTTTGCACTGCATGTCAGTTCCAGACTGAAAGCAGGTTCCATTTGTCAGATAAGAATTTCTTGCTGCTGTCTTGTTGCTTTGGCTCTCAGAGTTTGATCCATACGACATGAAAACCATTGCTAGTAGTGGGAAATCCAGGACAATGAGGAAGCCTTTCCTGTTTGATGGTGACTTTATTCATTGCTCTGCATTAGAGAGGTCCGTTACTATCAGATGATGTTAGAATATCACGTTTCATGAAGAGCAACATGGTTGTTTTAATCTTATAGAAGTGGTCATTTGTCAGCACTTTGAGCAGTGCTCTGAATAAAAGTTCTAGTGTTGATAAGTAGCTTGAGAGCTGGCTGGGATGCTGAAAAAGGCTGCCATCCTTTCTGTGGCTTCAATGTGCTGGTGTTGTCCCAGTCACTTCTGTGTGTTGAAAAAACAGAAGAGGACAGTGAGAAGTTAAGGAAGATTTTAAGGGATGGGTAACCACTTGTAATGAAGTAGAGCTAATGAGATTAGGCTTTGAGTATTGAAGGGAAACGCCTCACTAAGAAGTAATCCCCCAGGCTGGCAACAAACCTTCAGTTATAGCTGGAGTATTTTGGACTGGCAAGGGAAGGAAGTAAGAGAAAGTCACTCCTCCATAGACACATCATCTGCTGCATAAACTCTCTCTGTCTGAAGATGCTACAGAAGCAATGACAGCTTATGCTGAGTGAATTTAGCCTTACATCTCTGTTGTCTTCTGAAGTGTTGCTGCCTCAACAGGTAGCTTTAAAATATACTGATTAATTTTGAGGAGTTCTCCAAGAGAAGGAAATTGACAGACAACTTTTTTTAGAATAGGATTAGAATTTCTAGTCAGGAAAGGGCACTGTCAGGTTAATTTGTTACATCCTTGAAAGGGAATACACTATCCTGAGTCTACAAGACCTCTCCAAAGTATTATTGACTCAAAAAGAAACCTACAATGTCATTTCTGTTTGTGCGCAACAGGACACTTGAAGGGCTACTAAATAAGTCTGAACTAAGTAATAGCCAGGTGAGAGTAAAGGAGTAGACTGTATTCATTTATGCATAACAGAATAGATACATGCTTATGTAGCTAGAACTTTTAATTTTTTTATAGACTAACTACAGTAATCTTCATATTATTAGTCCTGAACTCTGTAACTTTATGCACCCAAGCAGTGCCAAGGAAGCTTAATGGGCAATGATTACTCAAAATACACTCTCAAGGTCTGCTTTGAATGTGTTGAATGTGTTAATTTTTTAAATTTTTATTCCATGTGATTTGTGTCTCTGTGTTTCTATTTGTTTTTCAACTATGATTAATATTCTACAGAATATGAGAAGGGAAAAAAGAGGGATACGCAAGCTGCAGGTCTTGTAGCAGAAAGACAGATTTTTTTGCAATAAGTCCTTGGGTTCAGTTATAAGTATTCTTCCTTATCTATTTAACCTGGATTTTCTTGTCATAGAAACTGTTCTTAGAATCATTTTTGACCAGTGCAATACTAGGGAGAAGGAAGTGGGGAGAGAAACAGTGTGCATGCTTTGATTTCAGTCTGGTGAAGCTGTTTTGGTCTTTGTAACGTCCCAGTGAGTGCAATGCAAAAAGGAGAACGAGCAGTTAGCACTGCGCCATGCCATGTGGGGATATTTGTGTTACTTGGGGAAGCTGAAGGCACCGTAGCTGTGTTAGTAAAGCATTCCACCCATCCAGCTACACTGGCCAAGAAGGAGGGTGCATCAGCAAGGGTGGAGAAATATGCCAAGCTCTCCAGTTCTCTTCCAAACTTCGATTCACTTCCACAGCATAGTGATGCATGCTTTGGGCTGCTCAGCGGCTCCTACTCAGCCCGTTTTAACAGGGATACATAGGACATCCTTGCGATTCAAACCTGTGTTTGCATGCAATGCGTAGAACTTGGCAGTGTAGTGTGGCAGTTGTAGCTTCACACACAGGATGAGCTTTGATGAAATGTGAACGCTTTCAAGTCTTTGATGGTGCTCAGAGTTGGAAGGCTCAGACAGAGTCATTATGACCCTGATTGTCTTTTAGTATATAACCACATGCAGAATTGGGCAGGCACCTTTCACTTTATATGGCTTTGTTTCTTTAACTGTTGTACTCACAGACAGCAGGAATGCCTGAGACTTTTTTCATTGCTGTGTAAACTTAGTTTCCATAGCTGTGTTAATTGAGAATGGTGCCCTGAAGGACTTTACTCAGAAATGTTTAAATTTGTCTGAATTATGCCTAAATTTAGCCATTGTTCAAGGCTGTTTTGTTGCTCTTTCCAATTACTGGTGTGTAAGCTTACTGTTAATTTGGTTGCTCTGGCAAATATGTTTTCCCCATGAATTGGCACAACTCTGTAGAGACAGCCTTACTAAACTGCTCTGAAAAATACCTGTTCTGTTCTCTGGTTTTTTTAAATGGTAATATGTTATCTGCTTTTTAACTTTCTTCTTTATTCTTTTATTTGCAGTGATGTGGTTGCATGACCTGCAGCATTATTATAACAGGGATTGTTCAGTGCATGACTTGCTTTTCTGTCCAGACTGCATAACCAAAACTTAACCAGTTCTACACTTAAGACTCATGGCCATCTGATTTCAAAGGGAGATCTACTTGCAGAGAAGCTTACCATCCTGGGGAGTGGCTTTCCCATTTCCCGCTTCCATTTACTCTTTCTCTTCACAAAAAGTCTCCTATGAGGCTAGAAGAGAGGAAATCCAGTATTCAGAACTCGACAGGAGGCATTCTGCAAACTGACAGAGCACTGTCAGCTCTCCATTTTACTTCTGCCTGTCCACTTTATTTAATTCTGATTAACAGTATTAACACACAGACTTCCTGCAACATTTTCATATACTGAACTATAAAAACATAGTCTTAATGAGTTCCTAAAAACACCTTTTGGTTACTGTTAAAATTTCAAAGCACCTACACCCTTAAAGGATCCACTTTGAATCTTTAATAATTAAAGTAAAGCGAAGGAGGTGTTTTCCCAGGAGAAATGACTAATGAATTGCTGCCTGGCCATCCCATCTTCCTTAGAAAACCAGGCAAGGTTCATCTGATAATCTCCGAGCCAGGCAAACTACCGGGTGGTATTTTGTTCACGGACACTGCCTGCTTCCTTACTATGTATATACACAGTAGTTTGTGGCTGTTGTACTTTCTCTCTACATTTTAGCTTTGTTGTCTGTTTCTTTCGGAAACTTTTTTTTCAATCTGTGTACAATTGTTAAAAC
The DNA here is from genome assembly GCF_964289735.1 of Phaethon aethereus. NCBI lineage: Eukaryota > Metazoa > Chordata > Aves > Phaethontiformes > Phaethontidae > Phaethon > Phaethon aethereus. The sequence goes on along the minus strand of NC_138577.1, from coordinate 57,713,895 downwards.
AATCTGAGGAAAGAACGTGAATGGAGATAAGTATGAAAGCCGTCTAGACTTTCAGTATTATGCAGATTGTCCTTGCCAGTTTGTAATTTGGGTCGTTTATCTTTTACCTGTACTATTCTTTTCCTTTTTTGCTCCTTATCACAGTCTTAGCTATTTAATTTCCAATTGCACTAGCTTGGCTGTTTCTTTGTATTATGACGTTTAGCTATAAGATTTGCCGTATGTAGACAGTGTAACTCAAAATGCTTTGTACTGCCTATATTAATTTAAACAAGCTGCTTACTTAATATTCTTAAGTATCTGCACATTTGTACTACTGTATCTTTGTTTTGTATTGGCCATCCAGTACTGGCAAGATTCAGAAGATGAGGGAGCGCAGTAGTGTTATAAGAGGTTTTTTGTATAGGAGTTAGTATGTAACAGGCAGGGAAGGGGGGTTTTAAGCCATAGGACCTGCTGGAAAATCTGGAGGGAGTCTGAGTGATGAGCACCCTAAGTGGTTTTGTTTAAGTCCAGCTCTAGAGAAACCCCGCTCTTGCCTGCTTGGATCTTAATCCTGCAAAAATGTAAGCACATATGCACTCTGCTTACTCCAAGAATGGTTTTGCTTATTCAGGCCGTAGCATAACCACCAGCCCTGTTTCCTGTATGTGAGTACCCCTGTGCTGGAGAAACGTTGCGTCCACTAGTCTCTGCAGCCACTTTTGGGCCACAGAACGCGGCGCCTGCCTCATCCCGGGCCCGTCAGTCCCTGGGGCTCAGGGCAGCGCTGCATCTCGTCCGCCGAGACACCTGCCTGTGCTCCGTCCCCGGGGTCCTGGCCCCGCCAGGGCGGTAGCGTTGTGCAGCGTGGCTCGGAGAACGGGCAGAGCGTGTCCCCACCTCTGTTTCTACAGGGGGATGTGTGCCACCCAGCAAAGGGCAGGGCAGGGAGGAATGGGCTCCAAGCAGGCTGTGCAGGAGAGGGAAGGATAAGCATTATGATCCCAGTGGGAAGTGTGCAGCGTGTTCCCTTCGGGATACTGTACCAGATGGGGAGCCCGTGGCTGCCAGGTGCTGCGGCTGACAGCAGTCTGGGAAGACCCCTGGCAGGGATGCATCTTTCCTGGGCCCCCAGCACCTGGGACAGTGAGGTCTGACGGGAGTGGCAGGCAGGGTCTGGGTTTTGGTGGTGACAAGTCAGCTATTTCTGCAGCAGGGTGTCAGATGGAGTCCAGCAGAGAGCTAAAGCACCTGTGTCTTCCCAGGTCCTAGCCATCCACCCCCTGTTAGGTGTCAGGGCAAGCGTTACGAGAAAAACTTTTTTGTTGGGTGTTAGAGGCATGGTTTGTTTCCCATTTGCAAGTGCTGCTCTGGCTGGGACCACACCCTGCCCCATGTGTGTGGGATCCCTGAGATCGGGGGCTCTGTGCAGGGCGGGAGGGGATGGTTGTGTTTTTGTGCACCTGCCTGCACAGGTGTCCTGAGGTGAAGCCAGGCAGCACCTCATTTCTCTGAGTGGTCTGTGCAAATTTGAGATCAAGTATCAGTTATTCTTGAGCCTGAAGATACTTGTATGTGAGTGTGTTTAGCTTGACAGAAATTGTTTTGAGTTCACTGATGTGACAGAGAGATGTCAGGTGTAGCCATTAACTTCCAGCAAGGGAGTGGGCTGCTTTCATGAGATTAGCCTAGCATCTCTGTCATGAAGTGACTGCGAGCCCGCAACTCCGGGGTGATCTCCAGCATGTCTCTGATGATATACTAACTTCACTTGTGCTGCATAGAAAACTCTTTTACTTTTGTAATAGCAGCTTGTTTGACAGTCCTGAATTAAGTGTTGACCAATTATCAAAGTAACTGTTTGTGAAGTTGCCAGTGATACATTTTCTGTAAAAGAATGAATTCCTACAATGTCAAAACATTAATTTCCAATTTCAGTTCATCTACAAATTGTGTAACTACCAGGTTGTCATGGTAGCAGTATTAATATACATATCTGTATATAGACAAAAAAACCATGCAACTCAGTAACGATCATTGGAATCAAAAAGGTTTAATATTTTTTCCCAGTCAAATATACTAATGCTTCCAAGGTGACAGAAGAGTGTACAGTTGTTAAACAAGTTGTAAATAAATGCTTATATAAAATGTAAATGCTTGGTTTTTCCTTTGTTTGGGTACTCGGTTATAAACTGAGGCTAATGCACAACTCGTTCAATTTGCTGCTTTGAGCCTGAAGTGCTGTTCCACTGTACAAGATGATGGGGCTGGACCGGCCTTCTGCAGCCAGTCGGGGATTGATGGGATCTTCAGTGAAGTGGGAATAACATGGGTAACACAAACCTTGCCTTTAAATGCACTTGGAATCAGTCACTACACAACAGCTGGGGAAAAAAAATGGACTTGTTAGAAGGTACAGCCACACCTGGGCTGCTTTGGGGTCTGCATGTCTATCTGACTCTTAGAAGTGGCTCCTGGTGCTGCATGAAGGAGGGTGAGCAGCAAGCGGGCAGCAGCTGGAGGGCAGCAGGAACCAGAAACCCCCTGACTTTTGCTGGAAAGCACCTGCTCTGGCTGCCCTGTCGCAGCCTTTCACAGGGCCCAGGCCAAGCGGCTGAAGAACTGCAGCCATTGCTTGCTGCTGGAGGCTGAGCTACTGTGGTGTCTGAAGCGGCAGTGGGGACAGAAACAATTGTCCTTCCACTTCGTGCTGCCGAGCAGCTTTGCCGTCCTGAGCAGGAGGTGGCAGCGGTGTCCAGTGGGAGGAAGTGACAGCAACAGCCTGTGGGGGAAGAGTGAGCCCACGGGTGTCCTGTGTGGTGCTGGCGGCGAGGAGGGTGGGTGCGGGCTCTGCCGCAGCCTCCCAGGGCTGCGCTGTGGAAGGAATAGGGGAGCAAACCCGGGTGGGCCCTGCCTGCAGCCCTGTGCCCACATCCCCCCTGGCAGCAGCGGCTCTTTGCTGGCTGGGGCAGGGAGGGGGGCAGGTGAGCCCCAGCCACAGCAGCCAGCTTGCTCCAGGGCCAGTGGCAGCACAGCATGGGGCTCAAGCTGCCAGAGCCTCCTCAGCTCCAGCAGACACTGGTTTGCTCTGGCCCTCTGCCCCCTCTCAGCCCCACCCCAGTGGCCCCTCTTCACCTTAGTCATTATTTCAGTGTCTCCTGCCTCTGACGCACCACCCCTCTGCTGTCCCACTGTTTCCCCCACTGCTCCCTCCTTTCACTTTACTTCTGCCCTGTGGGGCATAAGGAAGGGGGTAGACGGTGTAGGGAGGTGACCTTGGCCTTGCAGGAGTTGGTGTAGAGGACCCTGAGGGACAGGCTGGGACAAAGAATGCTGATGGGGGTCTCAGTGCACTGGTGGGGGGGTGGGAGAAGGTGGGGCTTACCTACTCCTCCACCATTGCTGGCCCCACAGGGTGGATGCAGTTGTCTTCCACTGGTACCTCACCTACACCTGCCCCAGCCACAGGGGCCCCACTTTTACCACTGTGTCCTATGTGTGTTGATCCTTGTCTTGTAGCAGACATTCTTGCAGGAACCAACAGCTGCTGCTGGGTTAAGAGGACACATGCTGGGAGCACAAGCTGGGGGGTCACCGATCCCCTTTACAGTTCTCCAGGGGCATTTTGGGGTGTTTTTTGCCCACAAGTAACTATGCTGCACACAGAATAGCCACACATGAATCCACTGTGAGAAGCAGGTTACAGCTGTAAGTCTCTTACCCTTTGAAGTAGTGATTCACCACCTGTGTTGAGAACATTTCTGCAACAATGCAGAGCATCATGTAGCTGCTGCGCTCCGCACTTGCAGGGGGCTGCACAAGAGCAGCTGTCAGGACAGCAGGAGCACCAAGCAAGGTAGCAACACTCTGCCCCTCAGCACAGGACACAGCACAGCAGAGGGAGCTTCCACTGGTGCTAGGCACACATACAGGGTTCTTTTTCCTTAGGAGCTAAAAGAATAAAATGGCCTCAAAACAGCAAGGCATCCCATTTATTTGGCAAAGCAGGCAGAACTCAAAGCGAAGGTCAGGTATGTCAGGGAAGAGGAAAGGAAGATTAAGTGATGTGCCTGTAAGAGTCTTCACATACAAAATGGACCCACTGCTTCCCTCTTTCAGGTCTTCCGAGAGGCACAGGAGCAGGAGTTCCTGACTCCTGGAATACATGGCAGGTAACAGAGTTGCCTTTACTCCATCCCCAGAGACAAGCACCTCAAAACTGCAAAACATGCACATGTACAAGTGCCCGGTTTCTGGGCCAAGTTACAATGTCCAGAAGCTACCTGGGAGCACAACTCCATGCCAAGAAGGAAGGTCTTACAAACCCTGCCCAAGATAAGGGCAGAGGAAGGGGAAAAAACCCCACACAACCTGAAACACAACCAACCCAGCCCCTGTACACCCCAGGGAAACCAAAGGCAGCAGTCATAACAACCCTAAGTAAAACTCAAGGCGGACAGAAGTTAAAAATGCATTTTCACCATTCACCACACACCTTGTGTCCTCCTTTGGCATTAGCCCAAAGAGTAAAAAAAAAAAATCCAATCTCATGCTACACACCAAGCACAGGGCAATTCCAACCACCTTTTCCACAGACAGTCTGGTGGGACTTGTTCCCCAACACCTTCAAACAAGTCTGCAGATCCCTTCAACTGCTATAAAAATAGTGGCAGCAAATATATGCCCTGTCATGTCACACACCCCACCCCCCCGCAAGGGCTCTTGGGCAGTCCTTGCTTGATGAAGACTGGAGTCTGACAGAGGTTTCACTGCACTCCAAGAATTTTGCATACAGCTCCCTTTTCTGAAAGGGGGGCGTTCATGTCATGTGTTGGGATGTAGTTTTGGGGTGGGTTTTTTTGGTTCCCTCACAAGGAAAAGGCAGCAACTGCCTACAGGATTCTCCTGCAGAGTTCCTGAAGATTATTTTTGTTGTAGCCCAGCACACCTTGGGAAAAAAAACCCCAAAACATAAGTGTTTTGGAAATACCCCCCAAAATACTATCCTGTTCCCTCTGTGAAGGAAAAACAGGAAGGAATTGGCAGACTACTAGAACACACACCTTCCTCTCAGCCATTTCATATTATTGCTAAACCAAAAAAAAGCCCCCAAACAAACAACTGAAGGTTTGTAACAGTTATTGTGGTGCTCAAGAACACCTTGAAATCCAAGTCAGCATATATATTCAGTCTCTAAACAAACATGGATAAATACTAGGTTGCCTCCTCTTTGAAGCCAGTGGAGCGGAGTTCAGAAGTCATGCAACCAATGCAAGCATCCTCTGGAGACCAACCTATACACCAATTCCAAATAAGCCTATTTTAAATTCATCTTGAATTCACCTACCTGTGAAGAGTTTAGGGTTACATACTTCTTCACCTGCCAAAGCATGTGGCTTTAAAGCACATTTATGTAAATCACCTGTGATTCCTGCATGAACTGATTTTGTGTACCACTGGAATTGAAGACAGCTGCAGAAATTTCTGGAACAAAACTGTCTGGATAATACATCAAAACCAAAGAAAAATAAACTGAACAACAGTCTTGAAAATGCTTTATTGAACCGTGTGTCTTATTGTAATGTGCAGAAGATGTGTTTGAAAAGACTACAGCTTGAAAATTTTTTGAAAATCCTCAACACTCAGTAAAAAAAGTCCCTACTGGGGGTAACTCTCAGGATAACCAGAGGCCTCATGTAAAGTTTCCCTTGAAACATGTTCTGTTGCAGAGACTAAAAGAAAACAAAGCTAGTACTGCTCTATGTGGAAATCAGGTTTTGAGGATTTAAAAAAAAAAAGGAATGGAACTTAAACTTCAGTCTATGGGGTTACTTCTTTTGCTGCTGTTACTTTGGATTAGCATACACGTCCCAGTTCTGCTGAGAACACCATCTGGTGTTCACGTCTGTAAATTTACTCTAAACACTAGCAGTGCTGCAGAGATGGAAGGATACAGAGAAAGAGAGAGGGGGTGAGGTGAGAAAGATCTGGAAAGATACCATTATGATACAAGCCTAGTTTAAATTTTCATCAGAAGCTGTGTGCACTTTTGTTTTTATAATCTAACTTTACATTCAAAAAACCCACCCAAAAAAAAAAGGGGGGGGACAGGATAGGGACCAAAACCAAACATACCCCTTCCATCCTTGTGTTGGGGCTATTATAAACTTCTAAGCACAAGAAAACTATACTCTTTTTCCAAACCAGTAGGGTTAACAGTATAGGCATGTAGGTGGCACGATTCAACTAAAAGGCTTTTGAACTTCTTTTTATAACAGCAAAAATAACAAAAAGAAACAATAAATAAAAGGTGCTAAAGTTAGCATTAAGAACTCAATTGTAATATATGCACAATCTGGGAATCCAAATCCTCAAGCTCTCCTGATACTGACAGGTCTCTGCAAACTATGAAGCCAATACATAAATAACTCAAAGTATGATTGAGACTTTGAAAGCTTTTTAAACTAAGACAACATGATCCAGGTTAACTTTTTTTAAACACAGTGAATATATGAATTGTCTACACCTGAATAAAACATATTTAACAATTAAAAAAATTTTAACAACCACAAAAAGGAAAAACTTTAAACAAAAGCAAACACCATTTGATTTTCGGGCGCACAAGAGCCCCTTGCAGTAGCTTCCAGCAGTGGCCTTACTGGTGTGTCTCCTACAGATGCCTAAAATGAAGTTGAGCTTCACACTGAGGTGATGGCTAACAGGGCAACATAACAGTCACATACAGCAAAATGCCACACCCTGGTCACGACAATATATCCCACTGCAGTTTCCATCCTGTGCAGGAACAGCACATAAAGATCTCATTCTGTCACATATTATTCAAAAGCTACTTTGCGGCCACGAGGTCAGCGCTAACCTTTTTGTCACGTAACCTTTGAATAATGGGAAGGCTTTAGGTTTTATAGTTTTACTCCTTGTATTTAAATTTTTAAATGACAAGGTCACTAAAACTCATGCACGCTGCAAAAAACATCATGCAGTAGTTAAGGTAAACCATCCAAGCAGTTTTTATTCATTAATATTCATAAATACACACAGCAGCTTCATTAGAGATTTTTCATTTTTTCCTCTTCAGTTTGAATGTGGAGTATTAGGAGAGCCTTTTGCATGTCAAGGTACAGGACACAGAGCTTTTTGCTCTGCACTGCAACCTACATTTACCTGCTAGAAGTAAAAATTAGTTAAGTGGAAATGATTATCATATATATCTTTTCTCTCTTTCTTTTGAATGTACACAATGTAACAAGAGTGACAGACCTGAAATTACAATCACCAAAACAAACCCAAGATAGTTGTTGTCCACTTTCATTGGCAAATACAGCACAGAGGACATTGTCTGCAAAGTGGGATGTCATCAAAGAGGAGGTGGAGGAGGCTCGTTTCCTTTATTACTCTCTTTTAAATTTAGGTTTTCTAAAGCAACATCTAGAGGCATAATATCTACACAGCCCATAGCACCAAAATCTGCAATCTCCCCCCGCTCATCCTCATCTGAGGAGGAACTTTCTTCCCGCATCAAAGTGGACAGTAGAAGCTCCTGAACAAACAGGCTGCAGTCTGCCCGTTCACTTTCCATTGACTGACGCTCTGCTTCCGACATCTTCGGATCATTCAACCTGTACAGCAGCAAGGGAAGAGAGGACAGGCAGTTGGTGAAAGCCCATTGCACAGACGACACTGCTGGTAGGTGCTGGAAGGCACTAGAAAGCCACTGCTTCAGGCTAGCCCTGCTTGCCCTTCCACAAGTACAGCTCTGGCAGCCTTCAACACCTCAGGATGACAGGCAGGCACTTAAGAAACCACGTTGTTGCTACAACAGCATTCAAAGTGGAGCCTAAAGCTAGAGAGAAATAAACTATTTGTGAGGTTTCCTGCTACTCAGGAGTGTTTTAGGGAGGGCTGTTGCAATTTCCTAGACACTCATTATGTGCCTTTTTTTTCCCTAGGTCAACTTCTAAGTTCACATATGCCACAAAAAACATTACTGCACATGTAAAGCCCAGGGATACCCAGAGCACAACCCAACATTCATTCCACCACTTCTCCGAGGTTATAGTCCATGCCCCGATAGGCAAAGGAAATGGCTTGCTCCAACTCTGAAAGTCACCACCTGTGACACTTGTAGGTACTTTGATTAAATTTTTCAAATAATGAGGTTTTGATTAAAAGATGTCACATGGTGTTTTATTCCACTTCGATAAAAATCAAACTGACTCAAATCCAGGTTTCTCAACACAGGGTCTGTTAAAATGCCCACACTCTTTCACAATACCAAACAAACAAGCGTATATATGTGGGGGGGCATGGCAGGGGGGATGTGGAGAACATTTTTATTTCAGGGCAACAGCCAACCTTCTAAGAGAACTGGAATGACATAGTGGATGACTCCTCTTTAAAATAACCCTGGGATCTAAGTTTAATTTCTAAACCACGTAAGTATTCTGCTTAATTAATGACATCCTTTATTTGCTTTGTTATCCAGTCTCTAAAATAATTAATATATAAACCCCCATTCAACCTTCAGCTTTTATTGAAGATTAATTTCCTATAAAACAACACTATTTTCTGACTCTCTCCCCTCTACATTACAGCTCAGGTCTATATACCTCTATCACTGGAAATGCACTTGTCTCCTTGGAAGTAGTAGGAGAAACAAGCACAATTTAATTAAGAAATACTCCTTTTGTTCCTCCTGGAGTTGAGATGCAGCAACTAATGTTTACCCATTGCTTAGCAGCAGAGAGTTTGGAAAAGATGTTACAAATGCAAACAAAAGCACAGTATGTTGGATACAGACTTGATGAAGGATCTGGCAGAAGTCCCCTGCCTGGAGTCGTAAGTAACTTACTCAGCCAAAACTCAAAACCAGCCTCCTTTTCAAGGTTTGCAGGAATCCATACTCAAGTCTAAACCTTTAAACACATTCTTAGGTATGTCAAAAAAAAGTACAGTGCACTTGTGAGATTGCCTCTCCCTTTTGCAAACACTAGACCACCACAGGATGTTTCTGCAGCCAGCTCCTAGAGTTGGCTTTCCAAAAGCAGAATAAATCCCTTCGGGCCAGCTATAAATTGCTGCTCTTCGATATTAAATTACCAGGTTTACTTCCATGCTAGAAATGTGGATGAAGCAAGTCTTATGCATTCTGTGACCACTACTGTGAATATATTCTGTACGATTAATTAGTCTGTTAACTCTGGGATATATTTGATTAGAGGCTCATTTACTAAGGCATGTGCCTAACTCTAAACACTCACTTCAGTTTCATTGAGCTCTATGTCTCTATCAGGACTAAGCCAAACAGAAATGGTAAAAGGTAAATGAAAGTAAATACACAGAACAAGTTACCTTGTAAGAAGAAACTGAGAATTCTGGATAGTCTGCTGACTGTTTTCTGTGTTAGATGTGTTGTTTGCTGTTGTAGATTGTGTCATAGTGGCGTTGACATTAATCGTGTTGGTGCGTCTAGTTGCATTGCGTGCAGTCTCCAGTTGTTGTCTTGCTGCCTGTGCATGTTGTCGTTCCAACTGCAGTTGCATCTGCAGCTGCTGTAACTGAGAAGCAGAAGGGCCAGAGGAGTTGAGCTGTCCTCCTGCAGAACGCCTCACGCCTGATAGCTGAGATAAAAGCTCTGCCAGAGAAAATAAAGTTTCTATGATGAGAAATCTTAAGTGAGCATTACACAACAGAATGAATACACGCTGAATTCCAGAGCATCAATTCCTTTTTTAAATCAATAAAATCAAAGAAATCATGCCACGCTGAAAAGCCCATGAAGCTCTTAGAAAATGTCATAGCACTGGACATCTCAAAGGGCAAGGAGGATTTGTTCCAAATAAGAAGTCAAAGTTTAATGCCTTCAAAATAACAGGAGGGCTAATCTACAGGGAATGCCTGGCAAATGATGTCCTCTGCAGCAATTCTCTGAAACTTCAAGTCAAAATAGCAACTGGCTAAGAAGCTATTTCACCTTGGTTTTGGTTGGTGATTTTATTTTCCTCAAAACCCTCAAAACACAGGCTTCAGCTTGCCAATATCCCAGAGGTAAGCTGTGCTGCAGCAAAGAGAGACATATTGTACCATTGCTTCAAAAATTTAATAACAAATATTTAGTTAAGGAAACATATTAAAGTATTGCCACACATCAAAACTGAAGTGGTCAGGCATCTTTGCTTTATGAATTTTTATTTCTTCCAGAAATACAGAGAAGGCCTGGCAATTAAAGATACCTCTGGTCCTTAAGTCTTCCAATGCAGAGGGATGGAACGCTTATAGCAAGTTACATCCACAAAGAATTTTTTTGAAACAAGTATTAGCAGCAAATTGCTGCTCAGTGCATTACTGCAGAATCCTTCTACACCCTCTGTAGTACGTACTTCTTATGTCACCTACTTGCTGCTATGGCTGACACAAGGGCAGAGGAAGTAAGGGATGATATTGCTCCTGTCCCTCATCTCTATATTACAGAACTACTACACAGGTCATGACAATTTTCCTTCCATTGCATTAACAAAACATAATCCTTCTAAATAAGGTTTTCTTTGAGGGATTAAAGCAAAATGCAGTTTTCCATGTCAGGAACTCAGAATGGTGAAGTCATTTTTACCAGCACTGATTGCAATACCAAGATTCAATAACTTTTAATTCCTTTGTTAATACTAGAAAATACCACAGGGAGAAAAACATTTTAAAAGGTAACAGATGCTATAAACTTCATTTATTTTAAACAGAAAAATTCTGATGGTCTTTCCTATTTATTACTCCAGTAAAAGGGAAGACACATCAAACTTCCAGACAAGATTTACATGTATTTATTCTCACTGAAAATTAAAGCATAAGTTAAAGCTTAGAGTATAGCAAAACAGTATTTTGAAAGCAGATGTGAGCTCAAGACCAAATCTCGGTATAAGAATGATAACTAGCTCAGCATGAAACTGAACTCTAAATGCAAAAACACAGCTTCCACCAAAAAAAGAAAAGGTTCAGAAGAATGCCATTTTATCCCACATTTAATGCCGCTAGCTGGGAAGGCTTTGCGAGGCTGAAAACAAACCTCAGCTGCCACTCCATGTTTAACTGAGCTGAGCTAGCTGCCCTGGTAAGAGAAAGACAAGGTCTTGCACTGGAGGCTTCACAGACATCCTTCCTCCTTGAACAAACTCTAGTCCTTTTCAGACCTTGCTTAACTTACATTCCTCTCTTGATGGGATACTTCTTCCCAGCTAATTTAACGATTTAAGTTGGGTCACAGCTGGCCAGCAGAGCACCACAGCCAGAAGGTGGCAAGCAAGGGGACCATGATTAAGGAAGGCAGTGGAGCCACAGGTTCCCTTTCAGGGGCAATGCCTCATTAAGCTGGCTGGCTACCTCCCTCTAAAGAGGTCACAACATGACAGTAGGAAACTCCAATTTAAGCATTATGCCTTCTTGGCACCTGAAGCAAAGGTGGATTATGGCAGAAGTTCTGAGGTTTCCCCGACACTTACAATGGCATGGTCAAAGACCACCACAAAAACGTTTAGATTTCCCCTTAGGGAAAGTTGTATTTGTTTTCAGAATTGTCTTCATTCACTATTTTTTCTTTCCTGTAAAAAAAGTTGTTTTCACATCAAAGCTAAACATACACCAAACAAGTTATTCCTGTGAATCCTAAAGACACATCATGATTATTCTCTGGTGTTGAGAAATGAGACAGTCCTCCTCCCCTCACAGTTTTTCTAAACTTGATCAAAATACTGCTGCAAATACTCACAACAGTACATTTATATAAGAATTTACAAGTACACCTAAAAAAACCCCAATCTGTGATATTAGCAAGTCAGGCACTCAAATAGCAGCCTGAATGCAAACTGAACATATTTTATATGTCCATTAATACTCAAATTCAGCTAAATTCATGTTCATTGAAACAGATAATCTCTTCCATAAACACCTTCATCCACATGGCAAATTAAAATGAGATGTACTAAACAAGGTGATGGAAGTTAGATACGATCACTTGTAAAATACACAGCACCAGCACTTAGATCAGGTTTGGGAATAAGCCTTACACTGTCTAGAATTAGAAGCACAAGCTACAGGCAGAGGTTTCAGCTTCAGCATCTCCATGCACAAGCCCTGTGACAACCCAGCCAAGCACACTGCTCACCTGCAAGCAGCCATGAATCACACCTGCACTGTGAAGTGTATCTATACATGCAGCTTCACAACACATGAAAGCAGGGCAACTATTATCATCTTGAATTTTACTTCCTCTGTGTAAGGACACTGGGGTAAAATTTGTGGTTACCAGTCTTACCAGCTATAGGATCCATGGCTTCTCTATTGCTTGGAGAATACGAACTCTGAGAAGATGAAAGCCCACCAGGGGAACTGGTAGTAAAGTGCATGTTTGATCTACGTGCACGGGGGCCTCCCAAGCCCCGGCCTGGGTGGAACATCCTACGTACATGCCGTACGCCACTGGATTCATCGTAGCCAAGAAGTTAAGAAAACAGAACTCTTTGACATTGAGTATTAAATGACAAGGACATTTGACAGGTGAAATATTCAGATGCACACTGTTCTTCACTGTTCTTCACTTCTGAAGCAAACCTAAGGTACACTGTAGCTATGGTGCAAGTCAGACTTACTGATCTGAACTCAAGATACCCAGTGCTGTGTACACCGAACTCCCTCTATTTCTCCAGCTTTTTATGATGACTAAGAAACATCAGGATTAATTTCTTAGGTTTTTTAGATCAACATTTTCATCAGTATTTTGAAAACTGACAAAAGCATGTTCAGCCAAGACAGGTGTTTTATTCTCCTTCCCCAATTCTTATGTTAAGTATTGAAAGTAATAAAGTTTATTGCCATTCCTATCAAAAGTACATAGTAATTACTGTATTCGACTTTTGTACTTCATGCTTTTATCTGAGAAATTTCATCACTTCAATCCTTAAGAAATTGTAGGTTTCTAGAGTATTCAGCACCTTCACCACACCCATTTGTTTCACCTTTCTTCTTCTAGCCAAAGAAATACCACTAATTCCAGTTATGACAATGATGCTTTTCATTTTCCCATTTTTCCCCACTTCTATCAGAGGTTTATATTTCAAGTCATACCTTTTATACATTTTCTCATATAAATGGAGACAGACAACAAATTGTTTAAAGATTATTTTTGTCAGAAAGTTGTTAACATTCATTCCTCCAAGACAGTCCAGACAAGGCTTCCTTTTATTTTAAGAATCACTAGTATAATTCACTAGTGCAAAATGAAATAACATAGGCTTGAATATTTTATTTTACTATTACTAGACTTTTAGCTTAGATCCTCCTATCTCCCATGTTCTTTATTTTTATAATAGTATGCTTACCAATTGTATGGCAGTATAGTAACAGTAATAGTTAGTAGTACAGTAACAGTAGTAGTAGTACAGTAGTGCGTAACTGCAGTGCCCAATGTACTTTTCATAAAACACAGTTATGGTGCAGAACCTCAGGATGTCATGGAGGTCAAGGACTTAAGACCAAAAGAAGTTACTAGACTTCTCATGGCAAGAAAGAACTCTGGCAATTACAAAAAGATTTTATAGAATGTTTGCCTCTTTCAAACCTATTAGCTCCAGTGTAAAACACTTAACATCTAAGGTGTAAGAGGGAAGTCTCCCCTGGCACAGAACACACTTCACCTAGCACAGAGTGCCTTGCACCTCTGAGTATGCTAAAATTTGATGCTGCTGAAGATGAGATACTGTATCAGATGGATTACTGCCCACCACCATGCAGTTTGGCAAGCTTTTCATAACTATACCTGCTAGAAAAGGCCAGTATCTGGGGATTTTTCAAGCACACATGGGACTGTGGGGTAACTTTCGAACTGCAGCTTTTGAAGTGTTTTGAGACAAACATGATTCTTTAAATACTAGCTAGTGTGCACCCAGGTCTTACCAGCTATGCTAAAGTACGAAAAACATTTGTAAACCTTAATTTGTGACAAACAGATAAACTGAATAGCCATGTGAGAACTATTTGCATGATGGATACTGAAAAGCTGTATTTAACAAATTTTCAAATACTTTCCTGCTAAAGTAAGAAACTGGGCTTTAAAGAGTTGTCCCCTGACTGCACAAATAAAGGACATACCTTGCAATGGCTGCAGAAGGTTTATAAACAGGAAACACATAGAGCCTTCTGGGAACACTTAAGAAAAAAAACACAGAAAACAAACCCAAAAATAAACCACACGTCTAATCAATACTTAGAAGATAAGGCCACTTGAGCAGAGGCACTCTAGCAGACACAACAAAAGTTTACCTCAAATTGTAACAGAAATCTTCACTCTACAAAAAGTGCAAGTGAATAGCCTTCTATCTCCTTTCTGTACATGAAGGTTCCTACAGAGTATGAAGAGCTGTCCTGTACAGTTTTAACTTTATATGAAGATGTTTAGAACAGCCATATAACATTATTGGAGAGCAGCTTTCTAACAGCTTTCTGACTTTGACAGTTATTCTTTCCTACACTGCCAGACCCTGGATGAAAAGGGGCATCTCCTCTTCTTTTTTTCATACTTCAGACCTGCCTGTTGCTAGACATGATACAGAGCCCAACATGAAATCGTCACTTCAGGATACACTTCTTACCAGGTTTTGGAGACTTGGCAACACTGATTGCTGAAGCAAGTGTACAAGCAGAAAATTCTACATGCATTGTCTTTTAATGCTAAATCATGGACAATTTGTTCCCAAAAACATATCCAAGAAAGATCCATTTTGGGATGACTGACATTGAAGCCTTATCTGTATTTGAAAACATTGATTTTTCTAGCTCAAACATTCCCAAATTAAGTTATCTGGTGGCATCTCTGATACTGCAGGGGGAAAAAAGCTGCAGAAGCATAATCTCTGATCAAACATCGATGTTCATTTCAGTAGGAAATTAATTTCACTCTAACTGGGAAAATTTAATTGCTCCGTAGGCTAGGAAGTTTAAGTCAATGTTAGAGGCCCACAGTTTGACCTTAGATACGTTGCTATATAGTCATTAGGCACATAAATTTCATTAGAAAAAGCATTATTAGGCAGGTGCTATGAAAAACTCACCATTGTTTGAAGTAGCAGAACTAAACTGATCAAGAAAAATTGCTCTGTTACTCACTACACCAGTTGCTTGATGAAGCAACATCTTAAGAGCTATCCAAAGGCCAGGAAAGATCCAATGGTCTGGAAGATGCTCTCCCTTCAATCAATCTCATCCCACCTCCACCTGAAAGACAGCATGGCATGACTCTACCTTGGGGGATAACTGACCACAGAGGACCTCCCTGGATGCCTGGGACCAAGCTCTCTCTCATGGCCAGAGCCACTGCGTTCAGCACCCTGCTCCTCCCAACTGCTGAGAGCCTGGCTTCTGTCCACAGGGAAAGGTTAAATAGAGATGCTTTTACCTAACTTTGTAGTGTTCTTTGCATTATTAGTTACTCCTTCACAGAGCCAATGAACACCCAAACTCCTTTACACTGATCCAATTATTGTGTAGTAATTAATGTGTGCATTTAGTCTGTCCTGACCCTAAACCATGGTAACGCTAACAAGCTTAAATGCAGTCAAGCACAATCATAACCGAAATGGAACCATCTCCTTAAATGCTATCTTCCTTCTGCTAGCATAATGAACTCCAGTTGCTAGGGCTTAGGTTTTGGGGTTTTTTTAGTCTAATTGCTAGGGCTTAGATTTTTTTTCCCTTTTTAAAAAAGTCTTTAAACAAAAGAGCAACTAGCAAAGTAATAATTAATCTTCTTGTCTGTTTAAACGAGACACAAAGGAGTACTTCAGACACTACTTACTGTAGGTAGACTACATAGCCTGCATGTCTTTAAATAGAAAGCCCAAACCAAAATACATTTCATCAGTTAATCAGGGGAGTGTTTAACAGAAAAATGCTACTAGAACAAGGATAAAAAACCCCAATAGTTCTAGCTCTTCAGCCTTAAAGCATCGATAAATCAGCGTAACTTGCTGCTAAGGTAATTGAAAGACAAACATCCTATTTCCCGGGAAATCTGAAAGTTTTCCAAGTTATATTACACGATGTCAGTAACATTGCAAAACTGTTGTTAAAACATGGTTTTAGAAGTAGTTAAGAAAGTTTAAAATCATTAGTCAAAACCAGTCAAGCTTGAATCATCTTCAGATCATCATCTTCATGTCACAAATTTTTACAGCACACTACTAAATCTAGATACATAAAGCAGCATCAAGACTAATGATCAGACAGGATAAACCACAGTGCAAGTAGAAAAACCTCGTGGTGTCAAAGGTCTTTCAATGTTTTTGCTGCTAAAATAAAAAGCACTGTCAAGTATACCTCCAGTCTCTTCACAATCTGGTATTTATACTTTCTTAAACTAGCAAGTGAAGATTTTTATTTTTGGCATACAGATCTTTAGGAACTTAAGTTCTAGGAAAACCAGAGGTATGACTTTGACTATAAAAAAACCCAACAAAAACAAGTCATCGTGGCTACTAGATGAAACAGTCTAGCCTCTTTGCCTCAACTTGGAAAGGATATTAAATCTCTAGGAGCTCTGTGTTCCAGTGTAAGATGAGCTGCAAAGTCATCTGTGACATGATTCGGATCCCCTCCAGGTAATGCTGCACATATTGGACAAATCTGAAATGACAAAGTGAGAAAAAACCCAACTTCATATGCTTTACACAAAACAGAACTCGTGTCATTGAGTCAATCATTAAGACATTGATTCTTATGCTTTAAAATCACATTGTAGGTATTCACAAACACCTGAATAGCAACATATTCACAAAACCCAGATATATCCAAATGCAAACATTAATTTAGACATCTTTTACTTTATGATTTTCAGAATGTTATGAAAACCAGAGCCAGAACTTTCAAATCTATTTGCAATGTCTTGAAAATTAGTCTTTGTATGACAATTCTTCCAGATAGTAGAGTCTAATTACACAGGATTACTATTTAACTGCTTGACATTCATCCCAGCAGAGGAATCAGAATGAAACCACACGTAAGTGCTTGTTGGAGTATCATACTGAGACCACCCATCCAGACAGTACATTAACTAGAGGTTTGTCAGAGAAGGGCTGATCACCATATCCCCGCACAACAGTATTTTGGGAGAAGGCACTGATGTCTTCAGTTTTGTTGTTTGTTTTTTTTTTTTAAACCAAAACACATTAACTAAGTAGACAAACAGTGCCATTACAATTGTCATAATCATGACTTGTTGTTTTGAGTGATTTCACAAACAGCTTGAAAAGCATCTTCCATTTTTCTTTACAGTAGTTTTGCAGACTTATTTTAGATGGCAGGAAAAAAAAAATCTGTTCCACAAAATTCTTCCCACAAATGTTAAGTGCTCAAATTAACAGCACTTTGACAGTTAAGTGCAACTGCTGTCTATGAATTTATTTCTCTGTTCCTCACAGTCAAATAGTCTTGCCTTTATGCAGCAACTCTGGTTGCAACATAAAGCTCTGGTTTCCAGTGCTCTTCATGCATATACTGAAGTTGTTGACAGTAGATCTCAAAAGACCGTGGACATTAACAACACCCGGATAATAGCACACACATCTGTCTTACTCTTATGGAGGTGAGGACAAAGTATTGAAATAAGTTTACTCTAAAATCCTGGCTGCTTCTGACAGCAGCTGCTACATCTTCAATGCTACTTCAATTTCAGTAGTCAGCTCAGGCATTTTAGAAGCTTTCTGCTATAACCCCTTCCCCTTTATTTTCAGTGTTCAACATTTCTCACAGAATGCCTCTTCCCGCATTTTTCACGACTACAGAAGCCACACAAACAGACACACTACAAAGCAAAGACATCTTATTACAGCATAATATAATAAATACTCAGCTATGCCAATATATCACACAGCTACCCTGCAGGGACATAAGAATGGATGTATATTGGACAGACAGTTCTAAAGTCCATAAACTTATAAATAAGCTGCTTAATCTTCAAGAATGTGTTTCATACCAACAGGACACAACACTTTCAGAGCAATTTTTTTTTCATTCAAGCTACTCTGAGGAAGCAGAACCCCAACAAGAGAAGAAAAACACACTTCTGAAAGCAACAAAGCAAAGCAAAAGAAAGTTCTTTTGCTAACATGACAGTGATGTTAGGAACTGCACATATTTGGCTGAAAAGAGACACGGTCCTCAGAAATAACATCAGGTAAGAAAAAGTTATAAGGAACAATGAGAAGGAGGGAATCTAAGTATCCTAACCCTAATTCTAAACATGAACTAAACCTCAAGAACACTCTGACTGAGAAAGTTACTGAAGCATTGTTACACACAAACAAAAATTTAGTTAAGCATAAGCTCTCGCAAAACCACAACAAAGACTGCAGCATCACTGATTGAGTGTGACACAGCTGAAAATTATTGTTAATAGAACAGGTATGAACAAGTGTTGCAGATGAAAGGAAAACATTGTCTGCAGTTTCTCCTGAAGTTATGATGATTTGTATTTAAAAATGATTGTGTTACCCTGAGCGATGTCTGAAAGATGAATGTAAACTCTTAAGGCAATTACGCTCACAGAATACCTGCCAGTTTCCAGAATTGTGCTTATATTTACATACAAGGTAAACACTTCCAGTGACAGTATTTGTGTAACCTCAACAAGAGACACTGTAATCTTCAAGAACGAAACAGGAACCATTCAGACTGTCTCAGATTGTCTATTTCATTACTGCAAGAAAAGCCTTCCTCAATTTTATCAATGTATCAACAACCTAGTCCTTACAGTTCATGTACAAGGAGCTACTTACTGCCCTGCTAAACATGAGAAAGTTGCTGCAGGGCAATGCAATAGTAGAAAATGTGTCTGTTCTGAAATGAGATTCAAAGATGACATTTGATGAAGTTTCCTAAAATTTTTGTATTTTCAACTCTAGCAGACTTCTAGTTGAATGCTGCATTTTATTTTGAACAGTTGACTGACCCGAAACCCAACATCAACAATAACAATCATCATACTGACAGCCAGATTCCTCTGCAATTGCCTTGTAATACTTACCAGTATCCTTGGATATTTACTGGTGAAGAAATACTGGTAATTACTTAAGTTTTAGTACTCACTAAAACCATAAGATTTATTCTTTTTAGTGTGTAACCTTAGAGACTTACTCAATCACAAAACTTACGACTACTCCCATAGGCACCAGTATCGTTTTCAATTCAAATACCCAAAATTAAAACAATCACCTTCATGGAAATATCATCAAACTCTCCTCCCGGAGTTCCTCTCCAGGACCTCAACACACTGGGGTGCCTCTCCAGAGTGCTGGTATTCTAATTCACACAGCATGGGGAGTAACCGTGATGAGTTAGAGATCTGCCTGCAGGGCTACGATCTTCTTGGGATCACAGAGACATGGTGGGATGGTTCCCATGACTGTAGTGTTGCCATCGCTGGATGGGGGCTCTTTAGAAGAGGAAGGTGGGGGCTGACTTTTCCAGGGAAGATTATGGAGCGGTTGGTTTTGAGAGTGCTCACAGGGCATCTGCAGAACAGCCAAAGGATCAGGCCCAGCCAGCATAGGTTCATGAAAGGCAGGTCCTGCTTGACCAACCTGATCTCCTTCTATGACCAGGTGACCCGCCTAGTGGATGAGGGAAAGGCAGTGGACGTTGTCTACCTGGACTTTAGTAAAGCCTTTGACAGCGTCTCCCACAGCATTCTCCTGGAGAAACTGGCGGCTCGTGGCTTAGACGGGTTTACTCTTCGCTGGGTGAGGAACTGGCTGGATGGCCGAGCCCAGAGAGTTGTGGTGAACAGCGTTAAATCCGGCTGGCGGCCGGTCACGAGTGGTGTTCCCCAGGGCTCGGTTCTGGGACCAGTCTTGTTCAATATCTTTATAGATGATCTGGATGAGGGGATCGAGTGCTCCCTCAGTAAGTTTGCAGATGACACCAAGCTGGGTGGGAGTGTTGATCTGCTGGAGGGTAGGAGGGCTCTGCAGAGGGATCTGGACAGGCTGGATCGATGGGCAGAGGCCAACTGTATGAGGTTTAATAAGGCCAAGTGCAGGGTCCTGCACTTTGGCCACAACAACCCCATGCAATGCTACAGGCTTGGGGAGGAGTGGCTGGAGAGCAGCCCAGCAGAAAGGGACCTGGGGGTGCTGGTTGACAGCCGGCTGAATATGAGCCGGCAGTGTGCCCAGGTGGCCAAGAAGGCCAACAGCGTCCTGGCCTGTATCAGGAATAGTGTGGCCAGCAGGAGTAGGGAAGTGATTGTGCCCCTGTACTCGGCACTGGTGAGGCCGCACCTTGAATACTGTGTTCAGTTTTGGGCCCCTCACTACAAGAAGGATGTTGAGGTGCTGGAGCGTGTCCAGAGAAGGGCAACGAAGCTGGTGAGGGGTCTGGAGCACAAGTCTTATGAGGAGCGGCTGAGGGAACTGGGGTTGTTTAGTCTGGAGAAGAGGAGGCTGAGGGGAGACCTTATCGCTCTCTACAACTACCTGAAAGGGGGTTGTGGCGATGAGGGTGTTGGTCTCTTCTCCCAAGTAACTAGTGATAGGACGAGAGGAAATGGCCTCAAGTTGCGCCAGGGGAGGTTTAGATTGGATATTAGGAAAAATTTCTTCACTGAGAGGGTGGTCAGGCATTGGAACAGGCTGCCCAGGGAGGTGATGGAGTCGCCATCCCTGGAAGTGTTCAAAAAACGTGTGGATGTGGCGCTTCAGGACATGGTTTAGGGGACATGGTGGTTCTGGATTAATGGTTGGACTTGATGATCTTAAAGGTCCTTTCCAACCTAGTGATTCTGTGATTCTGTGACTTTATGTGAGAGCAGCTGGAGTGCATGAAGGTCTGCCTGGGGATGGAAGAAGAACTGATGGAGAGCTTAGAAGCTGGGATTAAAGAGAGGACAGGCAAAGGTGACAATATAGCTGGTGTCTACTACAGGCCACCTGACCAGCAAGAACAAATGGATCAGACCCTCTACAGGCATAATAGCAGCTGCCTCACAGTTGCAAGCCCTGGTCCTCATGGAGAACTGCAACCACCCCAGTAACTCCTGGAGGGACAACACAGCATGACAGCAACCTAGAAACATCATTCAAGCATCCGACGACAAAGTAAGGAAAGCTAAAACCCAAATGGAATTGAATCCAGTGAGCAATGTCAAAGGCAACAAGAAGGGCTTCTGTACATGGGCAACAGAGACAACTAGGGAAAATGTGGGCCCATTGCTCAAAAGATGGGGGACCTGCTTACACAGGACATAGAAGAGGCTGAAGTACTGAATGATTCCTTTGCCTCAGTCTTTACTAGCAAGACCAGCCTGCAGGAATTCTAAGCCCCAGAGACCACGGGTAAAGTCTGGAGCAAGGAAGACATTCTCCTGGTGGAACACTATTACTTTAGATAATACTTAAGTGAACTGGACATACTTAAGTCCATGGGTAATGGGATGCACCCCCAAGTGCTGAAGGAGCTGACAGATGCCATTGCGAAGCTGCTCTCAATCTTTGATCAATCATGGTGACTCGTAGAGGTGCCTGAGGACTGGAATAAAGCAAATGTCACTCCTAGCTTAAAGGGTGAGAAGGAGGACCTGGGAACTACAGGCTGGGCAGCTCACCTCAATCTCTAGGCAGGTGTTGGAGCAACTAGTCATGGACACCATTTCTAGCACATTAAAGACAAAAAAAAAATCATCAAGAGTCATCAGCATGGCTTCACAGAGGGGAGGTAAACTTCTATGATGAAGTAACTGGGCTGGTAGATGACTGGAGAGCAGTGGGTCTTTTCTACCTGGACTTCAGTAAGGCCTTTGCCACAGTCTCCCATAAGATCCTCATAGACAAGCTGTTGATGGACAGGCTGGATAAGCAGACAGCAAGGTGGAGTGAAAACTGGCTTAATGGCTGGGCTCAGAGTATGGTGATCAGTGGGAATTTTGCTGATGACAGAACTGCAAGGAATGGCTGATATGCCAGAGCGCTGTGCTGCCATTCAGAGGGACCTCCACAAGCTGGAGAAATGGGCCAACAAGAACCTTATGAAGTTCAACAGAGGAAAGTACGAAGTCCTGCACCTGGGGAAGAACAACTCCAGAGCACTAGCACACACTGGAGGCCACCCATCTGGAAAGCAGCTTTGCAGAAAAGGACCTGGGAGTCTTCGTGGACCATGAGTCAGCAGTGTGACCCTGCAGCAAAGAAAGATGGTGTTCTGGGTTGCGTTAGGAAGAGTGTCGCCAGCAGGTGAAGGATGGTGATTCTCTGTCTCTATCCAGCACTGGCAAGGCCACAATTGGTGTACTGGGCTCCACATACAAGAGACTTCACAACCTGGAGAGAGTCTAGCAAAAGGCTACAAAGATTATGGGACTGGAGCATCTCTCCTATGAGGAAAGGCTGAGAAAGTTGTGACTGTTCAGGCTGGAGAAGAGCAGGCTGCAGAGGGGATCTTATGAATCTATGTAAATACCTGAAGGGATGGTGAAGGGAGGACAGAGCCAGGCTCTTTTCAGTGGTGCCCGGTGCCAAGAGCAGAGGCAGTGGGCACAAATGCAAACAAAGGAGGTTCCTCATGTACATAAGGAAATATTTTTTCACTGTGAGGGTGACTGAGCACTGGCAGAGGTTGCCCAGAGCAGCCATGGAGTCTCTATCCTCTGAAATATTAAAAAGCTGTCTAGAACATGGGTCCTGGGCAACCAGCTGTAGGTGGCCCTGCTTGAGCAGGCGGTTGGACTAGACAACCTCCAGAGCTCCCTTCAACCTCAGTCAGTCTGCGATTCCTGCCCACAAGTACCTAACATTGCTGTATGTACCAGTGCCAAATACCTAAGAAAAAAATCAGTCAAAAGTAAACTTATCTGTACCACCCTGAACCTAAGAGTGGCAAAAAGTAACAGACCAAAAACTCTTTGACTTATTCTTTGAAAAATGGGGGATGGAGGAAGGAGGGCTGTAAAACAAGTGATTCCATCCCCATAAACATCCCTTAGAAATACAAAAATAAATACCTAAAACAAAACACATCTTTTGAAGGACAGAGATACAAGCTTAGTATCTAAACAGAAATCATTGCTTGAAAGCCTAAGACCACAAACATTTTGAAGTCATAATATTTTCTTCTTCAGTAATATTGTAGTCTTTCACTATCTACAGCATTACCCAAGTAGTTTTGTGTGTATATGCACATTTATCACAAAAGCTAGATTCAAAACTCAGCACAAACATATACAACCATATTCAAGGATTAAAATGTTGTCCTTTATCATTGTTTGGAATAAAGATATAACAATGTTGCCAACTGACTCAACAAATCTTTTTTTTTCTTTACACATACAGCTCTTTTAGGAATCAGTGGAGCAGCAGATGTCTAGAATCACAAATCTAGGCTTTATGTACTGAGTGCTGGAAGTCACAGCTGCAAACCAGGATGTGTGAAATTTAAAAACCTGGAATCTTAACATTCTGTGTCAGGAACATATCACTGACATCCAGTGGTGCAAATCAGAATTGCAATACTAAGCCACCAAAGAAAGTCATCCAAGCATGGAACTTTCAATGGTTTGACACTATGTTTGAATGTTGTGAAGTTAAAGAAAAACTCAAGGAGATGATAAAAAATGCAGTATGTCACTAAGTTAAATTATGATCCTACAGCACAAATGATTGAAGTAAGCTGTTTCACTTCGTATGTTTTTAAGATCAAAACACATTTGAGTGTCGAAAAGTGGACAAATCACCTCCTCGATCACTTCTTCACACAAGATCCTTCATAGGCTTGGAGACAAAACGTTCATTTTCTTCCACAAAATTTCTTGTAAGTTAAGAAAACTAGAAGATTAGAATACAGAACCTATTTATAAGTATTTTCTTCACTATGTATTAGTGATGAGTAATCCCCTTCAAGCATTCACATTTTCTAGTAATTTGTGGTACGACAGTTCACCAGACAAGAGCACCCTGGATGTCACTCTGCTAACCTAGTTTCTCCCAAAGACAATCAAGATAGCAGGAGTTATCACCTCAGATTAAAGTATTTCTGTTGGAACTTGTTTAAGAAGTGTGTTTTTAACTATGTCAAGTGTCCTAATGCTTAGAGATGAGGGAAATCTCCCTGCTTTAACAGTAATCATTTCAAAAGCATGACAACTTCCACTGCATAAATATACCAGGTCCATTACAAAAGCTATTTGAAAAAGAAAAACATACCAAAGTGTCTTTCTCTCTTACAGTTACAGAAGACTGACACAGCTATAAGCTGCCAGGACACTTACATACTGGTTGTGAACAGGGAGACACAGCTACACAGAATAAGCATGAAAACATTCTAAATTTTGTCTTACAGAATAATAAACTCCTGAACATGGCAACCTTCACATCAAGACAACCAAACAGCAACCATCAAAGAAGAAAGCAAGCTCATCAATCATATCAAGATTACAATACCCATGAAACACAGAAGAATTCTGATGCCACCATCAAGTGTGGGTATGTCTCCTTACAAAGCACTTAAATGAACTAATGTTTTAAGGAAGAAACCAAACAGAAGAATACCAGTTTTCCAGAGAAGAGACTCTTTTTAAAGTTTCACCACAATCAAAAGCCAATTCTGAAGCTTCTTACCACTTCTGTTGATGTTTCTGCATGCTCAGAAGTAACGTGTTCTTGAAGAGATGTTTCCGTATAACCCATTTTCCCACAATAAGGACAAGTAAAAGACTGTGGCTGTTCTACAGAGAAAGCTTCTCCACCATAGTACAAATCTGGAACAGAAAGTGTTTAAATAGAGGTTACTTCAAAGCAGTAGCATCATTTATTTTATTCATGTAAACCTCTGTTTATAAATGCACTTCAATGTAATCACTGCCAAATTAATCTGGTATTTAATTTAAATGGCTATTTTCATCTTGTATAAAAAGCCATAAGCTGATATCCAAGAAGTGTTCAATTACTGAAGACAAAAACCAGACAGACTACATTTCATTTTCATTAGCAAACATAACAGTCTCCTAATATTCAGTATGAGCAACAACTCCTGTGATGATATTGATACTACCAAACCTTCACTCTTCTGCCACCCTTCTCCCATGTACAGGGTCACCTATGGTATTTTTCAATCATAAGATCAGTTTTCAAAAGCCAAACTCTCAACAGTACCTCAAAAAATTTAGATTAAAATGTAGAAGTCCTCAGTGATACCATATGTCAATATTTATGACATAGCTGAACCACTGCTTTGCAATAAATAGCTTCATAAATGTCTCAAATATGTCACATAAAAGATTGATACTAAAAAAGGCAGCTGATTGTCTGTTACACACTGGTTGCAACTTGTGCGTTGAATTTAAGTGCTTTTGCACTACTGATGAAAAGCAGGCACTTCTAAGTTGCTAATGTAGAAGTTCCCCAAACTTAACATAAAAGTTTATTACACCATGCAAGAAAAGAACACTTTTCTCCCTCATCCTCTGCAGGTATTATGTATTCTACAGGGAACATGAATATATTGCACATTCACATCAAGATAAAAAGTGTGATTTTCTCCAGCAAGTAATTTAAAAATCTTTACTGACATTTTTTCTAAGACTTGCTGATAACTAACGGAAAAATATTTTCATAGAATTATAAATATTATGCTATAAATTAAAAATTGGATAAGTCTAAACAGGTACTAGAACTCATGTTCTGCACCACAACGCAATATCTATCAAATGTATTAAGAATATGTCCTCTGACGGCTTAAATCACAGCTTCCTAAGGCTTATGACATCATCTGCTATTGACCTCTCTTTAGGACATGACTAGGAAGAACAGAACAACATTTGTTTCTGCAGCCTTACAGAAGATAATGCTTAAACTAAAAACGTACATGTCTATAATCCACTATATTAAGAGATAGTATTTTACATATAACTGGTTTTGAAGGCTAGCACTCCAAGACCAAGACAGGTAATTAACTTCTTATAACATGCTAATATGCAGTTAAAGATACAGAATCAGACTAAGTACACTGCAGAATGAAGTTTATGTTCAGTAAGTCCCTGTTCCCTTTATTTGAAAACAGCTTCCAAAGAATTTAAATGCTGGAGCATGAGAGAAAGATCAACAGGCATGGTCAGAAGTGCCCAAGTAGACAGACAGCCTTGCCATAGAAGAAACACTTCTACTAAAGTCCAGGTAGGCAACATCCACAGCCTTTCCCTCATCCACTAGGTGGGTCACCTGGTCATAGAAGGAGATCAGGTTCATCAAGCAGGACCTGCCTTTCATGAACCCATGCTGGCTGGGACTGATCCCTTGGTTGTCCTGCACATGCCCCGTGAGCACTCTCAAGATGAACCACTCCATTATCTTCTCCAGTACCAAGGTCAGGCTGACAGGCCTGTAGTTTCTGGGATCCTCCTTCCAGCCCTTCTTGTAGATGGGCATCACATTGGCAAGCCTCCAGTCATCTGGGACCTCCCCTGGTAACCAGGACTGCTGATAAATGATGGAGAGTGGCTTGGGAAGCTCCTTTGCCAGTTCCCTCAGTCTTGGGTGAATCCCATCAGGCCCCATAGACTTGTGGGCATCCAGGTGGCATAGCAGGTCCTTAACTGCTTCCTTGTGGATTATGGGGAGCTTACTCTGCTCACCATCCCTGTCTTCCAGCTCAGGGAGCTAAATAACCTGAGGATATTTAGTCTGGCTATTAAAGACTGAGGCAAAGGCAGCATTAAGTACTTCAGCCTTTTTCTCATCCTTGGTGACAATGTTCCCCCCGCTCTCCCCATCCAATAAGGTATGGAGATTCTCCTTGGCTATCTTGGTTGTTAATATATTTGTGAAAATATTTTTTTTGTTGTCCCTTATGACCATGGACAGATTGAGTTCTAGCTGGGCTTTTGCCTTTCTAATTTTGTCTCTGCATGACCTAATGAGATTCTCATACTCTTCTTGAGATGCCAAGAAAACCACTTTTAACTGGTTCATTAAATTAACTATCACACTAAGTTTGAGTACCATTCTGAATCTAGGTTCGTTTATTCACCTACATGAGGAAAACATTATGTGCAACTATCCAAAGTAAAAAGTTCCCAGCCAATTAAGTCTTAGTTCTCCAAAGCAGCATTTGAGGTTCTATTAAATGTTTTATACAATAAGGCACAGAAGTAGCTTTTCATTAGAGAATGGAATTGCATATCAGATATGAATATACACAGACTGAAAGTCAGGATGAATGTAAGTTGGAAGACATGCCCAAAAGATTAGCACCCCCACCCCCAATCTGAAAGTCATTTATATAGTAGTGACACAAACAGATGCCTGGAATCATTATTAGAAGGAAATCCCTAAGGTCCTTGCACATGTATTAGGACCCAGTTCTGAATGCAACTGCGTCACCCAACACACAAATGATGGGCATCTCCCTGACAGATTGTCAGGCATTCAGGTGTATTCTAATAACAAGACATACAGTATGTCTTAATTCAAAACATCTGTCTTTACCTGACCCCCTATAAATCCATGGGAAGAACCAGTAAAGCTATGAAAAGGAAGGACTACGTTCTCATGTTTGCAGGAGAGGTTGCTGGCCAACACTTAAATACACCATACTCAAAACAACAATACAACCAGATTGGAAGAAAGCTTCTTACAAATGCTTCAATCTGCTTGTTTGGTTTATAAGCTAAGTATCAATCAGCTTCACAGCATGTTCTGAATGCTCAGAAACAGCAGCAAATTCCCCCATGTCAAAGCTTTTAAAACTATCTCCATTTCTCACCTATTACTCACAGGAATCTTGTGTTTATTCCAGAAGAGTAGATTGGTACTACAATTACTCTGGCAGGTGACCATAAAAACTGGGTCTGAGGCAGTATTACACCATTAGCATTCAGAACTCTGACAGTCCCTAAGTACAGAAGTTAAGCAACATCCCTGCAGGATGAACCAATTAGATTTACTTACATGTACAACTATCTTTTGACTTGAATACTTTCTCTAAAATTACAGCACACATTTTCCAGGTGGTGACCAGTCTTGTTTCCAAGTCTTCCATTCTCCTCTTGCATACATGATATGCAATACTTAAATGAAAATCAACATACTCCAAGTCTGAGGTGTTATGGAGACTGTTTCAGATATAACACACAGAACTTCAAGATTTTAGAACTCCTAACCAGTGCCAGTTAAGTACTACTTCACTAAGCACTCCTTTGAAAGCTTCTCCAAGAATCACATTCAGCCTCCCATTCTGATATAGCAAAAAAAAAAATTACTGATATGCTGCAGCATACTCAAATACAAAGAATCTACCTATGTCATGGTTTCAAATGAGGAAAAGTATGAACAATGTTTACATGGGACAAAGTTCTAAGGAATCACTAAAGTCTCTGAACAGATCAGCCATACAGACTATGGAACAGATACTCTTTCAGAAAAATATATCTGTAAGGCAAAGGATTCAAAATGATGGCTCTCTAGAATACATAAATGCAAAATGCTTCAATGAAGATGGATGAAAGAACCCTCATTGCAACTATATGAAGAAAAATTATAATTAGAGCAGCTCATTACACAAGTTGCTACAGTATATAGCAAAAAGGAAAGCTTTAAAAGCATTCTTATTTCTACAGTGTCATTGACTAGAGGAAATGTAAACTTCAGTTTATATTTTTTCAGTGTCTTAAAGATATAAACAGAGTTGGAACTTAAACAAAGATTCTGAGAACAAAATAAGTAAGATGGCCAAACTTTTGAACAGAATGATTAAGAAGAATTTCAAATTTAACTGCATTTGAACAAAAACAATGCATGCAAACACTATACTGTTCTCTGAAACGCAGTAATTCAACAACTTATGCAAAAAAATTCAGCATACCTGTGGGAATTGCAAAAATGCCAGTCACAACACATCAAAAGCTAATGACAGTTTCTTTAGTTGATCCTCAGATTTCCCTCAAGCTTTGGTATGATCCTCATGATGATCATTAAATACCTATTCACTGATTGGAAAACTGAAATTCTCCATCACCGCAAACCTACACACACATGCAAGTACAAGTCATTTTCCTTTGAGGACTTTTTCTAGCTAAGCACACTATTTCTGGGAATTTTCCAAGTCCTGGCATCTTATATATTGATCTGGGTAAAACAAGAAGATGACAACTCAAGAGGCAAGCTAATGTAAAAAGAGGCAAATCATCTTACTATGATATGTAAATCCTCTAAAAGGTAACTTCTGCATCTACTATCTAAAAAGAAAAAATCCCTCAAAATTATCAGGTGGTCTAAAAACCTCCACCTATAAACCTCACTACTTCATGAATGTAGGCAGTACAAGTAAGTACTTCCAAGTAAGGCAGAAGACCAACTCCAACTTCCCAGCTGAGCAAAGGGCCACAGCCAATCTGAAGAGAGTGGTAAATAGATTAGCATGCAGGTAAAAGTATCTTTTGCTCAGATAATGTTGTTTGCTCAGTCCAGACATCAAGAATTTCAGCAGTACAGACTGTTCTATCAGAGGCAAGAAGTACTGTCAAATCCTGTGTTTCTGGTCCTTGCTTTTAGAAAATATGAAACAAGCCATTTATTAATTAAAAAAATGAAAATCTGAGTTCTTTCCAGCCTCCTGATTACAACCTTGCACGTTCTCCCACTCATACCTCCTTCCACATCTTTTTCATAATACAAACACACATGCCAAATAAATATCCCTTCATCTGGAAAAAATTTAAGAAATATACCTGTCAGAAGTGAAATCAGTCACTGGCAAATCAAAATATTTCTCCTTTGGAGGTTTATGCCTCCCTTCTTTTTTCCTCCTCAACTTTAATCTCTCTCCACCTCTTGCAATCAAAATCTGTCCCTTTTCTAATATGTCATACAGGTCATCAGTTAAGTTTTTTTTAAAACTATTAAGATAAATAATTAAAAAAATAAATGATGTTGGTAATTAAATGATATCACAAACCTTTGTATCTAATTTTAGCATTGAAGTTACTGAATGGATATTTCTCCACCTGTTTCATTTTTACAAGTACACCAATTATGAACACAGTCATGTTATTGACTATCAAAGGCTCGCTTGTTAAGGAAGACCCTAACAATTAGAAGTAGTATGGAAAAAAATGAAAAGGCGATGGGTTGATGGCTGCAGAAGCAAGACAACCTACAATTGTATTACTGTTTTCCTTTACAGTTGTATTACTGTTATGATGCAACTGGCCCATGACCAAAGAATTATCCCTTCCAGACACAAAGAAACCTTTCAAATAATGTATTTTGGCTCTTTCCAAATACCTTCCTACACAAGAACAGCAGTCCATAGCTCTTCAACCTCCTCTGGATGTCTAAAGCCCTCTTTTCAACTTTGCTATGAAGACAAGGTTGCTTAGTAAAAAAGAAAAACAGACTATATCACATCCCTCTAGGAGAAGATTCATTACCTACACTGCTTATCAATTACCCACACTGCTTATCAATTAGAGAAAGAATACAAAGGACTAAAAGGATCAGAATACTATCTAAAGAGGACTCAACAATAGTTCATCAAGTTAGATTTCAAGCTTAACAGTGTTTAGACATTACAGTCTAATAGGCATTACAGTTGAGTCACCATCCCTGGAGGTATTTAAAAGACATGTAGATGTGGCGCCTGGGGACATGGTTTGGTGGTGGACTTGGCAGTGGTAGGTTAACAGTTGGACTCAATGATCTTAAGGGTCTTTTCCAACCGAAACAACT
This sequence comes from Phaethon aethereus, assembly GCF_964289735.1. Lineage (NCBI taxonomy): Eukaryota > Metazoa > Chordata > Aves > Phaethontiformes > Phaethontidae > Phaethon > Phaethon aethereus. The sequence continues at coordinate 57,683,149 of NC_138577.1, read as the reverse complement.
CTATCATTCTATAGCTTGGGGGAGGTTGGGTGTGGCAGTGGACCCAAATGAATTTAATGTGAAACCCCAACCAAAAAATATGAGCAGTTTTTCTTTATTATCCATCTATACCTACAGACTGCTTGTATTTAGCATTTAAATCTAAGTAACACGTTCTTAAACTTGGCAGGAAGTTAGTAAATGAGACAGAATTACAGCTGGACTCCTTAGATAAAAAAAAAATCCATCTTTCAAAGAGATGATTCAGAACTACATTTTGTAACAGCTTGTCCTTGCTTTCTGTTAAGACGTATTTCTTTACAAGAGTACACAGCAGTCAGGAATTTTAGTTTCACTTTTCTTCATATGAGTAATGTAATTTCAATTTGATATATACCAACATTCTAATCTATATGTATCATACAAGTTGTAGTGTATTTGCTTGAATTTTTTTTCAATGTTTGAAGAAACCAAATGGTGGCAACACACTACATTTTACAAAGTATATATATATTCCTCTATCACTGATCAAGCAGCCATACTATTCAAGAAACAGTATTACCCTTAAAACTGCTGTTAGGTCTGTTTTGCAGCAGATTTTCTGAACAAAAACCTTTATAAAACCTGCTAGACACTCAGCTATAAACTTAAAGAAATAATGCTTACCTACCCTTTGTTTATGAACAGTTGCATAAAGGAATGGGCCAACAGGAATCTTACTAAATTCAGCGCAGCCCTGCACCAGGCAGGCAGACCTGGGCAGCGATGTTGGCAGGGCCAGGAAGCAGCCCTGAGAAGATGGTGCTGGGTGGAGGGCAGCAAGCTGAGCTGGAGGCAGCGATGTGCCTAGAACAGTATGAGTATGGGTGACCTCCTTGGCTCAGCACCTGTCAGCCTCACCCAAGCACTGCATCTCATTTGGGACCTTCTAGTACAGGGAAGACAGAGACACCAAACTGAACTGAGTTCAGCAGAAGGCCATTAATATGGCAGGGCTGGAGCACTCACCCTACGAAGAGGGGCTGCATTGCCAGCACTGGTTCAGCCTGGAGCAGACAGCTTTGGGTCAACTAACAGATGCACCCATACCTACAGAGATCGTATCAAGGAGACATAGCCAGGCTCTTTACAGTGCTGCAGAGTAAAGGAGGACAAGAGGATTTAAGGAAAAATGTTTTCCCCCATGTAGACAGGCAGCAGAACAGGATACCCAAACAGCCCCTGTGCCACCTCTGTTCCTGGAGGTTTTCAAGGTGGATTAAGCCCTGACTAACCTGGTCTAACCTTACAGCTTGGAGCAGAAGGTTGGACCAGAGACCTCCAGAGATCCCTTCCAACCAGCATTATCTTGTGACTGATCCTGTGAAACGAAGTACACAGTGATACAGCTGTAATACTCATCTAGACTCCAATATTCTGTTAATCATCAATGTTGTCCTGCTTTACAGACTGAAGGGATCTACTCTCAACAGGTGGGATCTCACTTCACTTTGAACTCTCCCTTTTCACTGCAAAGGCAGTGCAAAAGCCATGTTTGCTAGAGTAAAATGCCAGCTTGGCTGAATGTGGAAACAGCTGCTCATTCCTTTCAGTCAGAGTGTCACTATTTCAATCTTTCAGCAAGTTTCCTGTACAGCTATGTCTAGCAGGAAGAAACGGCACATCCTCCATTTTTCTTCATGCAGTTTCATCAGCTGCCAATCTCAGTATTCAACCTCACAGCCAGATAGCACTGGGCTAACTGCTTCAGTATAAGACACACATGCAGCTGGGCTGACTATGATTACATGGCAGGTATTCAGTTATTCATCCAGCAGCAGCTGTGTGTTTTGTGTCCCCAGCAGGAATCCAGGCCCTGAGCTGACGAACAGGCCTTAGCTGCCTCAACTAGCCTCAAAGCAGACCTCCACACACACCCTCTGCCCATGGGCTACAGCCAAATGGTCAGACCTTAGATATGAACTATGCTGCAGCTGCACCCAGCCCTCCTTCTGCCTTAGATGGGTTACCTACACAAACACAGAGCTGACTTGTTATACTTGCTTTGTCTGGGACAGTCAATGGGACCTGCTCCCATTACCAAGCCTGCTCCACACACACTGTCAGTGAGGACAGTGCCCCTGCCTGTGCTGTGGTCACCCTCAGCACCTGGCTTCTTGTTCCCTGTGGAGCAGCTCTGGTCTCACTACCCCCCCAACACTAAGCTGAAGCCATGAACAAGCAGAGATGCTAATGAAGATGAGAGAGGATTTGCAGCAGCTGCTGCTCAAAGGCAGGGTCAACTAGCTCTGCTGAAAAGGACTGGGGAATCCCAGTGGACAGCAAGCCAAACATGAGCCAGTAGTGTGCCACTGCATCACTGAAGGCAAACAATGACCTGGGCTAAATCAGTAAGAGAATGGCCATCAAATCAAGGGATGTGATTATTCCCTGTTAGGTGGCACTTCTTAGGTAACACCAGTAATACAGGGTTCAGTTTTGATACCTCCAATTCAAGACCTGAAATAAAATGGAGATGATCTAGGGCTTTTTTGTGTTCTGTGTGCATGGACAGATTTGTGTCCATCAAGACAGAGAGCTGGAGAACTTGATGTAAGAATGGTTGAAGGAATCTGGTTTATCCACCCTAGAAAAGGCTCAAAGTGGGTATCATCTCCAACTTACTATACTGAAAAAGTAGTTGTAGAGGAAATAGAGGTATGCTCTTCAAAAGGAAGCATGGTGATGGGCTGCATGCACAAGCTGCTTCAGAGGAAATTGCACTTAGATAAAAGGGCAACAAACAAAAAAACCTAACATTCATGCTGGAATAGGTTGCCCAGATGTGGTGAAACCTCCCTTGAGGGAAATATTCAAGACTTGGCTCGATTGGATAGCCCAACTTATGTCCCTGCTTCCAACAGAAAGTTGGATCAGATGATCGCCAGAGTCCTTTTCCAAACAAACTATTCTATGATACTCTGACTTAGAAAGATATGCACTTATCAAGATATGCAACAGATCCTGTTCTAGAAGTTGAAAAGTCACAAAAGCCTTAAGCTGGATTCTGGTGAATCCAGCCAGACCTCACACTACACATTAAGGTAACCATTATTTAATCAGCTCCCATTGCCTAAGAATTAAGCACAAAAGGTGGCAGGATCTTCTGTCACATAAGAACCTGAGCTGACAAGCATGATGGCACACTGGTTCTGTATTTTGCTAAAAGTAACACAGTATGATTTTGGCAGAGATTTCTAACAATTTGTATTACTTTCTTTGCCAGTATAAACCCTTTAAAATGGTGGGGGTAATGTGCAAGCCGCATGCTTAAAATCATAAAGCATCCTAACAGCTTAGGTTTCTTTTTCAGGAGTAAAAAATTTTGCTCTGAACTTCTCCATTGTCCTGACAAATTGTCCTACAAATAGAACAAAAGTGCAACGACTGCCTGGTAAGCACATTCCTATTCTTTACACAGGCCTACTGCAATTCTACTCTTTGACCCCTCAGAAATAAAGTACTTGGATTTGTGCTTTACATTTGTGCCCCTTGCAATTACATATGAGACTTCACATTTTATTTTAAGCTCTGTCCCTGTTACAGCAGCGTATCACCCTTGGCGTGTGTGTTAAAGCATTTTTTCCAGTGTCTCTTGTGGGGACCGAAGAACAACAGCACTGCCATTGTTCTGGATTCCATCTTGCTTCCAAATATAATACTAGGTCATATACTGACTTCTGAAAGACAAATATGCCAACCATATGGTACAAGGCTGAATACGTATGTAGTCAGAAATCACTTGGACTTTTTATTCATTTTCAGTATTCTCATATGGGCTCCTATACCAGTCCAAGCCTCAAGGGAGGAAAAATAAATTAAAAAAATCAAGATATATATATCAAAAATAAATTAAAAAAACAAAAGCTCCTTGAGAGCACCTGAAAAATCCACCTTCTTGCAATACACTCTGCAACATTATTACAGTACCTAGGAGCCCCCCAAAAATGATCAGAATTTTCATGGAAGTAAAACAGTATGTTAACTATTTCTGTGCTGAAACAATCCCAGACACATAGGATCATCCATGTGATTGGCTGTCCACCACAAACCTGAACTTGGTCACTGCTTTAAGCACAGAGTACTTAAGTGAACACCACAGTTATCTGCACACAGTGCTGGCCAGAATGGTGGTGGGAGCTACAGGTACAGGGTCCTTTTCATCAGCTGCAGATGGACCTGGAGCAAATGACTCACTGATCGCCACATGCATTTTTGAAGTCAGAAAAATTACACTCACTTCCTCTGAAGTGCTTGCATCCGTTTTGCAATGGAAGGAACCCTCACTCTGCTTCCTTCTTGTTAAAATACTTATCTTTTACCAGTTGTCCACTTCCCTCCCCGCCATCAGCAAAAACTGTACATTTACTTCTACTAAAAACAGTTCTCATACCTTTGAATCAAACCTGATTACAGACAACAGTTTGTCAATGGTCAGGTATACTATAATTCACACACCTACCTATACTAATAGCCTTCCATTCCGTGTTTCCATTGAAGTTTTCCTTACTTAGGAAAACCTTTTAGTCATACCGTCATACTTTAAAAAACATTCTCGTTTCATTTGACTTCCCACATCACTAGGAAATGACTTCATTACTTCTATGCCATTTAGTTTTACATTACCAATCTTCCCCTTCGGATCTCAAAGTGACATGAATCCTGAATTAATATACCGTACACAGAGAATTTTAACGCATTAGTGAGGTCAAAAATAAGAAGCTTGACAAGAAACATACGCAAGCTAAAATGGTGGCATGCATTTTTTGATAATGTACTAAATTATCTCCTTCTAAACCCTGCATTCTTGCAGTCATGACCAGGCAGTCTTAGGGCAAGCAGAGACCTGAGAATTGAAAGAAAATGGAAAACATACAATCATAGAATGGTTTTGGTTGGAAGCGACCTTAAAGATAATCTAGTTCCAACCTCTTGGTCATGGGCAGGGACACATTCCACTAGACCAGGGTGCTCAGAGCCCCATCAAATCTGGCCCTGAGCACTTCCATGGAGGGGCATCCACAGCCTCTCTGGGCAACCTGTGCCACAGCCTCTCTGGGCAACCTGTGCCACAGCCTCTCCACCCTCACACTGAAGAATTTCTTCCCTACATCTAATCTAAATTTACCCTCTTCAGTTTAAAGCTGCTACCCCTTGTGTAAAAAGTTCCTCTCCAGCTTTCTTGTAGGCCCCCTTTGGGTACTGGAAGGCTGCTATATGATCTCCTTGGAGTCTTCTTTTCTCCAGGCTGAACAACCTCAACTCTCTCAGCCTTTCTTCATAGTAGAGGTGCTCCAGCCCTCTGATCATCTTCACGGCCCTCCTCTGGACTCACTCCAACAGGTCCAGGTCCTTATGTTGGGGTCCCCAGAGCTGAAAGTAGTACTCAAGGTCAGGTGCCACCAGAGCAGAGTAGTGGGGGAGAATCACCTCCCTCGACCTGATGGGCCACACTGCTTTGGATGCAGCCCAGGATACAGTTGGCCGCCTGGGCTGCGAGCGCACATTGCCAGCTCATGTCCAGCTTTTCATCTACCAGCACCTCCAAGTCTCTTCTCAGAGCTGCTCTCAATCTCTTCTCTACCCAGCCTGTTTCTGTGCTTGGGATTGCCCCAGCCCATATTCAGGACCTTGCACTTGGCCTTGTTGAACTTCATGAGGTTCACACAGGCCCATCTCTCAAGCCTGTCAAAGTCTCTCTGGATGGCATGCCTTCCCTGCAGCATCTTGACTGTACCACAGACTGCACAGCTTGGTCGTGCTGGCAAACTCCGTGAGGGTGCACTCAATCCCACTGCCCATGTCAAACATGTTAAACAGCACTGGTTCCAATGCAGACCTGAAGAATGCTGCTCATCACGGGTTTCCACTTGGACATTGAGCTGCTGACCGTAACAGAGTGCAACAATCCAGCCAATTCCTTATCCACCAACTGGCCCATCCATCAAATCCACGTCTCTCCACATCTTCATTCAAAGGCCGTTTTGAGAAAAAACGTGTGTTTCTATACATACACCTATTATCTTATCGTCAATGCAATAAGGAAGTAGGTTTTACTTCTGTTTTAATCAAAAAGGTACAGAAGTAATTTACAACTCATGAGACTTCAGCTTTTAAGAACTCATCATATTTAAAGATTCAAAACGTAAAGAACAATGCAGCCCGAAACGCTAAAAAAAAGTTATTCAAATGCTAGCCCTGTAGGATTAATGTAAAAATGAAATACATGTTCAGCACCAGCAACATCTCAGAGCAGAGGTTTGCCACAGAAGTAACTTTTGAGTTAACTGTTACAAATATGATGCAATAGAAGCAACAAGCAGGATAGGAGGCAAGAACAATTATTTTAAATACTGACATTTTACAGTCAGAAATTATTAAATTATTATTAAAATACATAATTAAATTAATTAATTCTTAGATCTTCAAAGGAGTTGCAAGAAGACTATGTGACAGTCCTTGCCACTAATCTTTGATGGTCAGTACAGTCCATCACTACTCCTGCTGTACCTACAGTCTCACATAAGCCACCAGTGAACAACATTCCTACAAAATTTTACTAGGATTTTTCCACTTCAACACTGTAGCACTTAAAGCATACTGGGGGAAGAAGGTTGCCACACCTTCTGATCTGGAAGTTAATTAGAAGTAGTCACTGTTATAAAGTGTGTGTATTAGTCTGATAACCTGCTGTTATGAGACCATAATAAAAGAAGATTAAAAACACATATGCACTAATTAAAAAGAAATATATAGATCAGTTCTTGTGCACTAAAGTCAAAACATGCCTTTTTTTAGAAGACGAGAACTTGCTCTTATTTTCAGTGTGCTATCAGGGGAAGTGATTATTAAGTAGAAACATGAAAATCCATATTATGTTTGTAGACAAAACATAGCAGCAAATTAGTTTGAAATTATTACTTACCAAAATCTACTCTTGTTAGTATGCACTGCATTGGATGGTCAGTTGTATGCCTTGTTGTCGTTGCACCACTTTCATAACAAGTTGCACACAGATCGTAATCGTAGCAAATTAAACACTTGTATCGTCGACCTCGAAAATTTCCTTTTAAACATGCATCACAGCTGACACCTGTAAACAAATAAAATTGCTTTATAAAAAAGTGCATTTATTGCTGTTTTAAGAGGCAGATTTGTTGCTATTGCCTCTTAACAACTAAAAGGAGCCAGCCATCTGACGTGTGCAGCTGGCACAAGGCTCAATCTTTAAATGTATTTATGTCATTAAAGGACACTGCTCTCCCAAAATTAGAATCTTGAATTCTTGAAGTAAAATAAGGGCAAACTCAAGCACCTGAAAAAAATAGGTTAAGTTATAAAACCTCTTCAGACACCCCTTCCTACAGGCACCTTTACCTGTTAGTATTGACTGGTATTTTGACCATTCAGTTAGGAATCTTGGGCCAAACACTCTTAAAAGCTAAACGGTATATGGCAGATTAGGAAGGAAACACAACAATAACAAACCAACCACTGAGAAAAACCCACTGGCTTTTCAGTCTTTACTTTCACACTTCCTAGTACTTTAATTCGAAGAACACCATAACCATCCCTAACATTATATGCAGGGTAGAAATGAGGAATTTTTTCCATTTTAAGTAACAGAAAAAAGTTAAGGTTTTTTTTGAAGTTAAGCTGCATCAGTTCTCTCCACCCCATTTCTTTCTGAAGCTCAATCTTTGCACTGTAAGGTAGTCACACCACATGTGTCAGAGAAAGACTCCATGGCTACCCAAAGGTTTTGGTTTTTCTCTGTGTGGTTTCAGTTCCCTCTTGGTTACAGTTAAGTTCAGAAGTGTCATCATCTTGTAATCTGTCAAGTCTAACAAACTTCCTTCAATTGCAGCAGCAAATTAAGGGCCTGCAAAGAAACCAGTGTATACAATTAAGGCAGGATTTTGATCAAAATCCTCTTTCAACATCAGCTAAGACATGTTCTTCATACCTTGGTACAAGCACAAGTAACTTTAGAGAAATAAAACTGCCACAACAAAATATTTAGCCAACCCCCTATTTTACTTAAGGCTGACTGCCAGAGGACTGGTGTTAATTACAGATTTTTTTTTTTGCATTTTTTTTGTTGTGCTACTCCACTCTGTAGCATCTGAACAGAAGCTTTACCATGTGTAATACCGGAATGCAACAGTAACTAACTCCTTTTAAATATCTGCTACTTGTTCAAACAATTGCATCATCACATTTAGATGAACAGCGAACAGAATTATTTTACCCTTTTTCCCCTTCGTTTCTTTACCTACAGGGATAGCTTAAACATTAGAAATTATTAGATAATGCCTTAAGTGGCGTGCTTATATGAATACTGAACCTATTTCTTTAGTTGCGTCCCTCAGCATCTGCTTTGAAAGTATCACTGTACATGGAAGAGTGTTATCAGAAGAAAATATTTCAAAAATCTTTGAATAGTCTTGAAGAACTATGTTTTGCAGATGGCCCTGTTACGATCTTGAAAGTTGGTTTTTGTGGGTTTTGTTCCCCCCCACCCCTTCTCACTTGACATACTTCTCTGAAGTTTCATACATAAACTCTGACCTGTAACAATCATTAGTGATTTGGACACCGAGAACAACCTAACCTGAGAATACCTGCTTGTTAACTCTGTAGAATGAATTTCATTGCTTCAGTCTGCCTTTTTTTACCCCCACATAGAGATCTACAAAATTTCACCTCTGCAGTATCTGTAACTCCCCAACAATGCATGGTATACACAAAACACCAGTTACCAGCAGCACTGCAAGTTTTTGTTGCCTACTAAACTTTTCTAGAAAACAGTTGATCTTAGTAAGTTAGACATCACAATGAGGTAAGCAGACTAGTTCAACCTAGAGTCTATGTTAGACACTAACAGCTCTGCAGATGAAATATTAAGCCCTGGTTCTCCAATAAGCTGTATTTTCCCCACTTTTTTCCTTTAAGCTCAAAGCATTTAATGCAGACGTAAGCCTCTTTGCAACAGTCAAATTCCTCCTGTCACCTACGCTCTCTCAAACATCTACATTGCTCCTACTTGAAGACAGTCATGTTTTTAAGAATCTTTCATTTACACGTTTTCTTCATGCCAATACTTCTCCATATCATTCCAAACTGCAATCCTTATACACTTTGTGATATTAACTTTGGAGAAATTCAGCCATAAATGTAAATCACAACATAATGTTTGTATTTAAAACTTCAGAACATTTCCAGTGGAAATAATATCCAGTACAGCAAGGTCTTCAAACAGATGAATTTTCCTTCTTATGATCAATTATCAGAAAGTCTACAATCCAAGTTGAAGAGAAAAACTAACGTTAGCATAACACATCACTATGGTTCATGAAGTCAGACCAAGAGAAGAGCAAAATTAGAGACAGCATGCTTTCTACATCTCTCAGTGTTAATATTTTGCCACAACTACCACACCCCTCCCCTTCAAGAAAGAGGCTAACAGCAGGGGATGTACCATGTTACTTTTATACCCTTTTGTGTAACAGAACAAAAACCACAAACAGGAAAATAATCATTAAATTAAAAGCCTCAGTTTGGGAGCTAAACCCATGCTTAAATCCCCAGACCTCCCCCCGAATCCAGCAGGGCCTCTTTTCCAAAAGTTTTATCACTTATTCTCCCTTTTTTACAAGGGTCTCAAAGTCAGGCCCATTACAGTTTCTCCTGTTCTTCAAGCCTATGACTTGGCTGTCAAAACCTCACACATCTATCCAACCTGAGATCTGGAAACTGAAATACCCTGGCAAGTAACATCCTCCTGCCCTATTCTTTCTACTGTAGTAAACAACTTTATTTCCTTAACAAAACTTTGATTTTGTTTTTCATTTTTCTCTACTTCAATTTTTTCATCAACTGAAATTCCAAAAGTTAATTTCTTTACCCTGCACAAACCCTGAACGCTCAAAGATAACATATTCCAGTCAGCACAGCACATCTTTTACCAGATGCCTATCTGACATTTGCCTGCATTTACCTTACATTTGCAAATACAGCAAGTATGTTACAGATTAAAAAATATCAGATTAAACTGGATGCATCCACATTAATCACAGGTTTTGATAAGAAGGGGCTCACTTTGAGGCAGGGAACAAAAGCAAACAACCAACCAAAGGCAAACAACCAACCAAAGAGCAGCCTCAACATCATCAGCATATATTTCTGACTTGCACAAAACACTACCGACTTTTGGAAGAATCCTTGAATGAACTTCTGATCCACCTTTTGCAAAGCAACGATTTGGAATGATCAGAGTAAGAAATACCCATTTTAATTAGAGATTAATTTTCATTACCACAGAATATCGATATAGGTGGCTCCCTCATTCTTCCTACTTTGTTATTGCTATAAAAGTACCCACATGTACTGCATAACATGTATCACGACTAAAATCTTGCTGCTCACTGACAAAGGATGTTGGCGGTTTTTAATGCAACACTGTTCCACTAGAGGGTAGCATCGTGCCAAAAGCCTAAGAAGTTTTGGTTCACTTTACTTACCAAACTTACTTTATTCAGCAGCATTCCCTCACAATATCAGTCAGTCTCTCCAGCTTCACATTTTGAGTGAAATCAATAAGGAGATATTTAATAGGCCCATTAGTAAAATAGGTTTTGCCCCTTCACTACAAATTCCTTTACTTTTATGTCAAGTCATCCCACATCTTCACCTAATCCAGGCCAATGATTTTATCATCACACAAGCACTTTATATGTAGCATGCGGAACAGTAAGGTTTAAAAAAAGCAAACAACAACACAACAAACAAACCCCCCCCCCCAACACTTTTCATACTTTGATCCTAATAGCCAAATATAATTTGCTCTTATGACATAGAATTGTTTTTGCCAGGAATTAACCAAAATGAAAGCAACTTCCCCTGTGTTTAACAGAGACTAAAGGGAGCACATAATCTGATTTCATAGCAAAGAGAATAATGCTGGACAGGCGTATGGTTCAAATACCAGATACATACGGATTATTTTTTTTACAATTACAAGCAAAGCTAAGGTGTAACATGAAGTGTCCTGAATATCCCAAGCCATTACTGCCTTGTATAGACACCGCTCAGTAACAGAGCAAAGGGTTTTTTCCCCACTTGGCCTCCTCAGATACTATAGGCAGAGTAATAATATTAAAAGCCCAATAATCTGGCCCAGAAGAAAGTGATCTGAGAAACTGTGGAGAACTCGGCAGGGTTTTTTTTTTTTATTTATGAAGGACATATGGTCAAAGATAAGGTACACAGACTGGAATATGTTCCTGCCTCAAACAATGTGAGCTGCTAAACTTTATCAATACTGGATATATAATTTCATTTTTAGAAGTTTCAGAGAAAATGCTATCCAGTAATTACTAGAAAACATTTAAAACACATATGAAGCCTGCACCTGAAGTATTCAAACAGTGAAGACAGCAACATTTAGCTCCTGAGAGCAGTATTTAATCCTTGTGCTATCCCCAAGAATTAAATTGTTGTTTTAGCAACACATTGAAAACATTACATTCATGGGAAGTTTCACCATTTAACATTCCTGTCAGCAGTTAAATGTCCAAAACACAACTTTCTGGCCTGTAATTCAGGTACAGTTTTTAATTCATCAGTGCTCAGTGTGAGGATCACTGAATCTCTTTCATGTCCAACAGAAATACAAAATTAGCCTGTCAGTGATTTGTTCTCCAGAATGAAAGTGCCAGTTACTCCAGCATTTCTTCCTACCTTACATGAAGTACTAAAGCGGTTCACTCTTCCCAAAACCTGACAGAGTTACATGCAAGTTTACCACTGAATTTCAAGGGGAGTGGGCAAACTTTAAACTTTAAGGTGTCTGCCTTTGAAAATTACCTGTCAAAAACCTCAACTTAAGCATGCAAGTGGAAATTAAAAAGTTGTGCTGCTTCTTTTGTGGTACAAAAGGTTGCAAGCTGTGTAGCGCATTTCATTTTTATATTCAAAAGATCATAAGTAGCACCACTTTTAATATGCATCTGACATTTCAGTGGAAGATGCTCTTTCAGTGGGCTGGGTTGGTTTAGTGTTGGGGTTTTTTTTTTAATTTTTGGATTTTTTCTGTTAATGAATTTGCTTGACATCAACTGTCATCTGTAGACATGCCATGTGGCAACCTCAGCTTTAAAGTAAAACATTCTACTTAAGTAGTTCAGTTTTCTAAGGCTGAAGATAGGAGAATATATGCCATTTAATAACATTAAAAAAAGAAATGCCAAGTGTTTCTTACTTTAGTCGTCTCATGCCTTAATGTAGATTACTGCCTAATTTGAGAGGTTAATTTCTAGAACAGAAACTTCTGTTGTTTCCATGAAAATTTCACCAGAAATTCAGCCAAACCATATAACTTTGATTTCTGTTTACTTTTTCTCATGTTTAAAAGCAGATTGTGAAAACAAGCATCTAGAAGACATACAACACAGAGCACACTCCTTCACCCTTGCAGCTCCAAGTGTTGAATAGAAAATCCACAGACCATACCCTTGAATTAACTAAAAACACTCTGTTGCCCCACACATCCCATGTGCAACAGGGCTGACTGAACATGCATTATCTTCCTATAGCAGAATGGAAGAAGCAGCAACCAGATCAGCATGTCTGCAAAAAGAACTGGTAGGATTAAAGGTGCAGGCAGAGATGCTGTTGACTTAGAATTGCAAAGAAAAGGGGAAGGAAAGAGAAGGAATCAGGCCTACGTTAAACCAGAAGGGCAAAAAGGTTTTTGTTTTCTGAACAGCACTCTTCCTTCCTCTCCAGAGTCTGGAGTAGAAACAGATCCCCAAATCCTGTCACCTCCCTGTTGTCAACAAGTTTCATGAAGCCCACTGCAGTGTGTCTGGTACTTGTCTAGAGCTGGTTTAAAAAGAAAGAATCAAGCAGTATGGCTGGCCAAGCAAGCTCCAGCCTTGGCTCTTGACACATAAGCATCAGTCAGCCTACTACCAAAAGGGAGTTTTTCCATTATTGCTTTCACATCCCAAGTTATAGAAGTTATACACAGAACTGTTTCAGTCATCTGGCCCATCAGGAACAAGCAATTAGTAAGCACTGCAAAACACATTCAGCACTATGCAGGAATCATGCAGGAGAGAGAGAGATGGCTCCCCATTGCAACAGTCACCTGCCTTTCCCATGAAACTGACCTTTTCTCTCTGGAATTCCCCAATTCATTCATTTGTCACGCCTTCCAATTTGGACACCACCACAAGAACCTCACACAGCTGACTGCCTCCTATCTGTTTCAGATGTGCAACAGAATACATGTCTGTCTCTATTTCATCCTCAGAGCTGTCAATCCTGTGCACCGAGGCAGTCAAGGAGCAGTGTCCCAGACATAAAACTAGTATCTGGCCAGGTAATTAAACTCATTATCTTAAGGCCTATGTGTAAGGGATGAAATAAAGTTTTGCTAGTTCACTTCATTTTGCTGCTTCCTAACTTGAATTTGTAATCTTCATAAGTCAGTCCATCCACTTCTATTTGTTTACACAAATTACTTTAATCATATAGTACTAAAATCAGCCAAAGAACAAGATGACCATTAAAACCATTTATATTTCCCTAAAACACCACAAAAAATGCACAGACTACTGAAAAAGTCACTCAACATCTCTTCTCCAGATCCAGCTTTAGAGGAAGGCCACAATATCTAAACATAACATTAGGGCTGTTTTTACTCCTTTGAAATAAACATACTGAAATACTAACAAAGTATTTATAGTTCTTCAACATCTTAATCAAAAAATTTCTAAGTAGTCTTACTTTAGGATTTACTACTCTCACAGGCAGGTTCTACGTATCTCATATGTACCGATCCAACTGCCCAGTAGATGGCAACCCATGACACCACTGACATTTATACAGCAAATCCAATTTGCTACCATTAATGAAAATATTAACACCAAATGTACATTTTAATTTTTTAAGATAGATCCCAGAAACACTGGTGGTTTCACTACCACCTTAGCTGAAGCTGGCTGAAGAGGGAAGTTGTTTTCTTACAACCTACAACCCCAGATGGATGACATAGCAGCCAACTAGTAAATCCTGTGCACACAACTTCAAGTATCACTTTTTAAAAAAAAAATTCCTCCTAGAAGAACTTTAATATGGATTTATTGATCACTGTCCAAAAATAGTTGTAAAGTTCATTTGCCCAAGTACCAAATCACTGAAAAAGGAGATATTATATAAATACTTCTCTAAGATGAGATTTAAATATTGCTCGTTTCTTCTGACTTGACCTAGGCCAAAATAAGTTCTGTATACAAGCACACACACAACTCCTCAATTGGTTCTTGTCAATATTAAACATATATTCTCCCTACACAATAAAAAGAACAATCACTGTCTTTTACATACAAATTTGCAGATTCTTTCATCTCTTGAAATATACTGCTGGGACACCACACAAAATAGGAACTGCTCTAGAGTATACTGAAAACTCTGGACTTACTATATAGACATAATTTTACTGAGAATCATTATATAATAACTATAACCTAGCAGAGCATATTAACAGGGCTTTAAAATAGACTCTAAGGGCGAAGGAGGTAATATCAGGCTCACCCATGACACACCAAAGTTAGAGGGACAAAGTGCTAGCAAGGCCTTTCAGCCTGTTGGACCGCAGAAAAACCTCTGAGGAACTAAAGGGTGTTCCTCTAAGAGGGTGACACAGCCAATAGCCCAGCTGAAGTGCCTCTACTCCAACGCACACAGCATGGGCAACAAACAAGATCTGAAAGCCACCGTGCTGCTAGAAAGCTATGATCTGGTTGCCATTACTGAAACTTGGTGGGACAAATCCCACGACTGGATTGAGTTTACCAACAGCTACAGGCCGGGGAAGGGACAGGCAAGGAAGGAAGGGCAGACGTGTTGCCCTCTATATCAAGAAATAGATAGAGTGTGAAGAGCTGTCTCTAAGGAATAGCCACGAGCACGTCGATTCTTACATATAAGCTTTCAGGGATCAAGGCAGCAAAGTGAACCTTGTGGTTGGTGTCTACTATAGGCCACCTGACCAAGGGAAGTCTTATTGACAAAGCCTTCTGACTGCAGCTACATTGTGCTTGCAGGCTCTCCTCCTGCTAGGGGAATTCAACCATCCTGATAGCTGCTGGAAAAGTAGCACAGAGAGCTGTAGGCAATCCAGGAGGCTCCTGCAGTGCATGGAGGATAACTTCCTGTGCCAAATAATGGACAGCTCTACCAGCACAGATGCCATACACAACCTGTTGGTCACCAACAGGTGTGAGCTAATTGGTGATGTCAAGATTGAAGGCAGCCTGGGCTGCAGTGATCATGCACTGGTGGAGTTCACAGTCCTGAGAGATAAGGGGCAGGCGAAGAGTAAAGTCAGGACCCTGTATTTTAGGAAAGCAAACTTCCAGCTCTTCAAGGGACAATGGGACGCCCTGAGAAACTGCCCTCAGGGACAAGGGAGCAGAACAGAGCTGGCAGATCTTTAAGGATGTTTTCCACAGAGCACAAGAGCTCTTGATCCCCAGGTATAAGGAATCAAGTAAGGAAGGCAAGAGACCAGCATGGCTGAATCAAGATCTGCTGGTCAAACTAAAGGGCAAGAAGGAAATGCACAGGCAGTGGAAGCAGAGACAGATATCCTGAGAGGAGTGCAGGGATGCTGCCTGGTTGTGTAGGGATAAGGTCAGGAGGGCCAAAGCACAGCTGGAGTTGAACTTGGCAAGGGATGCAAAGACTAAGAAAGGCTTCTATAGGAATGTCAGCCAGAAAAGGAGTATCAAAGAAAGCGTACCCCTCCTTGATGAGCACGACTGGGCAAACAGGCAACAGACAAGGAAAAAGCTGAGGTACTGAAAAACTTCTTTGCCTCAGTCTTCACTGGCAGTCTCTCTTCCCACACCTCTCAAGGGGATAGCCTGCAAGATGGGGACTGGAGGAGCAAAATACCTTCCACTGTAAGAGAAGATCAGCTTGGAGACCACCTGAGGAACCTGAGCATGCACAAGTCTATGGGACCTGATGAGATGCATCCCAGAGTCCTGAGGGAATTGGCTGATGTAGCTGCTAAGCCACTCGCCGTGATATCTGAAAAGTCCTGGCAGTCAGGTGAAGTACATGGAGATTGGAAAAAGGGAAACACTGCACCCATTTTTAAAAAGGGCAGCAAGGAGGACCCTGGGAACTATCAACCTCTCAGCCTCACCTCTGTGCCTGGGAAGATCATGGAGCAGATCCTCCTAGAAGCTGTGCTAAGGCACATAGAAGACAGGGAGGTTGTTCAAGATAGCTGGCATGGCTTCACCAAAGGCAAGTCCTGCCTGACCAACCTAGTGGCATTCTGTGACAGAGTGACCACATCAGTGGACAAGGGAAGAGCTACGGATGTTGTCTATCTGGACTTCTGTAAGGCCTTTGACAGGGTCCCCCAAAATATCCTTCTCTCTAAATTGGAGAGATCTGGATTTGATGGGTGGACTGTTCAGTGGATGAGGAATTGGTTTGATGGTTGCATCCATGACCGTAGTGGTCAACAGCTCAATGTCCAGATGGAGACTGGTGACAAGTGGTGTCCCTCAGGGTGCATCCTGGGACCAGTACTCTTAATATCTTCATCAATGACATAGTGGGATCAAGTGCACCCCCAGCAAATTTGCAGGTGACACCAAGCTGAGTGGTGTGGTTGACACACCTGAGGGATAGGATGCCATCCAGAGGGACCTGGACAAGCTCGAGGCAATGGGCCCATGTGAATCTCATGAGGTTCAACAAGACCAAGTACAGGAACCTGTACATGGGTCAGGGAAACCCCCAGTATCTGTACAGGCTCAGCAGAGAACGGATTGAGAGCAGCCCTGCCAAGAAAGACTTGGGGGTACTGGTGGACAAAAAGCTGGGCATGATCCAGCAATGTGCACTCGCAGCCCAGGCAGCCAACCGTATCCTGGGCTGCATTCAAAGCAGCGTGGCCAGCAGGTCGAGGGAGGTGATTCGTGCCCCTCTACTCCACTATGGCAAGATCCCACCTGCAGTACTGTGTGCAGCTCTGGAGCCCTCAGCACAGGAAAGACAGGGATCTGTTGGAGTGAGTCCAGAGGAGGGATACAAAAATTATCCGAGGGATGGAACACCTCTCCTGCAAGGGAAGGACTGAGAGTTGGGGTTGTTCAGTCTGGAGAAAAGAAGGCTCCAAGGAGACCTTATTGCAGCCTTCCAGTACTTAAAGAGGGGTCTTAGAAGAAAGATGGGGATAGAGATTTTAGCAGGGCCTGTAGTGGTAGGACAAGGGATAATGGTTTTAAACTAAAAGAGGGTAGATTTCAACTAAGGAAGAAGTTTTTCACAATGAGGGTGGTGAAACACTGATACAGGTTGCCCAGAGAGGTGGTAGATGCTTCATCCCTGGAAACATTCAAGGTCAGGCTGGATGGGGCTCTGAGCAACCTGGTCTAGTTTAAGATGTCCCTGTTCACTGCAGGGGGGTTGGACTAGATGAGCTTTAAAGGTCCCTTCCAACCCAAAGATTCTATGATTCTATATAGCCTATGATGCAAAAAAAACTACTTTCCTGACAAGCTAACTGGAATACCTTCCTATCCTCTGTAACAGAGAAGAAACTTATCTACATTAAAGAATCAGACAATATAATGCACATCCCTATGTCAAGATACAGAAAGGAAGCAGAAACGAAAAAATGATTTTATCAAGTTCATAGGATTCCTGGGAAACTCCTATGGTTAAGATGAGAAAAAAGCGGCAGGAGACCAATTCTCAAAAAACACTTTTTAACTAGCTTACCCTCCTTCTACCTAAGGAATTTTGTTTAACAAAATATATATGTGGAATCCGCCTTTACTGGAAGAGAGCTATTGAAACCTCCTAGAATAGTACTTGCTATGCCTTCTCTTTTCTATTACATTTGCAAGTTACTGCAAACACCACAAAACAGAAACAAACCACTTCCTCCAGATATATTAGCAAAAAAAAAAAGCATATTAAATAGTTAC
This sequence comes from Phaethon aethereus, assembly GCF_964289735.1. Taxonomy (NCBI): domain Eukaryota; kingdom Metazoa; phylum Chordata; class Aves; order Phaethontiformes; family Phaethontidae; genus Phaethon; species Phaethon aethereus. The sequence goes on along the minus strand of NC_138577.1, from coordinate 57,665,108 downwards.
TGACAATTTAAATAGTGTTTTCTAGGCTTCATAACCTGATCAGACTCTTCACTAATTGTTCCGTAAGCTGAGAGAGAAAACTAGGTTACAGTTTTAAGTCCTGGCCTCCTAAAGCACAAAGATGTTTTCATACAGAGTACCAGAGACTATTCTGTATTTTCAACAAAAAATGTTGAGTATCTTCTCTGAATAGAGTATTATATTTTACATATCTAAACATTTAGAAACCAGTAGAGTTCTTAACCTGTCATGAGAACTGATTCACAGTGAAAGGTCTTGCCAGATGTGTTTAAGATTTTTGAAGTAGAACTAGAAACAGTGTACATTGCAAGGATTTTTGATCAAGCAGATTTGGACTTCTAATTTAACATTTGATACTCTGTCTCACATTTCTCCTATCATTCAATTAATATAATGTGATTTGACCACCAAAACCATCACAACATGAAAGTCTGCTAAAGTACTGTGAACACATTAAAATTAAACAAATTGCAACACATTTATCAGAGTGCAGAAAGTTTGTAATGTGGCAGCAAAGGGAACTGGCACCAGACATGATTTTATTTAACAACTCTTAATTTGGAAAATGGCAAACAGCATGTGAATTCTATTAACAGAAAAATGCTTAAACTGAGGCAGCTGTAAACAGTGCCAGAGCAAGAAAGTAACAGTAACAGCACTGGACTAAATCCTGTATCTAGTAAAATCAATGGTAAAGTTTCTCACTTAATAGGACAGGATCAGGTTCCTGAGTTTCTTTCAGGACTAAAGAGACACAGAATTGTTCAGCTCAGGCAAACACCAACTGGAAGATAACTGCGGTGGCAGGGAGTATGTAAGAACACCACACACAAATAAGTTACATAGGTGTTAAGAAACATGAAAAAACACTGAGAAAACCCTAAAAAGAAATTAAACAGAAGAAAGGGTACTTCTCTGTTGAGCCCTGCAAGAATTAAGACATAGTCTTCTCAGAAAATAAACCTTTGCATATTTTGGTTTAGATTGTTATTTAAGAAGAGTGACAAAAAAAAGGAAAACTTTCAAAGAGAACAAGACACATGTCCAAGCAGGCATGGGAGAGAACTAGGTAGTATGACTCAATGGAGCAAAGAAGTTAAAGTTCTTGAAGAATCAACAGTCTTGACTCCTTTCTCTACGAGCCATTGTTTCAAGCATGTAAGAGAAAAACATCAATATTCAACACACCTGGCAGAGGCAAAATTCATCAGTTTTCTTTGTAAATACTTACCTTTGCAAAAAGCTTAGTAGAAATTAAATACTCTATTTAGGTACACCCTATGCATAGCTCTGGTGGCTGGAATACACAGTTAGCTTTACTTCCTCTTGCACCAGACTCCCTCCTGATCCTCCTATACTTAAACATTCCCCAAACATGCAAACATGGCAAGCTTTTCTCCTGTGTAGCGCAGAGAAGAGGCAAGATTTAGCACAGGCAGCAATGCAGGAAGCAGGCAGCACTGGCTGGGCAACCCCAGAGCTGGAAGTGAAAGACTAAATTTTCATGCAGCAAGTGTTCCAGCGCTCTCAGTAATGCCTTGTGATTACATGTCTCACAACAGCAAAGACTTAACAGCAAAGGTGTAAGTTTGCACTTACCACCACTTGCACAAGGTGGTCTGGAAATAAGTAAGACTTTTCATGTCAGGAAAACACATACACAAAGCAGCTGGGAGACAGAGGGAAAGAACAAGAGTTCTCTTCACTCAAGCCAGCAGCAATGTCTCATACAGCAAGCAGCCATACCTAGATTCCTCCCTATCACCCAACTAAGTTTACAGAGAGGAGCACAAGAACACATTCAAACTTACAGCCTACTTCCAAAATCACCATTTTGAATGGCACCACAATGTCATAAAAGGAATTTCTTTCCTTAACACCACAAAAGGTCTAGGAACTTGTAAGAATAATTGAGTTTCTCTGAACACAAGACAAGAATGATAACAAAAATTTCTTTTAAAACATGGCAATAGGAGGTTAAAAGCCTACAGTATATTCATTTAAGTAGTAGCAATTTCTACCTTTGGCTTTCTTGGGCACTTTTCTTACTATGAACATAAACGCACTGCCTTGGCAACCACTTTTACGCCCACTCTTTGTTAGAGAGAACAGCTTCTCAACCTGGTAACATGCCTGCAGAAATTACAATTGCTTATGACGTGAAAGCTACACCAGGAAAGTGCTGTGGGAAATGCAGTGTCCTAAAGCAAAAAAAAAGGTTTCATTTTCACTACTACAGTCAGGCTTTGAGTTTGTTCCTTTCCTCTCTCTCCTTTCTGATTCTCCATGGCACATACTTCTTTGCTAATTGCTCACACATTCTCTGGATCAGCAACCCAGCAACTTGCCAGCCATACCAAATGCTTACCTTTCTCTTTCTTCCTCTCATTAGGAAGTTTCATTTAAGCTTTATTTTCTTAGTTTCTTTTTCATAGTTTTTCTTCTCCTCTTATACCACGTATGCATAAAGAACCAGAGATTATCAGAATATTACAGCTTAAGAATGCTTCCCTGACAGTCCCATCCATCCTTTACATATATATCTAACTTCTCAGAATAATTTACTAGCCATCCTAGCTATTTGAAAATAAGTCAGATCATCTCCCTAAATAGCTTTCAATCTATCACTAAAACACAGAAAGTCATCACTGATTTACAGATCACAGTTCATGACTCTTCAGCACTTCATGTCTTTTTACTGCGATTAGCTCAATCTCTTGAAGATTTTATTTAAGAAAAACTACTTTAAAAAATATTTCTGTTAAAACTTGTCCTCCAAGTAAACCTGATTCTCAGGAAAAACACTACCCAATTTGGTTTTTAACCAAAAGGAAAAAAAAAGGAAAGCATCAATTGGGACAAGTATGAAAAAAAAATTGCAAGTCTGTGAAGTCAACAAGGGATCAATTTACTGTAGAAAACATGAAATAAGTTCATCAGCTTCATTATTATTTTGCCATAAAATCCCAGTCAAAGAAATTTAAGGACAGGGAGACTTCTTTACTCCTAGAAATGAAAGCAGCCACCTGCAATTTCAAAGACAAAAACAATCTCTATTTTTATCCATATAGAAACTGAAGATACATTAAGGTCAGTATTTAAGAGCACCTATTTTCAACTGGATGGAAAAACAATGACTCTGAACAAAACAATCACTGCAGTTTCAATATAACTGTTCTGTTGCAGGTCAAAACACTAAAAGGCAGAATAAAGACCAAAAATGAGATTTTTGTACTATCCTGCCAAAACTCAGATCTCTCAAATCCTCATGTTAAATTTTAATGACGCAAATTTCCAAGCACTCCAACTTACACCACAAGTGTAGACAGGTACCACAATTCCCATCAGTTTTGCTTCAGACTAAAGCCTTCTGCAGTCCCTCATCCTTACACTGAATAGGAGACAGAGTCATTCAGCCATGCTCTAGAACAAAACATTCAGAACTAAACAAGGTCAAGATTTGGAAAACTGCATTTGCACAAAAGATCAACAGCCAGATAAAAACAGTCTGAAACTGACAGTTGCAGAGGAACACCTAGTACAGGAACCTAATTTAAAAATTGAACGACAATTTAAAAAGTTTGTTTCCCACAGAGTTCTAAAAATTTGGAAATTGAGCTTTAACCAAACATTTTTCTAACTGAAAATAACAGACAGCAATTTATAGAGATGTTTATTTGCTGAGCTACAAGAATAAATCAAGAGCCTAATAATACAGCATTTTATCAAAACAGATTAAAACATCCGAGTGCTCCTTCAGTAAGTTTGCAGATGACACCAAGTTGGGTGGGAGTGTTGATCTGCTGGAGGGTGGGAGGGCTCTGCAGAGGGATCTGGACAGGCTGGATCAATGGGGTCCAGCAGAGGTCAACTGTATGAGGTTTAATAAGGCCAAGTGCAGGGTCCTGCACTTTGGCCACAAGAACCCCATGCAACGCTACAGGGCTGGGAAGGAGTGGCTGGAGAGCTGCCCAGCAAGAAAGGACCTGGGGTTGCTGGTTGACAGCTGGCTGAATATGAGCCAGCAGTGTGCCCAGGTGGCCAAGAAGGCCAACAGCATCCTGGCCTGTATCAGAAATAGTGTGGCCAGCAGGAGCAGGGAAGTGGTTGTGCCTCTGTACTCGGCACTGGTGAGGCCGCACCTTGAATGCTGTGTTCAGTTTTGGGCCCCTCAATACAAGAAGGATGTTGAGGTGCTGAAGTGTGTCCAAAGAAGGGCAACAAAGCTGGTGAGGGGTCTGGAGCACAAGTCTTATGACTGTGGGAAACAGGGTTGTTTAGTCTGGAGAAGAGGAGGCTGAGGGGAGACCTTATTGCTCTCTACAACTACCTGAAAGGGGGTTGTGGCGATGAGGGTGTTGGTCTCTTCTCCCAAGTAACTAGCGATAGGACGAGAGGAAATGGCCTCAAGTTATGCCAGGGGAGGTTTAGACTGGATATTAGGAAAAATTTCTTCACCGAGAGGGTGGTCAGGCATTGGAACAGGCTGCCCAGGGAGGTGGTGGAGTCGCCATCTCTGGAAGTGTTCAAAAAACGTGTGGATGTGGTTCTTCAGGACATGGTTTAGGGAACATGGTGGCACTGGATTAATGGTTGGACTTGATGGTCTTGAAGGTCCTTTCCAACCTTAGTGATTCTGTGATACCTTACTTCGTAATTTAAGAAACAAGGAGAGGGAGTGTCAAAACACATTACATCTCACTACTCCTTACTATAGGCTCAGACATCATGCTGCAGTTACAAAATGCATGAAACAGTATTTAAAGAGTATGGGAAAACAACTGTACAAACAAATCTGACAGATCTTCACTGAAAGAAGTTTTTAAATTATCTGTCTATTAGAAAAACAATTGAGTGCTTTAATATGAACATACTACTAATGAAAGACTAATAATTACACTAGAGATATTTTCACTGTTTTACCTCAATTTCTGCATCTTGGAAGCACAGACGTAGCGTATTCCTAACACTAAAACACACAACTTTTTCTTTATATTTTCAGACTAACTTACAAGCTCTGTTCTCCGTTTCCCACTGGACTCTGCTTGAATTCCACACAGAAAGGTAGTTTTGACCCACTAAACTGCTGAGCTATTTCAAGTTCTTAGATGTTTATGAGCAAAAATACTCTCATACTTGCATCTTCTGTAATTAGGGCCTTCTTTAAGCACTTTTTTTAACTATTTTTTAATAGTTTTTAATAGTGCTCCCTGCACACTGTGTTGGAGACTCAAGTTTGATTTAAGAATGCATGTCAAACATGCAATCAGTTTTACCAGGAAAATAGCACAGCCTTCTAATCTACAGATACCTCTAATTGAGGTTGGGTACAAGTGTGGAATTCTATCCATTTACCTTAGCAGTCTCCAAGGTGGTGTCACAGGGGAGCAGGGATGAAGAGAGACCTCCAGCCCATTCAGCAGAACAGAACATCCATATTCCTGGTCCAACTTTAAGCCAACTGTTACTTCAACACATTTTCTGAGCTCTCCATTGACTGTTACAACACACTAGCTCCTATTAGGAGTTAACTACTTTCCTTCTGAAGTCTTCCGCATGTGCTAGAGTGGCAGCAACCTTACTTCACTGATACACCTCTAAGAGCAATGAAACTCAGAAGCAATTCAGCACCTCATACCTTCCCAAAGTTTACAATTCTACATCGATTTTTCAGGAAGAAAGAGGCATGACACTGCACCTAAAATGTTGCCCACGTAAAATATATATTTTCCAGTTAGAGTGTTGATGCTTTTTTTGGATTTGCAGACGTCTTTCAGTACAGATAACAGATCCACATACAGCAACTTAGAGCCTATGGTACAGCCAACAGCGTGCCCATTTTTCTTGTGTACAATTAGAAGACGCCTTACAATCATTGCAGGAAGAAAACAAAAAGATTCACAACCCTATTACTTACACACAACTTCTTTAGTCCTCTACCCCTAACTTATATTCAAGATGAAGCAGACGTTATCAGACCATTCAAAGTATTTCCTCATTTCTGAGACATCCCTCAGTCCCAGCAGCTTCTCTAGAGTTCCTGGATTAACTGGAAGAAACTACAGTACGGACATTTACAATTGCTATACACTGCCAAGATTTCCAGATGTTTAGCACTGTGGAAGAGTGTGCAGGCAGAGTCATCTTACAGATTAGGGACATTTAATGCAATGTCATATTATACAAGTTAAGAAAGTGTCTACTTTCTTCAAAAGCATTCATTTGTGAATAGGCACATTAGAAGAAAGGAAAAATAGGTTTGGAAGAAGCTCAACACAATGTTTAATGCAAGCACTACAAACAGTATTCATAGCTGCTGATATGAAATATTTGCTCCAAAAAATACATTATGGTATTCTCAAATCTAGAGTCTGGAGTCCTGTACCTCAACCAATTATCACCCCAAAGCACTTCATTCTTGGCTAGATAATTGTATTCTGGCATGTAATTCTCAGCAATTCATTCCTTCAGCTTTCTGGTCACTTTCCTTTAATTCATAATGCTTCCAGGAATAAAATATTAACTGAGCTTTGAAGCCCAATGAGAGTGACACCTCCTAGTAACTGGCTGCAATACTTAAGAGCTGGATAGTATCATAGCAGACTACAAAGCAACCTCAAAACCTACTAAAATCCTCCATTTTTTTTTTTAATGTGACATCATCACTTAAACCTGAGAATTTTCATCCTGCAGATCCTCTGCTTCTAAATGAACTTCAGACAGCAGTTTGGAATAACACAACAACGTTATTTATAGCAAACTTTACCACTTTACAAATTTGACTAGTAACAGTCAATTATTCTAAGGTATCCTCACTTACGAAGTGAAAGTTATATTCTAAGGAATCTTCACTTGATGTTATCTTCACTTATAAAGCCATGCTTCTATAGCAAAATCTCAAACTGTTCTCTTGGTCCCTCACAAAAATCTTCCAAAAAAAGGAATACTCAGTACACTCTGCATTCTCTATAGCTTACTTTTGCAAAGCTTAGGTGTCTTTCTTCAACGGCTTCCTAAATTCTCTTTCCCAATCTTACCTCATTTTCCACAGCTAAGTTTAGGGAAAGAGTCTACTCTGCACATATGAAAAATACTACTAATAGTAATTCAGGTGCTGGCGTTAGTGGCCTTATTTCCTTTCGGAAAGTAAAGCAATAAAGTCAGAAGAAACTTTGGAAACTGCAGTGGTAGAACTATCTCTGTCCAGTTGTGACCTATGTTCCACCACTATTACTCTTGGTGAGGCTGCTCTGACAGACCCAATTTCACCAGTGAATCACAAGTGCTTCTCACTACAGAAGTTTTCCACTTGCAGACACAATCAACACCTCAGCTTGCATACCAGTATACTCATAATACCTGTACGCTAAACACCATTTGTTAGGCACATCTCACCATTACTGCCTATATTAAAAGCATATTGCAAATATTTGCAATAGTTCAAACATTTGCTTTGTGAAGTGAAAGTAAGGTGAGGGTATCTGGAGCACAGGCAAGCCTTTGTGCCCAAACCACAAATTTCTTCAGAGCTAATTTCATTCTAACGATCACAAAAGAAAGTCCAACAGAAAAGTGTTTATATAGTCAGACTCCCAGCAGACCCCGTTTCAAACTTATTCCACATGAACATCAATTTCTAAGCATATATAGCTCACACAAACTGGTAAGTTACACAAAAAATAATTATCAGTGAAACTGAGCATTGTTTCTTACCAGAATTATTCACTTGGAAGTAGAGACAGAAGTTACTGTCAATCACACAACCAGTCCTTACATTACTCTTATCTTAATGCATTTCTGACCTTGAAAATCTTGTATGATCTATCACTGCTGGAGCTCGGATACTTGAGATAAGTACCCAGAGAATATCACCTGTTTAACAGCTCACAGCACTTCTCTCCAACCAGCCACCTCAAGGATGCCTCCATTCAGCCTCCAAGTAATTCTAATGTTGTTCTAGGCACTCACCCAGGCATTTACTTCCAGAAGCTGCCATGAAGTTCCTGCCATACTATCCAGCATCTGGAGAGCAACTCTGTTGGTCTGTACAGGTGCAGAATTTGTTTAGAAATTGGTTTAAAATTACAATCCTAATATGAATATTCGTATTATCAAACTGCTTTATCCCATCTGTCACATTAATTCATGCTAATTTCTACACTAACTGTTTATACATAAAGACTTCACATCCTTTCGATTTTTTTAGGGTAAATACAGTCTAAAAGAGCTTGCCAATAGTAGTTGCCTTCAGCCAGGAATAGTGGCTGCTTTAGTATCAATAAGCTAACAGAAGTCAGACCCTAAATACCATTTGCAGTAGGAATCAACTGTTACGAAGAGTTTTGTAAACAATGACTCTCCTCCACAAATAATTAAAGAATTCACCAGTCATAACCTGGACTAGTAAGCAAAATTTTCACTACTAATGCCACCTGGTCTCATATAACAAACAAAAACAAAACCACAAATCCATCTCTGTAACAGGTCAGAGAAACCACTGCTTAAAATCATTTTCAGCAATAGCCATTTACTGAAACAAGAGAGAGCTAGTTGTGATACCAAGAAATACTAAAGCTTTGCTTTTCAAAGAGGCTTAGAGAGGCAAGCATTAAACTTCTATTGCACTTGAACCCAACATGGGTCTACAGCTTCCCCATTTTTTTTTTTAAAATCCCACCCTAGAGCACTCCAAGGAGGAAAGTAGGAGAGGGAGAGCACAGCAAAAGGAAGGAAGAACAGTGACAAGGAAGTAAGAGGGTGAAAGATAAAAAGATCAAAGACAAAAAGAAGGAAAGCAAAGAAGATAATTTATCCTACCAGAGACAGCACCTCTTGTCAGTCAAGACAAGAAACATTGCCTCCCAAAAAGAATCTGGCACCAGGAAGTGGCAGAAGTGATGGGGGAAGACCAAATCTGACCTGAGGTAAGAAAAAAAAAAAAATGAGTTATGATTTTTTTTTAAACTTTGTCTATTGCTTCATCTTACTTTTGCAATATATTTTTTCAAAAACTGTGATTTTTTTGAATTAATGTTTTTTTTTAATCTGAGTTTTGTCAGTGATGACACTGGGATGATCCAAACCAAGTGTAGAACAGGATCAATAGTATTTTGATAAAATGTGAAATTGTGTATAATACTGAAATTAAAAACAAATTTAAAATACTACAGGGAAGCTGTATGAAGTGATAGCTGCAAACAGTATATGCCACTGAAATGTCCAAATGAGTCAAAAATCTGGAAGAAGGGATTTGCATCTGTAAAACTCCAATGAAGTAAAAAGACCACCAATTCCTATCTTTAGGAGACCTTCCCGAATGCCTTTTTATGCAAGATATAAAATCTCTACCACATACCCCGCATGCAAATGTGAAAAAAAACATTGTCTCCTGTGTCCAGGTTCCCTGTTTAACTGTAATAAAAAAGCTTTACCCAGGTCCCCAATTGAAAATGGGGTGACTTTTAGAGAAAGTCTCCTAGAAGCTCCACATAAAGCAATCGCAATAGAAAGAATTAACACACTCAGGAAATTCACAGCAGGGTGAGAAATGGGAAATAAAGAGGTATTCTTGTACAAAGGCAAATTATAGATTAAGCCTAAAAAATTATTTAAATATTTTTAACACCAAAAAAGATTAAAATTCCAAACAAATCCATCCTCCCCCTAAAACTCATTCAAACTACATTCTCAGAACAAACCTAGTAGGGGGGGAAAGAAATTTTCCAAATATGTCAGAGGCTCCAGTGACTTCTATTAATACTTAGAAATTAATTCCTAACTAGAATCAATGACTTCATGTGGCAGAAATCAAGCCATCACCTGCACACACCTTTGAAATACAATTCTGAGACCTACAGATGAAAAAGTTATGTCAGTGATAAATATTCATATTCAAGCTGAAGACACTTCTATGATCATGCCCCACGATTTTCACTTGGTACAGACCTCACTTATCAACTTTGTAAGTGTCAGTAAGCCCAATAAAACTTTTTAAATAGTTCTAAACTGAAACACTGGTTTTACACATTGTAAAACAGTGAACTAATGAGCTTGTCTCTGTGCTCCAAACTGAATTAAAAATGGTCTTACTTCACTGTGTCAAAATTAACTATAATATTGCTGTGCAGAGACAAAAATGCAGATAACCGTAAGGACCATATGTACAAAAACTAATAGCAGTTAAGCTCAAACCACATGTTCCGGTGATGCTTCAGGAAAAGGTGTAGGAACCAAATGGGATGTAAGATTTGAGACACTCGACATTTGAATCTGAAATAGCTAAAAGACCTGCAATATAAGGTTCCAGATAAAATCCAAAGTTTTAACTGTTTAATCTGGATACTAGGTAGCCTCAAGAACCTTCAGTGAAAAAATTCTTTACAATCTCATTACATACTGTATGAAAAAGCACTTCAGTTTTAATCACTCTTGAATTCATGAAATATCATCTTTTGTATTCAGAAAGGGAGATTACAGACTTAGGCAAATGATGCCTGTCTTTCAGATTCCCTCTACATATCAGCCTTTCTGAGGTAAGCACCTTTTCAATTTCCATTCATGCAGTAATTCCTCCTAACATGCATCCTGAGTCACTAACAGCACTCTTTCAGTCTTCTGAACTCAGTGTGCCTGAGATGTTTACAGTACCTTATAATGCTGTTTCTGTATGGGTGAGCAACATTGCTGCCTATAGTTAAGCTTGTATAGCTCTTCTCCATTATGATACTGTTTTCAGAACCTACAGCTACCAAATCCACCCATCTATTCTAAATCCTGTTGAGGGAAGAATGCATTGTATGTGGAGGATTTAGCCCAAGTGATTCCAAAAACAAAAATGCTGAAAACTCAACCTTGCTTGTATTAAAATATCTGTATCCTAGTATCAACTCATTATCAGAATCCATAGGAAATGAAATCTAACACAATTATATTCCTTTCTAGAAAAATACCACCTCACTCAGTGCACCAGGGCATATGATGTTCAGTAAACAAACAGAAAAGTCTCTACTTGTTTTATCATCAGTGGTCAGTCAGAGCCTTTATTTATCACACTGACAAACTGCCCTGACTACGGATTTTCTTACTGCCTTTTGCTTGCAAGCGTTTCTCTACAGCATTTCAGTGCAGCATAATATCAAGGAATTAACTTTAATAGCTCTTTTAAGCAGTATTTTCCTTCTCCTGAAATAGAGGGAAACCCAGGCATGTAAAGATTAAAGCTGCAAGTCCACTGAATCCAGTTGTCCAATCTGAGATGCCAAAGGATGGATTCTTCAGAATCTTTGATTTATAGAGTTAAGTGTTTTTTCAAAGCTCATTGCTTATTTACTACAGTTGCAGTCATGAATGCTCAGATCACAAAATCCCAAATCAGGCCTTCATAAGGTAAGGAGCAAACAGCTAACAGCCACCTGTGAATTCTTGCCAAAGTGATTTGCCTAGCACTTCACATGAACTCTGCAGCAAAGGACAGGAGAGTCAATCCAACTTTCCACAATAAGAGTCCACCTGTCAACACCTCAACCATTCTTTCTTTCTGCAATGCCTCTACCTGCTCACTTGCTGTACGCTCCCAGACACAGAGCAGTGGTCTAACATACAAAAATCTCCTGCACACCCCAAAGGAGGCAAGGGTGGTATGGAGCAGATAATACACAGCTGTGTAATTACACACAGATACTCAAAGAAGGCTGAATTAGTGCTGTCTGTGCAACCAAATTCTGGCACATCCCAACTCCTGAGTCCTGTTCTTCAAATCTGCTCCCATGTCCAGCAGCTTCTTGAATGTAATAACACATTTCGTATTAGTCATTGTTCTGGTTTTGCATTTTTTAACAGTTAACTGAAGTAACAACAATAAAGACACAACTATGAAAAGCGACACCCACAACTCTTCCTGTTATCTATAACGTAAACACTCAAAGGTATTTGAAAAGCCTTCTTTTTACTTAATGTGTACAAATTTTATTCGTTCAGTAGTGCTCCAGCAACTTGCAGGGCTACCCAAACTTCCCCTGAATCCCTTTTAGTCACCACTAGTTCAAACATTTGGAAGTAAGTTATTTCACCATTGTCTTCTCCCTTCACCTCCACCCAATAATGTTACAAGTATCACAGTTCTGTTCAGTTTTCTGCTTAAGATACTGCCTATCAACCTTTCAACACTGATCATCTAAAACTAATCTTTTTCTCCCATTTCCTAAAGAATATTTGATCCACGGCATTACTTCTTATCACAAACCTGAGAGAAAAAATGGTCTCTTCAAGCATATTTCTGGAAGACGTTGTTCACAGACTCTGCAGGGACAGCAGCATATCAGTTCACACACAGGGTTTCCTAAACCATCAAACCCAGAAACTTTTTTTAAATGAAAACCTAGCTTCCTCAAAACCAGCAAGTATCTTGCCAGTTAAAATATCACTCATGTGTCAAGCTCTTTTTATTATTAAGTGATGATTCTTTCTTACTGAAAGCAAACAAGTTTAATAATAAAGCAAATTACTGTGTTCCAGTATTTCTAACCACATTTGCAGCTGTTTATATTTAACATATTGTGTCCTAAACATAGCACTCTCTAGTTAAATTATCACAGTAACTCCCTTTCAGATACTGCACTACACCTGTCATTATATGCATTAATATACTACATCAGAGTAAGACTAACAACCGTATGAAAATCTTTGACCCATGCAGCTAGAAAATGCTTTGTCAAATATCGGTGCAATTCAAAAAGCCTCACTGTTTTATGTTACATGTACAACTTAATCTGGATTTATTTTCTACTACATAGATCTAAGTAGCAGAAACATAAAAGAATTTGTGATTATTCTGTATTGTGGAATAGCAATATTCCATGTTTGGAGAAAACGAAGAGAAGTATTAAAATGCATCAGAAGGCAGAAAGTTTTAACTGTTCTTACAGGCACATGTTTCATTATCAAATGCAGTACTTTTCACCTACAAAATACTCAAGATACTGAATAGGTGAAGTAGGTAGTCTTGTTACCTAAATTAAGAGCTTTATATGCAAAAATAGGTTAATTCTGCATTTAGCAGAATTCTGTAACTGACACTACATGAAGTATTAAAAATTACGCATCAACTGTTGAGTGTTACTTGTCTTGACAGAATTTCTAAGTATCCTTCTGCAGCTCAAGTATGATGTAGCTATTACATAATTATGAGGGGCAGAAATTACTCTTACTTGTAATGTTTTCAAGAAGTTTGTTACAGATACAGTTTTACTTATGTTCTGTATTGTGATCATATAGAAAATGTCATCAGCCCAGACTCACAATCTGTTCATTGTACAGCTAGAAGACTGGAGCCAACATTACCATTACATTAGCTGTTTCCAAGTGGTTGGTATGCACTGAAGTATAACTCTAGGATTTCTTGAATTTCAAAGACGAAGTTCAGTGTATTTAAGATGTACCTATATACTCTTCTACTACAAGTACTTAAAAGTCTCTATGCAAGGCATTTATATATACACGCAAAAAAGAGATGAGCACTGAGACTCCAGCTCCCTCAAATATAAGAAGCTTGAAGCCAGCAGAGAACATTTAGAAATTCCATGTTGTCCTGACAATCACGGTTCTCCCTTCCTAGCTGTTACCACCATCCATTCGCAACTGTACTGCACATGGGACTAGGATTAACTGCAGATCTTTGCTGATTGACAAGAAATGCTGACAAATGGGCACCATCAAGAACAACCATCACTTGCACTTGCACCACTAGCTCTCCAAAGCTTGAAGAACACATCCCTCAGTGAAAATATGAAGGTATGGAACTGGGGATGGGAGTGGGGCACAGACTGTGCGAGACCAAGTGGTATAGGCAGTGTGGCACTGTGAACCCTCTGAGGCTGGCAAGTGCAGGGAACCTGAAGCCAGGCCCTTGTATGACCAGCAATGCTGCAGCAACCTAGTTTCACAAAAGTTGAAAAAAAAAAAGGCCTTCTAATCACATTCCTAGAAGCTGTGATTCTCTTTTTCCCTACTGTCCTGAGTGGCGTCTACTGCCAAGTGAGAGAAACATTGCTAGATGCATGTCCACAGAAAGAAAATATGTAATATGCAAACTACGTTCTGGTATACTTTCTAGAGCATAAAAAAATTACCTACCTGCTCCTTGTAGACTGCCAACTATTACACCACCACATACTCCTCAACAGAGGGGCTAACCCAGAGAAACACAGCGTGTTGCTCCTATAAAGGGAACAACATGAAACCCAAGACCAGGGGATGACCTCATGTTGCATTCTGGAAAGCCAAAGGCAGAGAATAGCTAGTCTCTTAACACCAAATCACAGAACAAAAATTGGTTTGAAAAATTAGAAGCCACTAGCAATAGCATGAGGTCGAAAAACACTAACAGCTATTCTTGACAGTATCACTACCAAAGTCTCTTAAACACCGAATGAACATTTCAAGAAAGAGCAACAATAATTCAAGTTCTAGTTGTGCCCATTTTCCTGAGTTTTAGAGAAATGTGATCCCAGAGCTCATGTGTGAAATGAGAGCATGGTGAAAAGGTAGGCTGTGGTCAGACTTTTTCTGAAGGATAACTAAAACTCTCTTATTTGTTTTTAAGCAGCTGATTGTATTTTATGGATTATTATGCCAAAGATAACAGTCAAGAAACCCTGACGTAAAGTAAAGCATCCAGATTCTGTCAGGAGCAATCAACAGATCTTGTTCCTAACTTTGAGGATTGACCATTTTGAAGGAAACACGCAGAAGAGATACCACTAATTAAACATAATTAAAGCTTGCTTTTTCACCTATACCATATTCTTCCAAGACTACCCTTCTCAAACGAGTCACATCGGATGAAGAATTGTCAGGCACGAATAACACCATACAGAACTGGAACAAGAATTACTTTTTGAGTATTTCTAAGGATTTCCAGATTTCTAACAAAATTAAGTCTCGAAACCTCTTTTCCATTAAGTTGGAAAAGCATGCCTCCCATATCGATATGTTATTCTATATGCTATAAATAAAGTTGACCAAAACAAACCAGCTGAAGTATCGAGGAGAATCACTGAGAAATTAAGATATGTACCAGATTTTATTAAAAATATATCACAAGGATAAAGTGGCAGATGTAATTTTTAATCTCACAGTGTTCTCATGGTTTCACTCACACACCTGGTATGCATACACATCTGAGCAGTCTACATCCACAATATGAAATTACCAAAACTCACACTCACTTATCAGGAAAGGAATAAAATTATTTCAATTTTTTCTAACTAGGCATGTCTAGAAAGAACAAACACTGATGAATCTGCTTCCGAGAGAGCATTCTGGTTCTGTTAACAGTCACTCCTCCTAAAAATACCAACAAATACCCAAGCAAGGGAATGTCATTTTCCCCGATACAAACAGAAGCTAAGATACAATAGAAAAAATTATGATATTGCCTCCATCAGAAACATACTTACAAGGCAACCTACTTTCAAATTGTCTCTGTTGTAACAAAAATGCTGCTCCAAGACTGAAATGTCTTTCTAGCAAACATCACCACCACCTTTTGTAACAGTCCATACACTTACCACTGAAAAACACTAAAGAACAACACGATACCATTTGGGTAATTTTAACGTGTTCAAGCTAGAAAAGTGTGTATTCTAAAGAAAGTATCATGGCTACATGAATCACAGCAGAGACTTACAGTCTGCATAACCCCACAACATCACTAACAACAACTTTGTGATCAATGCTCATGTCATTCACTATTGTTAGAAATTGCATTTTTAATCATAAAGAAATCCAGCATATCCACCCTCTTGGGAAAATATGTATTTTATAAGGCAGGGGGACAGGACACGGAAAGAATCTGGTACCCCCGCTAAATTTTAATTTTTTTAGTGGATTGACACAGAAGCACACAAACTTGCACAAACAAAAGGTCTGCAAAATATTGTGATGGCATATCAAAAAATCTGTCATATATACCATTGTCCAGCACCAAGCTACCAGTTAGAAGCCAGCATTATTAGCCACAAATATTGAATTCTCATACAACATTTACATCAAAACATTTTTAGATAAAACTGAGAAATGAGAGAGAGAAAATGGAGACAAGTGCTGAATTAAGTTCCTAACATGGCAGAAAGTTACCCTTTCAAGTGACAAACACCGATTTTACAGAGTATTTTAATACTAGACGAAGCACCTTACCCACTGATAAGAAAGCAGAGAAAAATCAAGCGACTTTCTCTCATGTTTTCACACTCCCATCTTCTTCCCGTAGAAATCGCTTTCTTAGCTTCCAGCTCTCTCCCCACCCTGCTCCTTCTGACTAATTCTGAACTGTCCACTGAACTCGCCCACAGCGGTAAACACAGCGGGACGCACGTTTCTCCGATGGCCCCTCTTACCGCCTCAAAACACGCCGCTACATCAGCACCGCTCTCCTCCGCCACAAGACACAACGAGGAGAAAACCGGCAGCACCCGGGGCTACTAGCACACACCTACCCCGCGGCAGGACCACGCAGGCTGCCCGCACACCTCCCCCAGGCCCTCCTCTTCCCGCCCGCCGGGCGCGACCCCGGCACCAAGCGGGGCCCCACTCACCGGGGCTGCCAGGCCGCCCGCCCGGCGCGGGCCCCGCCGCACCGCCTCCCCGGGGCGCCAGCGGCGCCGTGCCCGGCCTGACCCGCCGCGGCCGCCGACACGTCGGCAGGCCGCCCCGCGCCACCGCCCACCCCGGCCGGGCCCGCCGGGGGCTGGGGGCGCCCCGCACGGCCTGGCCCCACCTCCCTCCGCCCGTCCTTCAGGCGGAGGAGCGGGAGGAGAGGAGCGGAACGGTCCCCCGCCGCCGGCCTGCTCCCGGCCCTGCGCGGCGGCAGGCCCCGGCTCCGCGTTCGGCGGCGGAGGCGGCCGGGCCCGCCACAGGCCACGCGGGGAGACGGGCCGTAACGGCTGCGGCCGCCTCCCCTCCATGACACTGCAGAGCGGGGCCCGGCCGCCGCCCTCCGTCGCCGAGGCCTCCTTCCGCCGCCGGCTCCGCGGGCCCCCCTCCCGGCGGCGGCGCCGCCATGATGATCCGCCCGAGAGGGCGCCGCGCCAGGCCCTAACGCCGGGCCGGGCCCCGGGACGCGCCCCCGCCGCCGCGGCCTGGCGCCCCGCGCCGCTCACCTTCATGTCGGGACATCCTAGTCCGGAGGCGGCGGCCCAGGCCCGTCTCTGGGCTGCCGCGGGCTGCTCGGGCGCCGCTGCGGCCTGGCCCCCCGCCGCACGCACGGAGCTCCGGTGCGAGAGGAGAGGGGCCGGGGGCAGGGCCGGCAAGGGGGCACAAATACAAGAGGCGGCGAAGAGCCAGCCGGCCTGCCTGCCTCCCTCCTCCTCCTCCCTCGCTCGCCCTGCGGGGGGCGGATCCGGCGGCAGCGGCTTCCCGGGCGCTGTGACACGGTGACTCTGGGCTCCGCCGGCTGCTGGCGCCGCCTCCCGCTCCGCTCCGCCCGCTGCCGCAGCGACGGCGGCGGCGGGGCTGCCCGCCGCGCTGGAGCGCTCCCGGCTCCTTTCCCTTCCTCCTCCTCCCACCCCGACCGCGCTTCAGGAGGAAGAGGAAACACCCCGCCGGGGCGGCGGCCTTCCCGCGTGGGCTGCCGGGCCGGGGTCTGAGGGCTGGCTACGGGAGGGCTGCCGGCGGCGAGGCGAGCTCCGGGGGAAGCCAGCGACCAAGGTAACAGAACCCAGCGGAGCAGCCGCCAGGACCGGCTTCACCCGGGGACGCGCGTTAATCAGCTTTTTATGTAAAAGGAGGGGGGGGGAGAGAGTGGCAGAGAGCAGTGCGCATGCCCCGAACCGATTTTTCAATCAGTGATCGCGTTACTCATTTTGCCAGCTTTGGGGAACGGCTCGCTGCGGACTCCAGGGCAGGCATGGGGTTATTTCCTTCTTATTTTTACCCCTTCCCCTTCCCCTCTGTCAGGTCTGCGGAGCACTCCGGCCAGAAGCGGCCTCCCGTCAGGCTCCAGCTCAGGGAGGAAGAGGAGGCGACGGCGGCCCCATGTGCCGGGTGCGATCACGCTCAGGACAAGTGTCTAGGTCTTTCCACACCATGAGAACTTTTCGTCCTGCCATGCTTGCATCCTGGCCTGTCGTGAAAACAGGCTGGTCTTGAGCTGAGTGAAAAACACGTGGCATGGCCGCGTTCCTTCCCTGGTTTGAATGGGCGGGGTACATAAATCAAGCATCTTTGATTCTGTGCTGCTTTTCTTACTATGACTTCCTGGCCTTCCCCCAGATTTCATCCTGAATAGCACCATGTCCCTCACCTTCTCTGTCCATGCTACTCCCACCTGCCTTCATTTTCCTCTAAGTTTTCATCTCCTGTCCTGCTCATGGCATTCCTCCATCTTTTATCTCTGCCAGTCCAACAACTCCATCTTCACCATCTTATGCCAGAGCCCCCATATGTCCTGCCATAGCCCTGCAATTCTTGTACATTCCTGTTGATGAAGTACGTCCATATTAGTCTGTGAGGGCACACACACCAGAGTGGCCCAAGTATCAAGCTGCAGTGAAAGGCAGGAGTAAACAGTAGGTGTTGAAAGGAGGAAGTGCCAACCTCATTCCTTGCACCACCTCCCTCCCATGCCAGTCATATTATACAGACTCTGCTTCTCCCCCTTATGTGCATGTGCAGACTTCTGTCCCCTGTACTCTGGCCACCTGCTTCACTTCCATCTTTCCCTTGGCCATATGCAGTTTCATAAACACAGTGCCTACTGAGAGGGTAACCTGGATCCAATCTGTCTAAAAGTCCAGTGGGTTGTGGGCATTTTCACTGGAAGCAAGCAATACCCGTGTGTTGGATAAGCCGAAGAGAAACTGGGGGTCATTTTCACTGATAGGAGCCAATGGCATTACTGCTTCTGAAAGCAGGGGAAGAGTCAGTGACCATGCAAGGAGGTTGCAAGAAGCAAAGAACAAGAAACTGAAGAGAAATCTGCAAGTCATAAAACTCATCACCAAACTATGAAAGTGATATCTCCAAGATAGATCTGTAGGAAGAACTGTGCCTGTCTTGCCAGCATTTCACACCAACAGTACACGGAGTGGGGCAGTGGGTCGTGTGTGTCCTACTGCTTTATTTTAGATCTAGGATTTTTGAATGCAAGTGGCAATTGTCTCACTCAGGTGCAAAATACAGACCATCATGTGCATCTTGGCTGATGCTGCTTTTCAGTCCCTAGAAGAGCAAGCTATTTTACAAGTTGGTAACTCGGCTGGCTAGCAGTATCTTCTCTCTGTGCGAGGCTGTGGTTCCCTGCGTACCTAACTCTGCCTCACTCTCAGCACTACGATGCTGTGTTGGTCTGTGCTCAGTTTTATCCTGTTTCTGGCACAGTGGCCTCCCACAGGAGCTTTTCCCTATGCATCTGGTAAAATACAGATATTTCACTGGGACCTGGAAGATTCAGGAAGACCTTGGGCTAATCACCTCATCTCGCCATGCTTCAGTTGCAAAATGCTTTAATAACCTTTCCTGCCTCTATTAAGTGTTATTCACATGGATATCCCTTGAGTGCACGTGGTCCAGCACATGCTGGTGAGCCCCTCAGGACACAACTTCTGAAACACCCCGGGTGCCTGTGGCAGCCAAGCAGAATTCTGCAGCCTTTTCTCCATCTTCGCAGGCTCAAGTCCAAAATCAAAACTGTAATCCTGTTATTATATACTATTTCCTTGCCTTAAGGCCAGTATCTGTACCCAATGAGACAGTATAGATAAAAGCCTTGGTACTTTTGGAATCACATTAGAATATGCCTGCATGTGCAATAGTATGTAAAATGCACCTGTGTTCTATCCTTCAGTGGGAATTTTGCTGATCACCTCCTGTGCAAATGTAGCAAATACTGCAAATGTAAGATGCCCAGGCTCCCAGAGATGAGCATGTGGCAACTCTGGCTGAGTGTGGAAGGAGGTGCGTAACAAGAGTTTGAAGCTCCTGTACAAGGTCATGGTCACCAGTAGAAAATATTCTTGTCTTCTTAGCATTAATTTGATAATTAATAACCTATACTGTCCTTGTTTTGAACAATATTTTTTTCTCAAACGCAGATGCTATTATTCCACAGGCAGAAGGAGAAAGAAAGATTTTAGTGAGGTTTATAAAAGTTCTGATGTAGATGGACCCTTCTGTCCCTAAGGAAAGAGCCTACCTTAATTGGGTTTCTCATTCTTTCTCTCCTGTGCAGCTGAATAATCCATCCTATAAAGCCGTGAGGTAAAACATTTCAACATTAGTATTTTCCTGGTGGGTAAATGCAAGCTGAGAAGCGAAAATTTACATATCCAAGGTCATTCAAGGTCAGGGCCAGGCAAGGGATTAGAGACCCAGATCTCCTAGCTAATTAGGCCATTGTATAAGCCACAGTGAGAAACAGAAAAACTCATGAATTTTCCCAACCTGAAGTCATAATATGATAAAATTTGTGCCTGCAAGTAATAAAGTCCTCTGCAATAGGGAAGAGATGCTTGCGTGGCCTGGTGCGGTTCCTCTCCCTGCCACTGTGGAAGGGCTCAGTGTCTGGAGTGGAGCAGGACAAGTCCAGATACTAAACTGAATGGTGGCATCCTAAAGCAGAGCTCCTAAGTGTAAAACTGTTATGTTAGGAGCCACATAGTCCATTTATCTCCTTAAAATCTCCCACCCCTTTGTGCGCTGCTGAAAGCCCACTGAAATAGTGTTTTTACTTGCTT
Organism: Phaethon aethereus; assembly: GCF_964289735.1. Classification (NCBI taxonomy): domain Eukaryota; kingdom Metazoa; phylum Chordata; class Aves; order Phaethontiformes; family Phaethontidae; genus Phaethon; species Phaethon aethereus. Next base: position 57,644,358 of record NC_138577.1, on the reverse strand, counting down.
CAGTGCTATCCCTACCAGGCTTCATCCATCTGAGGAAGTGATCTCTGCTTCACTTTGCTTGGACTTGTCAATAGCAAGGTTGGACACCTCACTATGTGCAACACTAGCTCCTTTTCAGTTTGATGATATAGCTTCACACTTGGAGGTAAGATTCACTGTCACCACAGTGCTATAAAATTTATGTAAATCAGTTGCTTGGATCAGTCTGGTCATCATAAGATAAATATGGAATTGTGATTGCATACAGGCTCAAATGTTAAATTTGTACACTGGTACATGTCAGGGCCTCCCACTACACTTTTTTTCTAACAATTGCTGCTTTTCTGCCTCCTCTTGTTCAGTCGTCATTGAACATAATACAGAGCCACTTTCTGGCTGTGTTCAACATGATCTGTAAAGAAAGCTTTTAAAATCAGAGAAAGACAGCCTTGCTGCTTTCTAATTATTGAGGAAAGATCTGAAAGAACTTTGCATACTTACCTTCTTCTGTTTTATTTTGCCATCTGCTCCAGAGACACCTGTTCTTCCATGTAACAGCCCAGAAAACACAAAGGCTCTGGGACTCGTGTGGCTGGATGCTAGATAAGAATGGTATTTCCACATAACTACTTTTTGTGAAGTGAATCCTTCCACGTTCCCAGGCCTACTGATGGTGTCTCACAATCCAGCTGGAAGTGTCCAAAGCACTGAGGAACAGCACAAGCGAACTCGGAGTTGTCAGGAACATCAGATGTGTTTGCTTAGTGGGTCTCATTAGAGCTTTTGCAATGGAGTACAAGCATCTCAGTGGAAGATAGCGAGGCTTGAATTTTTAGCAGAGATATCCTTCCTGTGGGAACTGTATTTGGCCTGAGAGCTAAACTGAGCTAAGCACAACTAAATATGCTATAAAATGCTTATCATCAGTTTAAACTTTCATTAGAAGTCCTCTTTTTGAATGCTGAAATGTGCAATGCAAATGCTACATTGCGATGCCCGTACTTTACTGGCAACCAACAGTTGCAGAAGATGTTCCATTTTTTGGACACGGAGTCCAGGTGTAGATGCTATGTCTGCTATCTTTCCTGAGCAGCAGCATCCCCATATTCACCTGTACATACCATGAAACTACTGCCCCAGGCAATCTGTAACAGATTTTGTGCATTCCTACAATCTTATCGTAATCCAGACATGTGCCATGAAGAGGTTAAGCTGATCAGTGCTTTTACAGAGTCAGACGTATGCATGCAGGCAGCACACATAATTCTAATATATTGCTGCTCCTTTCCTTCTATCAGCAAGTAGATAGGACTTCAGCAAAACCAGGAACTGTCTTGTTAATCTGACCTTTCCAGACCACTCCACTTTGCAGTCAGCATTCAGAGATTATCCCAGATCTATCCTTTACTACTGAGAGCTTTCGTTTTTCTCAGCAGTCAGTTTTTTATGTTGGTTAAGATACCAGATGTTGATGTAAACCTAAAATTGCCCCAGTTACCTCTTTCTCTCCTACTTTTGTGATCAAACCTTTATGAAGAATTTGAGTCAAAACAAACACTGAAAATTCATCAAATCATTCTGTCCTTTTACAAAAATATTCCAAACTGACCACATACCCTTGTAATGGCATGGTTCCAGTAGGCATACTGTTCTTACAGGACCTAAAGTCACAGCGTACTAGGAAACAGAAATACCTTTTAAAATTTTTCCAAATTCCATCTCTGCGCTCTGTCAGAGAGGATGAAGAAAAAAATAATTTATCCTTTCTTGAAATTATTATTACTGTTCCTCTGGAGGTTACTGCTGACCCAGCCAATATTGCTCTACTCGGTAACTACAAATGTTGCTGCTTTTACTCTGTTCTGTGTGAATGAATCAGAAACACAGCATCCCAAGCACTGTTCCATCAAGGAGGAGATGTCAGAGATGTATCCTGTTTACTTACGAAGCCCTGTTTCTCTGAGCAGAAGGAAGCAAATAAAACAATATCTGCGCATCACTGTAAACACTCTTTCCTCTGCTGCTCAGCTATATTTTTATGCACATGTCTCTCAGGGCCATGCTACAATACTGGTTCAGGCTATGAGCTAGGTTTTTATTATCCCCTGTTTTTTTCTGCCCTTTTCTTCTCTGCTATCCCCTCCCTCTAATCAGAACAATACTCACACTTAGGCAGGTTCCCTATGAATTCACTATTTGACCTTTTTGAGTGCTGTTCTGTGCCTATTCTTGCAGTGGATGCTGCCATCTGATACAGGAGACAAGCTGGTCTTTGCAAAGCATAGTGGTTAATCTTTGGATCTATACACCTCTATTTTAGTAAAATTTAAGCCAACTGCTATCTATGCCTAGATGTCTGAACTCACCTGTTGGGATCGTGTGGTGGGTGGGATGCTATGATGAGGTGCTACAGTGGAGTCACATACCCCAGTCTCCACAACCGGCCCAAGACTTGGGGGGTCACGGGGGATCTTCGTTGCTAGCTCCTTTGCCATGAGGACCCTTGTGAGCAAAGGGGCCCTCTAGAAGTCACTGCAAAATCTCATCAGCTCCAGCGCTAATCCAGGCTAAGTGCAGCATAGCAAAGCATGGGAAAACACTGCCCTGCTTGTATCTGCTGCACAGGCATGGAGCTGAGGAACAGAAAGCAGGTGAAACTCCTTCAGTGACAAAGAGACTACTAGCATTTGCTGGAGTGCAGGGCACCTCTGTGTACACCAGGTGTTTTCAAACATACGAGGACATGTAGTTTCTGCTGTAAAAAGCCCATGCTATAAAGTGACAGCTGAAAGCTGGCAGCATGGGATATAAAGCCCAGGGGATGAGGGTCATGTCCTGGCCATGGCTGCTGAGTAGCAAACCGGCAGTAAAATGGGTTATATCTCATCTTCCCCTTCCTCTTCTCTCCCTGTAAATTTTAGCCTGCATAGGTCAGACAAGCACAGAGCTGCCAATGTATTAGCAATTAAAAAAAGAAATGAGAAAGTCAATACAGACTAACGTGGAGGGAAGGCGCTGCTCTTACTGCAAATACACAGAACTGCTGGGTGTGCTAGATGGCTCTGTCTGGTTCAGCAGCAGGTGCCTCTCCTGAAATCATTTGCTGTAATATTTTTAGCTGTTGTTAGCGATGCACGAGTAGTGATTTTGGACTGCCCCAGACCTAGTCATCCCTCATGTTCCCCTTCCTTCCACAATGACACAAAAGACAATTTCAGCTCCAAGAGTGACCCAGCTATGCCTGGGACACTGCTAATGACAAACAGAACTCATCCAGCTTTTGGTGTTTTGTCCAGAAATCCCCTTCTAACAAAAAACTAGATCTCACCTAAAACAAATCTCTCTCATAAGTTTTCCCTCTGAATGTCAGAACCCAAGCAGTTTTCCATTCTCAATTTACAAGTGTTTAATTTTTCAGTTAAAGAATGATGAGCATTGACATTTGAAAATGTGTCTTTAAAAACAGATGTTTCTGGTTTTCATTTGCCCACTTAAAATACTGAACAGTCTCTCCTTTAATTGTAGCCTTCAGCTGAGCTCAGAGTCTTTTCATGCTAGACCTTTAAAACAACTTAGCAAGATGATTGGCACTACCACTCAGCTGGTAGCAGAGGGCTGGCACAGTGCTGCAAAGGGTTGTATGCTTGGGAGTCCTCCACACCAGCCATGCACCTGGGCTGTGGCAACCTGCAAGTGGTTGCTTTGGCTCATTTTGCAGCAGAGAAACTGTCACTGCAAGAAGCAGCCAGCAGAGCCAATGAGCACCATATGATATAATGTGCAGGGAGAGTATGTTCTCACCATCCTCTGGTAAAACCAGGAATAAAACTTAACATTCATGGTGTGGCTGGAAACTAGAACAGGGACAGATGTACGTAAGGACCTTGGCTCTGAAAAGGGAAGAAGGTTTTCTACCTGCTATCTTCTTGTCCTGGTGACAGGCTTTGGCAGAAGGGGAAGGAGAGAGGATGTGCATCAACACTACCAACACAGTTCCATTTTCCTTTTCTTTTCCTCCTTCCAAAGCTTCTTGGTAGCAACACAAACATTTGCTCAGCTGTTCTTGGGTCTGTTGGAGAGATGACTTGGACAACAGACAGGACACATCAGGAAACCACTGAAGTAAGTAACCAAATATACCTATACAAAGCAACCGAAACTCAAAAGAATGAGAAACCCAAGCACAGCAAGGCCTCTTCTGCAGTGGCAAGATTACTGCTTATGAGCAGTCACCCGACCATTTCAGTTAAGGGCAGAGGTACCAGAGCTAGGGTTATACCCACAGGAGGGGGTAATGGTAGCATGTCTTGGCAGCTCAGGGCATAGACACACAGGAAGCAGCTGAGTAACTCTGAGTGCTCAAGCTGGCTTAGCTAAAGTCACACATGGCATCTCTTCACTCACTTAAAATCTCTGCACTGTGGCGACAACCCACAAGACTCAGTTTTGACAGACCAATGGATGAGGAAGAGAGGTCCATGTTTGCCCTTCTTCACCAAAGTCCTTGGTCCTGCTTCCTGATGAGCGACGCAACCATTTGGGCCTGCAACAGCAAGCTCATTTTCCTCATTTAGGCCCAAGTCCTCCACTGACTTCCAAGAACCAGGAGCAGGTCCTCTTGTCCTTCAACCCGTTTTCACAGAAACAGACAGCAATAGCCAGCACTTCATTACAGAGGGACCAGAGAAACTTACAATAGCAAGGCTGGCTTTAGGGAACAAAACTTCCCAGCTTGTGAAGGTGCGTGAGTGTAGCACTGACTGGAGGCATGTCTCCAGAAGGTGTAAAGTGGTCCCCAAATCCATGCTCTGAGCAGAGGGGTTTAGTCACATGGTTGTTTTAGAACACCATGACTGTGTTAAGAGAGTCCAGATCTGGTACAAGGTGTCCAGTGTCAGAGGAAACATCATTTCAGTTAATAAAAAATTTCTCTCCAATTAACACCAACAATTTTTAGTGAAGATGACCATTTAGCCCCTCCCAGAATATTTGTGCTTGGGCCCTCTGTGGTGCTATGTATTGACTTAACAAGCAGCTGCTCTTCCGTGTTTAATTAGCAGGTGTGAAATTAGTGGTGTTGCCCAGAGAAAGAGTTGTCCTAGTTAAACCTCCGCTTCCCTGCGCATAGCCAGGGTCGGTGAAGGCAGGGTGAATTTCACACTGCCATCTAGCGATTAACGTCCCCTTTTCCTGAATCACAGCAGCAGAAAATCTCAGAATTACAGAATCACAGAAACATTAAGTTTGGAAAGGACCTTCAAGATCATCAAGTCCAACCGTTAACCCAACACCACCATGTCCCCTAAACCATGTTGCAAAGTGCTACATCCACACGTTTTTTTGAACACTTCCAGAGATGGCGACTCCACCACCTCCCTGGGCAGCCTGTTCCAATGTTTGACCACTCTCTCGGTGAAGAAATTTTTCCTAATATCCAATCTAAACCTACCCTGTCACAACTTGAGGACACTTCCTTTCATTCTATCACTAGTTACTTGGGAGAAGAGACTGAGACCCATATCACCACAACCCCCTTTCAGGTAGTTGTAGAGAGCGATAAGGTCTCCCCTCAGCCTCCTCTTCTCTAGACTAAGCAACCCCAGTTCCCTCAGACACTCCCGAGAAGACGTGTGCTCCAGATGCCTCACCAGCTTTCTTGCCCTTCTCTGGACACGCTCCAGCACCTCAACATCCTTCTTGTAGTGAGGGGCCCAAAACTGAACACAGTATTCAAGGTGCGGCCTCACCAGTGCCGAGTACAGGGGCACAATCACTTCCCTGCTCCTGCTGGCCACACTATTTCTGATACAGGCCAGGATGCTGTTGGCCTTCTTGGCCACCTGGGCACACTGCCGGCTCATGTTCAGCCGGCTGTCAACCAGCACCCCCAGGTCCTTTTCCACCAGGCAGCTCTCCAGCCACTCCTCCCCAAGCCTGTAGCGTTGCATGGGGTTGTTGTGGCCAAAGTGCAGGACCCTGCACTTGGCCTTATTAAACCTCATACAGTTGACCTCTGCCCATTGATCCAGCCTGTCCAGACCCCTCTGCAGGGCCCCCCTACCCTCCAGCAGATCAACACTCCCACCCAACTTGGTGTCACCTGCAAACTTACTGAGGGAGCACTCGATCCCCTCATCCAGATCATCAACAAAGATATTGAACAAGACCGGCCCCAGAACTGAGCCCTGGGGAACACCGCTTGTGACTGGCCACCAGCTGGATTTAACTCCATTCATCACAACTCTCTGGGCTCGGCCATCCAGCCAGTTTTTCACCCAGCTAAGAGTAAACCTGTCTAAGCCACGAGCCGCCAGTTTCTCCAGGAGAATGCTGTGGCAGATGTTGTCAAAGGCATTTTACTAAAGTCCAGATAGGCAACATCCACAGCCTTTCCCTCATCCACTAGGTGGGTCACCTGGTCATAGAAGGAGATCAGGTTGGTCAAGCAGGACCTGCCTTTCATGAACCCATGCTGGCTGGGACTGATCCTTTGGTTGTCCTGCACATGCCCCGTGAGCACTCTCAAGATGAACCGCTCCATGATCTTCCCCAGTACCGAGGTCAGGCTGACAGGCCTGTAGTTCCCGGGATTCTCCTTCCTGCCCTTCTTGTAGATGAGCGTCACATTGGCAAGCCTCCAGTCATCTGAGACCTCCCCTGGTAACCGCGACTGCTGATAGATGATGGAGAGTGGCTTGGGAAGTTCCTTCGGCAGTTCCTTCAGTAGTCTTGGGAGGATCCCATCAGGTCCCATAGACTTGTGGGCGTCCAGGTGGCTTAACAGGTGCTTAACTGTTTCCTGCTGTATTATGCTCTCCATCCCTGTCTTCCAGCTCAGGGGGCTGAATACTCTGTGAATACCTGGACTGGCTATTAAAGACTGCGGCAAAGAAGGCATTAAGTACCTCAGCCTTGTCCTCATCCTTGGAGACAATGTTCCCCACCATATCCAGTAAGGAATGGAGATTCTCCTTGCCTCTATTTTTGTTGTGAATATATTTGTAGAAGCATTTTTTGTTATCCTTTACTACTGTGGCCAGATTGAGTTCTAGCTGGGCTTTTGCCTTTCTAATTGATACAGAGAAGATTTTAATTCCCTGAGGCTGAAATCTTAGGTACGCTTTTATCCCATGGGTTCTTGAGGAACAGCGACGGGTGACACACGTAACTGAGCGCAGAATCCTAGCCCCACAGGACAGCTGATGTAGACATCTAGACATTCTGAGGCGAGTTTCCTAGCTAAATTTTGTGAAGCTTCTATTAGCTCTTCATGCCAAGTACTTATAGAAACCTAAATACGTGCATGCACCCTCGATTTTGACAGTCCTGTCCTGACTGTTCACATGCAGACACTTGTGTGCCTCTTTACATGCTATAATGCTTTTTTTTCCCTAGCAGTACAAGGTAAGGTGTTCTTTTCAGAGCAAGCACAGGGAGGCCCAGAACTTTTAAACATATTCCTCTCTCAACAGTGTCAACAGCGTTCTCCTAATTAGGAATAGGCTCGTCATTTTCAAGAAGTTTTATGTCCAAAGGGCGTATGTTCTTAAGCCAAGTGATATGTTAAGATAAAAGGATGCTAAGAGCAGAGAAGGGATGAATAGAGAAAATGACCATGCCACTTTTACACTGTGACTTCTGCTAGGTACAGCTCATGCCTATTTGAACACTTAAGCATTAGATAACATATTGTGGAGAAAAACAAATGACTGTCTTCTTCAGAGATTTCTGTTCTCTGCTTCAGATTTCAGCCACTGTTCCCCTGCATTGAATAGGCACCCGTACAGAGTGTACTCAACATACATGTACACAGAGTACTTTAAAATGGCAATGTTATCCATGACCAGAATTATATAGACCAGTCCAGACAGCCAGGGTTTCTGGAAAGGACAGGTTATAGGACAAAAAGAATATATTTTTTACATTCAAATGCAATTGTTTTTACCCTTTGCTGTTTAGAATATGTTGTACCAAGAGCCTGGCAGTACCGCCTTAAAGGGAGAGGAAATGTTTTCAGCTTGAGATATTTAATAGAGATGGTTATTTACAGGAAAAACTAAATATTGAACGATATTTGACACCTGTGGACTAGAAGTGAAATGCCATACTGCCCCATTAACAGGCTTGCCAAAACTCAGCCAAACATCATCTTACCTAATTTTTCCAAATCAATCTGCCTTAAGTGGAAGATACACTAGGGAAACCTGCTGCCAACCCAAAAGCCACAGGGGTAGTCACCAGCTAAAACCAGACTTGGAATAGAAAGCGCAAAGCACGTGCCTTGTCCCACAATGTCAGTAACATGCAGAAGGCACCGATGTTCAAAAAAGGGTACGAGCTAGGCTGAGGGGCATTTTTCATATTATTGCATCCATCATGCCGTGTCTGAGACAGCATCCTAGACACCTGGCTCAAGGTGTTAATAAAGATATTCTCTCTCCATTCGCATGCACAGGGCAAGAATACCACAGCTGCAGGGTCTCCCCTGCCTGTTTTGATCTTGCACATAGGCAAGTCCACCAGCATTTGCAAAGCCTTTTTTTTTGTGTGTGTGTGCCCATACGGGATGACTCCACACCATCACTTAATGTTGTTCCCTGACGCCTTTGCTCTGGAAGCCACAGGAGCTTTAAGGCTTGTTGTGCTCCTGGAGGGGCCTGTCCCTCCATAAGCCCCCCGTCACCGCCTGAATTGCCTGCTAGCAGCTGGACAGAAGCGTTTTGCATGGCGGGAGCGATTAGAAACCTCGCTGCTTCCCTGCTGGAGGATACAGCTCCCGCAGAAGGTCCCACTGAACAGCACGCTCCTAATCTGCCTCAGCACAGGCAGACAGCAACTGATAGAAGCATTTGGTGCTGGCTGAGGTGGTTTTGTACTGAATAGATTAAGAAGGATGGGTGTTGCTGTTTGTGTCAGCCGAGTCGCAGAGACACTAAGGTGGAAGTCAGTAATAGCTTAGACAGACAGACAGAGCTAGGCCAGTACAAGAACATCAGCTTCTGATGAAAGCAGACATAGGAAATTATTTCACGTGCTTTAATAATTCTCCGTACATCACTGAATGTTCCAGTTACACTGATTTACAAGGGATAGTGGTACCAATACACTTTTCCATTTAGGCGCAGCTCTTCAGTAATAAAACAGTACACGAGAGCCACATCACTACACACAATCATTAACAACAGTAAGTTTTCTTGTACAGATGAATCCTTAGGACAAACCAGTTTGGCGTTTCCCCTGATCACAGGTAGTCAGTAACGATGCCTACAGGTTAAAGTCATCTAACACTTCCTATGATCCCTCTCCCTACAGCTCATCCATTTTGTCAAGCTCCCACTTCCATGAGAAAGATTCTGTCTCAGACACTTTTTAAAATTGAAAGGCTTGGTAGCTGCAGTTGCAACCTGGCTGGGCAGCCTGTCATTCTCCCAAGCTCTGGCAGCTCAGTATTTCTGAGTATGGCTGGCTGCCACAGAACCAAGGTGCCTTTTGGAGAGAATTTTAGACCTTCCTTGCAATCCGCATGACAGTAAACACAAAACCACAAACATTTGAAAGAAAAACCGGAACATTTCTGTTAAAACATAATGACCTTTTTTTTTTTTTTTTTTTAACTGGATGCTAGTCACCAGCATGGTTTTATCTTAGGATTAGCATGATTTCCTTGGCCACACATTTGTTTTACATGAGATGAGGTATTTTTCTGTTAGAGTATGTATGTGGTTATTCCTTCATTGGTAAACTTAGCTCAGAAGTGGCATTATCTTTGCAACTATCACTATGCTTGTTTAACTAGTATAAAACCCTGTTAACCTCGCCAGAGGACAGCTCTTTACTGATTAGTTCCAGACATCATTTTCAAGCATGAGAAGGCTGTTAAGTTTACCAGACCATAAAAAATACTCCAAGAGTCTTGTCAGAGGATCCCACCGTTCTTGACACAGAAGCACAACAGGGCTAAATCTAACATCTTTCCTCAGATCACAAGTGACAAAGAGGTCACATACCAAAATACACTGTCCCAGTGGACACTGTTCATCATCTTACCTTGGGATAAGTTGTCTTCTCTGAAATTCATGCCAGTGCCTAGAAAGAATACTCTGCCTTATTCCAAGTGCCCTCTGAATTTTGTTCACAAAAGGTATGAGAACTAAGTAACACCACATGCAGAGGCAAAATTCTGTTCCCTCTTCACTGATTAGGTTTATTTTAAGGATTGCGTTTGTCTGTTTCATCTCTCTGAGCTTTCTTGACTAGTAGTGGCAAATGTATTACTTTGTCCTGAAAACCTTGAACATCCTGTCTGATCAGTACTCCTTATTTAGTGTAGTTTCAGTTAGGAACAATTCATCGGGGTAGCAACATACACTTTTTTTTGTTCTATGCTGGAGCTTCAACTGTGGTAAAAAAAAAAGGCAAAAAAAAGCAGGTAACAAATCTCCAGAAGTTTGAAGTTCATGTCCATTTTAAATGTTCACATGTCACTAAAAAAATGTTTTCTCTACTGCTGGGAAAGCAGCAAAAACATTTTAAAAAATTACATAGCTTTCTTATATTAATTCCACTCTCTGTGAGTTGTTTTAAATTTAAAGAATACATTAAATGAATGTATTTCAAGCATTTAAAACAATCTCCACTATGGCTTAATTACAGCCAGCAGCTTTTAATGTTTAGTATCAGAACAACTGTTCCTATTATGGAATAAATACTAGTACTATTTGTTCCATTTATGATCCTCTCCAAGAAAATATTTCACATCAGATAAGCACTTTATGCTAAGAACACAGTTTACAGTAGCCATTTACTGAAAACAGGGAAGTTTTCTTGTACAGGTATACACATCCTTTGCAGTTCTGTAGTGCAGGTGCCTTCTATCTTTCACAAAGGGAAGGAAAAATACTTCTTGGCTGAATATATGCATGGAAAAAGGTAAGAAAAACCTATAGGAGCAACAAGGTTAAGACATTTAATGGGAATAGGTCCCCTATAAAACCACTCCTTCCCTTCCGGTTCAGTGAAGATACATAACAAAACAAGTTAGTTATAGTCTCTTCTGAACTATGACCTTAGTTTGGTCTGGTTAAAGGCGGTGAAGAAGAAAAATAATTTCAGCTTTTCAGCTGTCTGAACAGAATTTCAAAAAAAAACTAAGCAGAATTTCTAGGGTCCTCAAAGCATTTTTTCTGACTGTGCAGGTAAGAATTCAAGGTTCCATTGAATACATCAAGTATATTGGAAGTTTCTGGGGTGAGAATAATCCAGTGCAAAAGCCACCTCAATGAAATAAAATTCAATGTGCCTAAAAGGGGATATTTTATTTTCATCTCTATTAGTATCTGAGAAGAATAGACTATGCACATCTATGACCAAAATAAACACACTAAAAAATTTCAGACAAACTCTTTAAGTTACCAGTTTTTATTAAAAAATGACACTTGGTGTTAGTTGCATACAATAGCATGTGCTGTCAGTGTTGCATAGCTGCACCCACATCAGGCAACAACTGCAGCACCTGCCTGCACTAACCAGAAGTAGGTTACTTTATACCCACTACAGCTAAGTTACCTCCAGTATCTGATGTGACTGTGTTAGGAACCACAACTGGATAAGTCAGGGCATGAGTATAGTGGGTTGTAAATAGTAGGTATAGCTTTATCTACTTATTATTAGGAAATAAAACCTTTATTTGGTACACTTCAATAATTAAGCCTTAATACATTTCTTGACTGCACCTAGAGCTAACAGCAGCAACTGAAGACTACACAGCACTCTGCACTCCTCTTTCATTGCAATACTTCTTCAGCAGGAGAATACTACACTGGATTTTAAACTAGTTGATGACCCTACTTAGTACTGCTTTAGAACAGCTTGAGACCATTAACACTGATTTCTTCCATGATCAGTTACAGCTGTTTGTCTGTCAGTGGGCTCTGTTCAGTGCCTGAGCTGTGCTTGCTCTTAAGGGACCTTCCAATGTATCTCCAGTACTCCTTTCGGATGGGGTCTTTCTCTTCAGCCAGAATTTCACACAACTATGAAAGAAAATTGAGAGATTGGAGTGTTATGCTAAAAGCTTACAGAATCCTTAATTATATTTATAAAATGTATGCAATAGATGATTCAGCCAGTATTAGAAACAGCTTTCTCAACACCATTTGTTTTATTCACCGCATTTGCAACTGTCCAATGACCCCAACCTGATGCCAAGTCCAATTGCTAGTCAAGTGCAATTGCTAGTCAACCAATCTAACACTGCACAAAAATCTCTCCAGTCCTATTGCAGTTGCAATTGCTTCCCCGTGACTCCTTTCTGTGCCTACCACTCGTCACGTACCTCAGCATATTCAGCCTGTAGTATACTACACTATACTTGTGACTTCCGGACAAGCTTGATTGTCTTTTAGCAATCCAGTAGGCTGTAAACTACTTAATTTAAAACAGTGGGGGAACACCCTGCTCTTGAATCTTCAGTACTCTTGATGAACTGACGGGATATACTTTGTTTATGGTTTTCCTCTTAGCAGACTGTCCCAAAAGGATTCTCCATGCGAGTCAGTAACCTTCTCTCACAACATGTTAGAGCTGGTGCTATATAGATACTTCTACATGTTCTGATTTTTGTTTTCATCTGGGTGAGCAGTGAGGCACAGGAGAAGTCAACCCTACTCACAAGACATGCTGTGTAAAATTTATATTGTGTGAACACTATCTACAAGTCTTCTAGATGATTCCCTTTTATTATGCAGATGACATTGTCTTACTCAGTGAATCAGAGGTGAGAAATAGGAGCTTTGATGCCTAAATGGAGGAAGAAGTCAAACTCAGTGAAATGGCATAAAGCGACATGAATCTGGGAGGTACAACTGCACTTACGTACACTCTGGTCCTGGAACACAACAAAGGAAAAATGTTGAGAAAGAACTATGTCAGAACACAGAGACTCCAGGCAAGAATTGCAGCTCCAATTACACTGAGTTCCAGTCTGCCCCACAGTGAATTAAAAGTGTTCTTAAACTACACTGTGAACCACAGCAAAGAGTTCCCTGAATATGAAGCACAGGGAGATAGACAACATTGCTAGAAGTCATTTATTCTCTGTAGGAAATGGTGCCTGACATTCCTTACTGATGTACCCAGTGCCTGCTGGCCTTTAAGCTAATTCTGCCAGCTTTTTTAGCAAGAGCTAAGAAGTGTAAAGGGAGTTTCAGATTCTGTTCAGATACAGATACTCTGAGAACAAGATTCACCAACCTGCAGAGAAGAAACTGAGTTCATGCTACAAAGTTAGGACTGGAGACTCCTTGACTGTTCAAACATCTCCTTATCAATATCAGAAACCTTCCTGGACTACCAGGTGAAGAAAATTTACAGTGATTTTGTAACTGGCAGGTTATTATTTATAAATAAATTCATGAGACTCTTGTGATTATGTGGCTTTCATGTTCAACTCCTCAACTCAACGTAGAGCTCCTGTTATTAACAAGTAACCTGTTCTATTTAGGAAAATCAATCTCATTTTGCCATGATATAAAACAAGAGAGCAATAGATGGCATCCTTAAAAAGCAAAACCAAGCTCTTAAAACGTACCTCCAATGCCTTGTTTAGCGTTTCTTCCTTGTTATCACACTGGTTTTCAAGCATATCTTCATAAATGTCCACAAGAAAGGCAATCAGATAGGGTGAACTGTGGCTGGGCTGTAAATTCAACAGTTGCTTTAACAGATTTGGATACTTGGAAACACCACGATCCTGTAGAATCCTGGAACAGAGGTTAATAGGCTAGAAACATAATGCTGGGAAATCTGGTGTGAAGAATTACATTTTTATGACTCCTTTATTTGGAGATCGGTTTTGAAATAAGTGTGCAAGTACAAGTAAGGCAGAAAGTAAGCAGCATGCAGCAATAATACAGCTTAATGCTGTAGTAAGCTAGTACAGTTATGCTCAACTGAACAGAAATTAGACTGAAAGCATGCTCATTACTTCCTGCTCTATGCTCTTGAATCCAGTAACATTACAGGTCAAGTTTTTAAAAGCATGAGAAGCACTTGCAATCCACCCACAAGAACCACAGGGCCAGAAACCTAGTGGAAAGTTACAGAGAAATTAGGTTAATATATTAACCCCTTGTGGAGGTTTTTGCCCGCCTGATTAAGCACACGACACTAGAATGAACAGCAACAAGCTCTTTCCAGTTAAAGAGCTAGGCATAAAACATCTCCTATAGGTATTTTCATTGCCCCACACAGAAGGATGCCTCACCCTTTTAAATAGTTCCAAGCGCTCTCATTATGTGGCACTGCTGTGATAATCTCAAGAGTGTATCTGTGATAAAAAGATAACAGGTCATGAATGCAACAAGTAACAATGCAGTTAGAAATTACTGGAATGTGCTCAGATGCTCCCAAATGCATCTCTCTAGTCTGTATTTCAGCATGTTTTTGCAGATCATCTCAGCTGGGTCATAGATGAAAAACGTCTTACAATATAATCACCGCAAGTCTCAGAGAGGCAGACATTGTGAGAATGGTTTTAAATTCTGAAGTGTTCTACTTGCTGCAGTTTATACAATAATGAAACATTTCTCAAAATTATGGGCAATAACACTAAGAAATAATGATATACTCTCCTGGTATGCTAAAGGAATAACTTGTGTCTTGATGCTCAGAAATGGCAAGGGGCTGAAAAGGGCTGGAGTAGTTGAAGCCCAGGGTAAGCTATGTTAATATGATTGCATGTGGTATGTTCTGTACCCATTTGCAGAATATTTTTCATGAGGCTGCACTTGAGCAAACCCATAGAAAGGCAGAGCTTGAGCTTTCGGCTCACGCAGCATTCTGCAGCAGTTCTTTAAAAGTAGGAGCTAAGCAACTCCTCTAAAAGCAAAGCACAACAGGCACCTGCCATACAGTCGCAAAGCCACATTTTGTCTTCACAAAACAGACTCTACCTTCAGCCCTTCCCTAGCATAACCAGGCATTCAGCTGATTTTCAGAGACGGCAGACACTGATACAAAGTTCTATAAGCAGTACTGAAAAAAACCCTACAACCCAACCCTAAACCTTTTTTAACCTTCTGCAGTCACTACGACAAAGACTGAGTTTACCAAGCAACAAGCAGCCCAACTACAGTTCTATAATGACACTTTAAGGAAGTCTTAACCTTAGACAGTCTGATTCTTAAGTTGGTATCCAATTACCTTGAACACAGCACCACATATAAACAGATCAAGGGAGGATGTCAGATCTAACCTCCGGACAGAAAAAGTTGGAAATATCCAAGCCTAAGTAGTGTCAATGGTTCAGATTTATTAAACTGCAGGAAAGTTATAAACTGGAAGAGAAGTACAACTTACAGCAGTATGCAAAGACAACCATTAAAGGTGGCAGGGGCTGGGATCCTCTATGAACAATGTACCAATGGACCTATTCAGAGACTCAGTCTTTCTTCTGAAGAGGAACTCCAAAAAATTGCAGTATGTTCTTTTCATCGCTTCTTCACTTTAGACAAACATCTTCTCATAACCATCAACGCTGATGAGCGTTCTGACATGTGAAAACCATAGAAGGAAGCTTCCCTCACCACTATCAGTAGTAAAATAAATGGCTAGAAGCATAGTTTGTCTTCAGTTACAAACATACCACTTTGAAACAGTTTCCAAAGCTCATTTTCCTCAAAACTAGCCAACCCACACAGGTTGTGACCACATGCCCCTGAAAGCTCCGTTCTTTTTCCAGCTGCATCAAATTCCTCACAAAAGGCAATTCCTCTTCCTACAATCCATGTCCACGTTATCTTTAAATCATTGTGGCTACTGTACTACTAAACCAGCAGTTTAGTACAAAACTGAGAGTGCCTCTCCTTCGAAGCTTTCTAGGGGTAGGATGTAAGATACTAACTAACAGCACAACTTCCAGTGTCACAGATTTTCTGCAGGTTGTTCCACTATAGTTAGTTGACTATAAAAGGCCCAAAGTTTCATTTGCACAATAAATGGCAGGGCAGGGAGACAGATTCAGGAGAATAGCTTGCCCAGGGTAAGCATAGCTTGCTTCAGTACTACTCAACAAGTCAGTGGTACTGAACACATCTATATATGCACTAATGCTTGATCTGCTATCCATGAGAATGAGCCCAAAAACTGCATTAAAAACAGGAAAGACAAGCCCACAGGGACTGTCAAAGTATTCCTTTGCTTTCATATATTGTTGAATGCTTAAGGTGAGCATGAACAGCATTACTAACTGGACTTCTCTGTCTAGGACTGCTGGGTCATCATAGCCAGTGGTGTTGAAAATTACAAAGTGTCGTTGGTTCCAAACAGAGTTGTTTCTCACATCTTCCCTCAAAAGCTGGTCCACGTATTGCAGTTCATTGTCCCATAATTTGAACTCCTATGGAAAGGGAAGGAAGAGAGACTATTACACTCAGAAGTTTTTATTTTTTAAAATATATTCTCCTGGCTCCTAAGTTCTCTGAACATTACGTACAGAGACTTTTTTAAAGAGGACCACGACATTCAACGAAAATTAAGAAAGGGTGCACTAGGAACATGCTTCACTACTCAGTGGCACACAATGGTATTAAGTCATTATTAAATTCACACACATTAACAGTAAGGAACCAAAAATAAACCTTTTTGAACTCGCTTCTTAAGAGACAAGTTTATAGCTAACCTCTACCACACATTAAAATGCAATTGTTTTTGTCCCTTCAGCCTTAAGAAACAAAATGCCAAATCCAATTCAGATTGCATTTAAGAAGCAAAACTCTACAACGTGAGCAGTTAGTTTGTTTAGTCAATCAAGAGTTCTGTGGATACAATACCTGAATAACCCACTGTCTATGTTGCCATGCATGGTAATTTTTGGCATCTTGGTTAAGAATGTCAGCTACGAATGCAAGCTCATGGGATGGATCCTGCAGCCATTCCACCAACACCCGTCTGTGATGCCTAATGACAAGAGGAGGAAACTATTTTTAGAATAGTCTAAAAAATGTTTGTGAACATGTGGTCTGTATTAAAATACCATACAGCAACTGTACTAAGCGAAAACACACTAGTTAAATACTTCAAATTAAACATATCAAACATTTCACTTGTGTTTGATAAATATACGATGCGTATTTATACTATAACGAATCCTAATTTCACATACACATTGGCCAATCACCACCTTATAGACAAGCTATGTTTACTTGAAGTAATACGTTTCCACTTCTAACACTCATGGCCAAAGTCTTCAGCAGAACACAATTTTCTAGTACCACATGATTTCTCTAGCAGTAACAATGCTGCTGTTTTGCCTGGTCCCATTTGCTTGGGAAAAAAACAACAACAGGCAGCAAACTCCAAGAGCCAATAAAGGAAAAAATGACTAATTTCTATTTGTCTTTTTGTCTGCCTTTTCATAAGTCATTTTCTTTGACCAGTCAGACTGATTTTGACAGTTTAACAACTTATTATTTCTTACTTAAAAGAAAATAAGACCTTTTTAGCATGTCATAATCATACGTTTAGAACAAACTGCTAAAGAGGACTTTGGCAGTGATACCGATGCAACTCTGTCTAACTCCACCACTGCTGCAACTGCAGTAGATTCTGGAAGCAACTCTTAACAACTTTTAGCATCAGTGATCACAATTTCTTCTAGACAACTTACAAAACAAAAATTATCTGCAAAAACATTAAGAACTTGTCCTTGTTTCAGCCAGGAAAGAATTAATTTTCTTCACAGAAGCTAGCGTAAGGCTGTGTTTTGGATTTGGGATGAGAAAATGTTGATAACATGCTGATGTTTTGAGTTGTTGCTAAGCAGTCAAGGACAGTCCAGCTTCTCATGCTGGCCTGCCAGCAAGAAGGCTGGGGGTGCACAGGAAGCTGGACAGCTGCACAGGACGCACAGCCAGGACAGCTGACTCGGGCTGGCCAAAGAGATATTCCATACCATACGACGTCATGCTCAGTATATAAAGCTGGGATGAAGAAGAAGGAAGGGGTGGAGGGACATTCGGAGTGATGGCATTTGTCGTCCCAAGAAACCATTATGTGTGATGGAGCCCTGCTTCCCTGGAGATGGCTGAACAACCATCTGCCCATGGGGAGTGGTGAATGAATTCCTCGTTTTGATTTGCTTGTGTGTGCAGCTTTTGCTTTATCCGTTAAACTGTCTTTATCTCAAAACATGAGTTTCCTCGCTTTTACTCTCCTGATTCCCCCATCCCACGGTGGGGGAGTGAGCGAGGGGCTGCATGGTGCTTAGCTGCTGGCTGAGGCTAAACCCCAACAGTCCTTTTTGGCACCCAACGAGGGCCACAAAGGGTTTGAGATGAGAGATTTGATTGGAATGTGCTAGATTGAGTTTATAGCTGTTATTGCTGTTTAGCTATTAATTGCCAGGCTGCTATGCTTAACATGGGTTTGCTTTCCATACGTGTATTAGAGTCCAGTGCTCGTTAGTGGCTGCTTTTTGCTTTCGCTGCTGCCGCCGTACTGCCGTACTGCTTATCGTCTGACTCTGCTGGGCCTGGGAACATTCTGGTAACAGCAATGGCGATGCGCCTGGGCTGGCAGATGGCCTGGGCATCGCTGCTTTTTCTGTGCTGCTGTACTGGACAGGCTGGAATCCACTGTGAACTCGAGTTGCAGGGATGTGACCTGTGGATGAGTCCACATGGGAGCAGGACACCCCGAAGCGTTTATGGCCGAGCATAAGCCCATGCCAGAGCAGGTATATCTCAAAGCATCTGTGGCCACAGTTATGTCTGTGCTGCAGCAGGTTTACCTCTGATGAGATTGGGGCACAACGATAAGTCTACGCTGGGGAAGGTACATCTCGAAGTGTCTGTGGCTGTGGATAAATCCATGCTGCAGCAGGTACACCCTGAAGCACCAGTGGTTGTGCATGAGGTCATGCTGGAACACCTCGAAGCGTGTGGCCATGGAGAAGCCCTCGACAATGCAGGTACATTCCTGGAGGGACTGGAACTATGGGTAAGGCCACGGTGGAGCAGTTTTACGTCTGAAGGGACTGTGACTGTGGATGAGGCCATCTCCTCCAGAGATACGTCTGCTTGAGCAGACGTATCTCTGGAGGCATTGTGGCCCATGGAGGAGGAGGCCATTTTGGAGCAGGTGCACCTCGAAGTGACTGCAACTGTGGGTAAGTCTATGCTGCAGCAGATATACCCCTGGAGAGACTGTGGCTCATGGAAGGGACTGCAGTCTGTGGGTAAGCCCAAGCCAGAGCAGGGGCAAGGGGAGGAGTTCATTGCAATGTTGAACCCTACGGTCCAGTCCAAAGGGCCCAGGGGTGGACATTGCAATGGAAATACCTTTAAGTTGTTGTAACCCATGATTTGAGCTGCATGTTATAGGAACTACTACAGCAGGAACCACCTGAACCAATGGAGGACAAGCCTTACAAGAAGCAGTGCAAGTGCAGCAGTGACCTGACCTGAGCTGGCTTTGGTGCGCAGTAACTCCACGCAACACACCATCTCTCCTGTCCTGAGTGACTACCATAACAGATGGAGCCCAAAGTCATGGACTTAATGGACATTTCGTGGACACTTCTTGTACATTTTACAGGGATGGTCTATGGACTAAGGTGACAATAATCTTTGTATTATATCAAAGGATGGGAAGGGGGGTGGTGGTCAATGAGGTTGTGTTGGATAGTGTGGTACCTGAGCATAACGTAAATGGTATGGAATAAGGGGTGGATACTGTCCTGGTTTCAGCCAGGATAGAATTAATTTTCTTCTCAGAAGCTAGTGTGAGGCTGTGTTTTGGATTTGGAATGAGAAAATGTTGATAACATGCTGATGTTTTGAGTTGTTGCTAAGCAGTCAAGGACAGTCCAGCTTCTCCCTCTTCCGAAGGGATAGGCAGGGAAGGAGAGGCGGTGGGGTGGCTCTGTATGTTAGGGAGTGTTTTGATTGCATAGAAATCGAAGATTGTGAAGACCAAGTAGAGTGCTTGTGGGTAAGAATGAGGGGGAAGGCCAATGAGGCAGATATCCTGCTGGGAGTCTGTTACAGGCCACCCAACCAGGATGAAGAGACGGACGAGACATTCTATAAGCGACTGGCGGAGGTCTCGCATTCGCTGGCCCTTGTTCTTGTGGGGGACTTCAACCTACCGGACATCTGCTGGAAGTTTAACACGGCAGAGAGGAAACAGTCTAGGAGGTTCCTGGAGTGTGTGGAGGATAACTTCCTGACACAGCTGGTGAGTGAGCCCACCAGGGGAGATGCCTTACTGGACCTGCTGTTTACAAACAGAGAAGGACTGGTGAGAGATGTGGTGGTCGGAGGCTGTCTTGGGCTTAGCGACCACGACATGATATAATTCTCGGTTGTGAGGGAAGTAAGGAGAGGGGTCAGCAAAACTGCTATCATGGACTTCCGGAGGGCAGACTTTGGCCTGTTCAGGTCACTGGTTGAGAGAGTCCCTTGGGAGACAGTCCTGAAGGACAAAGGGGTCCAGGAAGGCTGGACAGTCTTCAAGAAGGAAATCTTAAAGGCGCAGGAGCAGGCAGTCCCCATGTGCCGTAAGAAGAGCTGGCGGGGAAGGCGACCGGCCTGGCTGAACAGGGAGATTTTGCTGGGACTCAGGGAAAAGAGGAGAGTTTATCATCTCTGGAAGAAGGGGCAGGCAACTCACGAAGAGTACAAGGATCTCGTTAGGTCAAACAGGGACAAAATTAGAAAGGCAAAAGCCCAGCTAGAGCTAAGTCTGGCCACAGTCGTAAAGGATAATAAAAAATGTTTTTACAAATATATTAACAACAAAAAGAGAGGCAAGGAGAATCTCCATCCCCTACTGGATATGGCGGGGAACATTGTCTCCAAGGACGAGGACAAGGCTGAGGTACTTAATGCCTTCTTCACCTCAGTCTTTAATAGCCAGTCCAGGTATCCACAGGATATTCAGCCCCCTGAGCTGGAAGACGGGGATGGAGAGCACAATGTACTCCTCATAATCCAGGAGGAAGCAGTCAAGGACATGCTAAGCCACCTGGACACCCACAAGTCTATGGGGCCTGATGAGATCCACCCGAGAGTACTGAGAGAACTGGCGGAGGAGCTTGCCAAGCCACTCTCCATCATCTATCAGCAGTCCTGGTTAACAGGAGAGGTCCCAGAAGACTGGAGGCTTGCCAATGTGACGCCCGTCTACAAGAAAGGCCGGAAGGAGGATCCTGGGAACGACAGGCCTGTCAGCCTGACCTCTGTACCAGGGAAGATTATGGAGCGGTTGGTCTTGAGAGTGCTCATGGGGCATCTGCAGGACAACCAAAGGATCAGGCCCAGCCAGCATGGGTTCATGAAAGGCAGGTCCTGCTTGACCAACCTGATCTCCTTCTATGACCAGGTGACCCGCCTAGTGGGTGAGGGAAAGGCTGTGGACGTTGTCTACCTGGACTTTAGTAAAGCCTTTGACAGCGTCTCCCACAGCATTCTCCTGGAGAAACTGGCGGCTCATGGCTTAGACGGGTTTACTCTTCGCTGGGTGAGGAACTGGCTGGATGGCCGAGCCCAGAGAGTTGTGGTGAACGGCGTTAAATCCGGCTGGCGGCCGGTCACAAGCGGTGTTCCCCAGGGCTCGGTTCTGGGGCCGGTCTTGTTTAATATCTTTATTGATGATCTGGATGAGGGAATTGAGTGCTCCCTCAGTAAGTTTGCAGATGACACCAAGTTGGGTGGGAGTGTTGATCTGCTGGAGGGTAGGAGGGCTCTGCAGAGGGATCTGGACAGGCTGGATCGATGGGCAGAGGCCAACTGTATGAGGTTTAATAAGGCCAAGTGCAGGGTCCTGCACTTTGGCCACAACAACCCCATGCAATGCTACAGGCTTGGGGAGGAGTGGCTGGAGAGCAGCCCGACAGAAAGGGACCTGGGGGTGCTGGTTGACAGCCGGCTGAATATGAGCCGGCAGTGTGCCCAGGTGGCCAAGAAGGCCAACAGCGTCCTGGCCTGTATCAGGAATAGTGTGGCCAGCAGGAGTAGGGAAGTGATTGTGCCCCTGTACTCGGCACTGGTGAGGCCGCACCTTGAATACTGTGTTCAGTTTTGGGCCCCTCACTACAAGAAGGATGTTGAGGTGCTGGAGCGTGTCCAGAGAAGGGCAACAAAGCTGGTGAGGGGTCTGGAGCACAAGTCTTATGAGGAGCGGCTGAGGGAACTGGGGTTGTTTAGTCTGGAGAAGAGGAGGCTGAGAGGAGACCTTATCGCTCTCTACAACTACCTGAAAGGGGGTTGTGGCGACGAGGGTGTTGGTCTCTTCTCCCAAGTAACTAGTGATAGGACAAGAGGAAATGGCCTCAAGTTGCGCCAGGGGAGGTTTAGATTGGGTATTAGGAAAAATTTCTTCACTGAGAGGGTGGTCAGGCATTGGAACAGGCTGCCCAGGGAGGTGGTGGAGTCGCCATCTCTGGAAGTGTTCAAAAAACGTGTGGATGTGGCGCTTCAGGACATGGTTTAGGGGACATGGTGGTGCTGGATTAATGGTTGGACTTGATGATCTTAAAGGTCCTTTCCAACCTAGTGATTCTGTGATTCTGTGATTCTCATGCTGGCCTGCCAGCGAGAAGGCTGGGGGTGCATGGGAAGCTGGGAGGGGACACAGCCAGGACAGCTGACCCGGGCTGGCCACAGGGATATTCCATACCATACGACGTCATGCTCAGTATATAAAGCTGGGATGAAGAGGAAGGAAGGGGTGGAGGGACGCTCGGAGTTATGGCATCTGTCTTCCCAAGTAACCATTACGTGTGATGGAGCCCTGCTTCCTGGAGGTGGCTGAATAACCGCCTGTCCATGGGGAGTGGTGAATGAATTCTATGTTTTGCTCCGGTTGTGTGCACAGCTTTTGCTTTACCTATTAAACTGTCTTTATCTCAAACCATGAGTTTCCTCACTTTTACTCTTCTGATTCCCTCCCCCGTCCCACGGTGGGCGAGTGAGTGAGGGGCTGCGTGGTGCTTAGTTGCCGGCTGGGGCTAAACCACGACAGAACTGAAAAGAAAGCATTATTTTACCAGACTTGGTAGTTCTTTGGCTGATCTTCAATGATAGCTGTAATATACTTGAGTTCCTCATGGAGATCCTTTCCCAAAGACTGCAGGAGGACTCTCCGGAAGTGCCTATATAAAAGTCAAGTGTTAGAACACTGCAACAGGGCTTTCCTAAAATTCACAGAGAAGGACATAGAAGAACGTTTTTTCACAATTCTTTTAATAGACATTGAGTTAAAAATGGAGTGCAAAAAACTAAGCCACATATCCCGTTCTGTTAAAGGCCCTTCAATTATCGAACACAGTACAGTGGGGAACTGGAATACAACTGGTTACTACAGCATGTTATCTAACATCACAGCGGTTCTGTTTCAAATTAACCTCTGTCTACCCATGCTAGTCTTATCATCACAGAAACTATGACCTGTGTGCTTAAAATAATTTAAACTTCCTGATTCTATGCATGTTAGTGGAATAAGGATGTACAAGAAGTACTTCTTAGCATTCACCAGTTAAAAGGTCCTAATCTGAACATCAGAAATGCACTGTTTATTCATTACCTAACAGAACATTAACCTGACAGATCTTCTAAAATGCACTATTTAGTAAGTATACAATTATTTAGCAGGAAATAGCAGCTAGCATGCTCTTATGCCTCTTCCTGAAGTCAATGGAGGGCATCTTCAGCATTTTGCCAAGGCTATGTTACCAGGTATGTGATCTAATTTTAAACAGCAATGTGGCTAATCCTGACCTTGATTTATAATATCCTCAAAGCCAAATGAATGAAAACCACCATCTCAAAATGAGACATGGAAAATACGGAAAAAGGCTTTCTTCAGAAGCTCACTGGAAGTCTACACTACTCCTCTGTGTAAACTCTACTAGTCATGGCCTAATTAGACTAACAAAATTATTAAAGACATAAGAGGTCACCAAATCAAACGTTGACAGGAATAATCCCAAGATTATCACTTACCACACTGTGTAATTTGCAGCATTTAACTCTATGGCATCCGCTGTTAGCTTGAAAGCTCTTTCACTTCTCTCATCCCGCTGCAGAACAGCCCGGAAGTAATCATAGACATCTCGAACTAAATAGATAACAGCATCTTATTCAAGGCTATGAGACAATGGCCTGACTGGGGGTAAGGTTAATAATCCTTTGAAGTTACTTCCTATTTTGTGTACTTTTAACTATACCTCTTGAAGATGATAGCTATATATTGCTCTGACCGCACTGTGGATTGAAACCCCCAAATGATATTGGTATACCAAGAAATGGCAAAAATGTCTTAAAAATACACCCTCTGAATAATATCCAAAACAATCAGAAAAGTTCCTTGCTGCTTACTCACACTATTTCCCCACATGCTGTAGCTCCAGATGTCTCTCTCCTACTTGTGGGCTAGAAATGCCTCATTATGTGAGCCAGACTGTCTGTTGTATTACCTCTTAAGCCACACGATGTTAAAATAAAACCATGGCTACTAACATCTCAGGTGAAGATTCAATTTCAGAGATGCTTGGTGAAAACGTCACACATGATATCCGTAACACAATAAATACTAAATTAATTTCTTCACAGTAAATGAAGAAATATGTAGAAATGTGAAGTAAAATAAGTTATCCAAAACGTGAAGTCTTGCTTTAACAACGCTAAGGACAGGTACAAATTCAACCAACTTAAGTTTTCAGTGCACAACATATTTCAAACTTACATTTTTCACTGTAGATGATCTGAACAACAGGATTTGGCCCATCATTTTGAGGGACAGGTTCAATATCTGCCCATTCCTTCCTGTCCCTGTAAATACATGTGGTTGTCTTTACAATGCTACTAAAAAACACAAAATGCTACTCAAACCACTTCACGCACAAACCTATCTCCAGCAGCACGTCCTCGTTCCCAGCGGTCACTGTTGTTGACACTGCACTGCTGCTCGTAACAGAGACCAGCACAGAGGCAAGGAAAGGAGGCGCTGACGCAGACAAATGCATCAAAATCCAGCCGTACGGCAGCTTGGGAGAGGAAAGTAACCCATCACCCCGCCGCAGCGCTGTGGCTCAGGGTCTAGGCGGCATGCGTCACCCGCGGCTTTCTACGTCAGCGGGCAGCCGCGTTTTCCACTCTCGGGCTTTCTGCTCCGGCTGGCGGCAGCGGCGCCGACAGCCGCATCCCGGGCCCTGCCGGCCCCCGCCGGGAGTCCCGCCCCGCCTCTCCGCCGCGACTCTCCTCGCGCCCGGCCACCGGCCGGCGGAGCGGTACCTGTACAGCAGGTAGCCAGCCCGCCACTCCTCCTCCTCCTCCTCCTCCTCCTCCTCCTCCTCCTCTTCCTCCTCCTCCTTCGCCGCCTCCTCCTCCTCCCGCCCCACCAGCGGGGGCAGCTGCCACGGCGCGCCGCCGCCCTCCGGCCGCGGCATCCGGCGCCCCCCGGCCTCGAGAGCCGCTTCCCCGGACGCACGCGCAACACGCCCCCACGTGCGTGACGTGACGTGACATGACGTCAGGCTCCGCGCCGCCACCGCCCTCGCGCCCGGGGAGGAGGGAGCGCCGCCGCGGCCGTACCTATACAGCACGTAGCCGGCATCTTCCCCCTCCTCATCCTCGTCCAGCAGCTGTCCGAAGCCGCCCTCCGGCTCGCCGCCGCCCTCCCACTCCGGCAGCAGCTCCGCCGTCCCCTCCGCCGCCATCGCCTCGCTACCGCTTCCGGGGTCTGGCAGAACCATGGAGGCCGGCGCGGCGGCAGGAGCAGAGCGGCCGCGTGGCTCGCCATCGCCTCCCCTGGCGCGGAGGGCGGCGGCTGTGCGGCCGGGGCTGAGCGCGGGCCTTCGCGGCGGCTGGGCGGGACGGCTGCCCTCTGGCCTTGGCCCCGTGACCGGTACCGGCAGCGCGCAGGGGCCGCGATGCGCTCTGGGGACCTTTAATACACGGGTCTGCTAGTTAACCGTCAGCAACGTACCGGAGGAAGCGGCGGGAGGTTGGGCCGGGCCCTGGGGCTGGTGTACTTCTCCAGTCCACTATTCCACCGTGCCCTGAGGAAGACCTGTGGCCCAGCAGGTCTACCAGCGACGTGCCCTGACTGGTGTCATGTTCCTGCCCTGTGTTACAGGGTAACGCTTATTAAGTAATTTGGGTGGCTGCTCTCTGCTGTGCTTTATGCTTGGTTTTCACCACTGTAAACGAAAACAGAAGGTAGGCATTTCTCATGCCAGCAGTAGCGTATTTCCTGTGAAAACCCACTCTAACACCAGTACTGGGGTTTGCAGGTACAAGGCCGTGAGATCAACAGCACCGGACTGACACTGTGGGAACACAAGGGCAAGCAGAGGCCCTGGGAAATACTGCTCAAGCAGCTGAGGTGGGAAGTTACAGAGCTGCAAATGGTGGCATTGCTGATGCTCAGGCGCTAAGGTGCTGCAGGTGCCGTGAGCACATGTGCTTCCTCCCCTGTGGAGACTCACAAAACAGCACCATTTTAGAGTCGAACATTCTGACAGGGCGAGGCTGAGGAATCTGGTCTGTGTAAAAGGTGGAATTAGAGGAGGCTTTGAAACAGCCAGGTGTAGCCAGTGGGTGAAATTGGGGTGGGCAGGAGATGCACTAAAGTGAGGTTGATCAGTAGGGCAAAGTAGCTGAGCTAAAAATAGTCAATTAGGAAAAGCAGCTGACCCAGTGTTACAGGTTCGTAATCTGGGACATGCTAGAGATGCTGTAGAGAGGGGAGGGTTAAAGACAGGCAGAGGACATGTAGTAAGGGCTGTGTATACATCTGCATCTATGCTATATAATCAGGGATGTGGGAAATTATGCCATGTATGGTGGAAAGGGTTAAAGTCTTTAATTCTGGGGTGCTCAAGTTGAAAGGACTGTTGGTGTGTCACATGTTTTACAATAATTTTACAGAAAGAAGAATTGTGCCAGGGCAACAATGAGGGATTGTAAGTGCACGGCTGCAGATCAAAACACATGACCCAAGACAAGGAATAATCAGGCCCACAGGTGATTCTTCTGTCACTAAGCATCTTTGTTTCCCTTGGGAAATCACCAGTCACTCTGCACTTTTCCTTGCCTCCCTGCCTTTTTTCTGCCCTGTTTACTTTAATGGTGCACTTGAGAACTTCATTTCTGCCAGGGTGTTTGTACAGTGACTGGAGTGCATAGTTTGGTTGGTGCCTCTGGGTATTACAGTAATATAGACTGTAGTGATATCATAATGGAGGGAAAAAATGAGAGCAATCTACTGAAAGGTTGCTTTGGACAATAGGACTATGAATAGAACAGAAAGGACATGGACAAGGATGTACCTAGAGACAGAGAGGATATCCAGCAGTACCTAACTGAAAGAAAAAAGTTACAAAATGCAGAACATTCTAAAAAGAGAAAGAACCAAGACAGGCCTAAAAAGAATCAAGGTATGTTACAAACAGATCAGAGGAAATGTGCACACATTCAGAGTGAAACCTCAAGGCTGTAAATCCTGTTTTGTAAGGCACAGAGCAGAAAGGAAAGTCGCAGTTCCTGACCTGCAGAGGGAAAGGTTGCATTGTGAGTTCGTTAGATACTAACAGCTCTCCATGGGCAGAAGGCACTTGAGACACCAATCTTTAAGAAATCTAGTTTATTAGCTCTGCTGTTTGAGTAACAATGTGTTTTATTTGATGGTGCTTCCTCCAGAACTAACACATCATGACCTGCCAGTGCCGTTGCTTACGCTGCTATTACCTTCACGAGCTGCTCAACATGGATTAGATCCTGCAATAGGAGCTTATTTCCTCAGGGTGGCGAAGCAGGACAAGAAACAAAAGTGAGCTGCTCTGATGCCAGCCACTGGATGGAGCTGGCCCAAGAATATCTTGCTGATGGCATGGGGCGGACAGCAGATGGGATAGCTATCCCACTGCCCTCAGGACTAGCTTCTGCGATTTTATTCTGAACCTGTGGGTTGTTGGGGTCCCCGGACTCCTTCTAAAGGCTTGAGGGACAGTAACTGAGAAAAGCAAGCGTGTTACAAAGTGTGCCCTCATGAGAGCAGCTTAGGAGTCTGCCAACTGAGGAAGCCTGCAGGTATGAGTATAACTGAGTTTTAAAATGATAGACCAGACCAAAACCCAGGGGGTCACAGCAAATCCTTCCATGAACTGTACCAGGCTTCTGATCCATCTCCAACCACTCAATTTAATTTACTGAACTACATGTTTGTTGTGGCATGGTAGCTTGAGTTTGTTCAGCCTCGGGACACTCCGAAAGCCTTAGTCAGGCCTGTGAAAGCAGGTGTCTGCCATAGCATGGGTCTGCTTTACAAAATAATATTTGGAGGTTATTGCTGCATGCCTCCTGGCTCAGAGTCAGCGGAGGTTGTTCATGTTACAGGTCTAATATCTGTAACAGCACTCCACAGAGAATATTAAAACCCCACCTGAAGCTTCTACTTGAAAATATGACTCCAGCAGCTAGAACCCTTGGGAAGAAGCAACAAATAGGACGAGAGCTGCAATGAAGCTTGAAAAAAAGAGCGGAGGATAAATGAATCTGTCATGTCCCAGCACTGCAGTGTCAGTTACTAGAAGAGCCTGGTAGCTCAGGGAAATGAGAGCTCCATGGTGCAGTATGTGCAGCAAGCGGTGGGCGCTGCTCCAAATGGGCTGCAGGCAAAGCATGCGGGTATGGAGGAAAGGGGTCAGAGCCAGTGTGGTGGGGGTCACCTACACTGCTGCAGAGGGCTGGACTGAGGTTGTCCTCTGGGTACTCCTGTGACCCTCTCAGGAAGGTGAGACCCATCACAGGAGTAACGAGAGGAGCTGTGTGCATAACATTTGCACAACTGGTATCACTCGTGCATTTCAATCAAGGCACATCAGGTGTTCCCTCTGCCTCCTCTGGGATTCTTCCTTGCCCCTTGCAGCTCCCCTGCCTGCCACACCTGGGTGAGACGCAGCAGGTACGGTGCTTTCCAGTGGTTGTCTATAAATGCAAGTACACACGAAGAAGTGTGTAGGTATGGGGTATCTCTGTCTTAATACAAATGTGTACATAGGCGACAGACATGGCATAAATACGTATGTGTACGGTTCATGTGTCTCTATTGGGTGGATGGAGCTGGGCTGTGCCCCGAGCCTGCAGAACCGGCCTTTCAGGGTAAATCTTTTTCACCTCAAACAGCAAACGCCGAAAACTGCACGAAGAGGAGCCCAGCCCCTGGAAACACGGCGCTGGCAGAGAGGACTGTCTCCTGATGGCAGCCCACGGCCGTGCGGGGAGGCCTGGGCGCGGCGCGACGTGCCGGGCGCCCCGGGGCTCCCCGGCGGCTAAAGCGCCCTTCTGCTTCGGGACCTTGGGGACCCCGAAAACACCCCGGCACAGCCTCCCCCCGCCCCGCGGCTGGCAGCGCGGTGGGCGGAGGGAGGCGGGAGCACCCGCCCCCGCTGCGCACCGAGTAGGGGCACAAACTGAAAGTAAAAAAACCCCAACAAAACAACACCCCCGCACACACCCCGGCGAGAGGGGGACGGCGGCGGCGAGGCGGGGGCGACTTTCTCGGGGTGAGCACAGCGCGGGCGCCCGGCCGGAGGGGGGCTCGGCCCGCGGGCGCGGAGCGGGGCCGGGGCTGCTGCTGCCGCCGCCGCAGGGGCTGCGGGGCGGGAGGCGGCGGCGTGGGGACACAGCCCCGGCGGGGATGCTGAGCCCGGAGAAAGGCAGCGGGGCAGGGAGAGCCGGTAGAAGTTCGTAGGGGTGTGCAGGGAGCTGCTGCGCAGGACCGGCGGGGGAGGGGTGTGTGTGTGTGTTTATCCTTCTTCTCCCAGGTCCCCGGGGCCTACGCTCGGCCCGACCCAGGCGGGAGTGCGCCGCAAGGCCGTCTCTGCCAGTGGCGTCGGGGCAGGCAGGAGGCCGGCTGGGTAAAGGTGCGGAGCGTTGGGCGCTGCAGATGCAAGAATGACGCCAGTGCAATACCCTGGGGCGACTGGTACAGCACGCCCATGGTGTGGGCAGTTCCCTCCTCTAGCAGAGTACCTAAAAATGGGGCGATTAATACTGTTTTACCGGAGCAGGGGGTAAGGGTGCATTCAGTGGGGTCATGAGGCTTACTTTTTGCCATGCGCAGGGTAAGATGTGTGGTGTTAAAGGTATCGTTTTGCTCCATGGTGTGCCTTGAGTAGATTTTCACCAACACAGTTGTGGGCAGAATTCAGCCCCTTCCCTTCCTGGTGCCCCATTTTGGCTGTAATGCGGGAGGCACAGAAGGTGCAGAGGCTTTATAAAACATCCTACCTGACTAGAGAAGCGCTCAGCTGGCAGCCGTGCACTTTTGTGCCCACACAAACCGTTCAAAAGCAGCTGTCCCATGCACAGCAGAACTCGCACTGCACGGATTTGTGTGAGGTTTTACTAAAGAGGCTTTTGTGATGGTCGATGGGAAGGGATGAACTCATGTTGCAGTGGAAGCAGAAACAGGATAATTTATTTTTTTTCTCTAGCTGCCAGTGCCACAGAGGTAGTACTACAGCAGGCAGTCGTTTTGGCACCCACCCCTCTTTGTTGAGTTTTTGGAACTTTGTGAGTGGGATTAGCATGGGGGGAAAGCTGGCAGGTGCATGCTCATGAAGACAATACAGTCACATACACCTTCTTTTCACAGAAAACCAGCCTAAATTACAGGAGGCACATCTCTAAAAGAGATAAGTTTTAACATAGCAATTTATTAAACATTTTTTCGTGTGTGTTTCTGCTTTCTGAGCTTTTAGAATATTCACATTTTCAAACTTTACTCCTCTGAATTAGATAAAGTCTCATTTTTCTCCCATCCTCCTTTTTTTTTTTTTTAAGACAAAGCTGGAATTTGCACTTACTCTTGTTGTCAGGCGTTGGGATTTTCACACAGTAACATCCAGTACACAGAAAACCCGTAGGACTCTGTGAAAGCTAAAAAAAGCATTGGGGAAAGGGAAGAGTTATTTGAGGAGAGGCAGACCAGCACAGATGTAGATTACAGGGGAAGGGGAGCTTGTTAAATTTAAATGTTTTTAGGTGTGGAGAGAGTTTGTGCGTGTGCTGTATGGTTACTTCCTCTGTGCATTGGGCTATATACACAGGACAGAAGTCCCAGAAGACTGCAGTGTAGTAAGTCCCACGGCTAGATAGTTGTGTGCCTCCTCCAGGAGCATTTTCAGAGCTTGCCCAGGGAAGGAAAATCTTTTATTACTCACCTGTTTGTGAGTCAGCTGAAAAGCAGCACAGTTTGCCATCTGAAACTGAGAAAAAAGGCTGCCCTTCCCATGCAGGACTGAGGCAGGCCCCTCAGTGTCTCTCTCTGCTGAGTGCAAGGATGAGAGGATGTGTCACCCTGCTTAATGACAAGATGCCCAAGTCTAGGATGACCAGAGGGAGAGTAGGTGCCTGGGGCTGCGCATGTGGCTGCTTTCTGGATACCAGGCTCAAAATGTGGCTCTGGCACCTACAGAAAGCTGGGGGTAGACCTCAAGCTAACCACTGAGCTTGAGGAGCAGTGTTTATTGATGCTGTACCCTTTTTCAGCAGAAGTCACCATGAAGAGGAGTAAGGATGGAGTGGGAAAGCCCTGCTGCAAAGACTGAAGACTTCAGACAAGCTGGCCTTCCGGATGCCTAGCTCTAACTGCGCTGGCAGGCCTGGTAGTGCAGCATGATTAGGATGAGGAGGAAGAAACTATGGGCATCTTGCTTCTGCTTTGCAGCTGCCTTTTTCCTTGTGGTGACACTCCAGGTACAGGGGCAAGGCGGGGGGTTGTGCATGAGATTGCTCTCAAAGTATGACAGAATTCTGACAGAGGACAGCACTGAAGGCGACAGATTTCTGTGCTTTAAGAGGAGTGTTTAAATAAACTCTGTCTGCAGCATTGGCCTGGTGGTAATAGCTGACTCCAGAAGTGACATTACACACAGAAGACTTTTCTTGCATAGCTCCTTGGCTCAGAGGAGTTTCTCAGGAGTGGTGTGCCATAGCCTACCATGTTGTGTTGTCTCCATCTATCATTGCCTCCTCTGTCCATGTGTTTGAACTCATTAGGCAGGGACGCAAGGCTAGACCCATTTCATACTAACGTGGCAGGGAAATCTGAGCACATCAGTAAGCGGTGATGGAAATCTATCCATCAGTGAATGACCCAAAGGCCATTCTTAGCGTTGGGAAGTCCAGTAGCTGGTGAGTAAAAAAATGCATAAGAGAAAAAACAAATATGGTGGCATATTAATTTGTGGCTGGTGCAGATTACTCTAGATTTTTGTTACAAGTCAACAACTTTTAGACAAATTGAATCAGCCTTGGCTGGCAGTAGGACTGTAGGAGACTTCAGTCATGAGAGGGGCAGGATCTGCCCCACAGATGTCTTTCCACTTAGGCTGTGCTCTGAACTGAGGCTGTGGTTCTCCAGTACCTCAGGTAACTCCCAGTGGAGCCTGCAGGAGGACCTCTGAAGCTCTCTCGGGCCAGCTGCCTTCCCCAGTTTGGAGCCATTTCCTGGAGGCAGTCACTGACATGCAATGGTCACTTCCAGTTCTGTTCCCCTGAACATGGCATCCAAAGGTGATATGGCTGCCCTAGCATAGGAGCAATGCTAGCAAGTCTATAGGACCTTTATTGGGAGGGTTTGTGACTCTGCTGCACCTCCACAGCTAGACAGATTTGGAGCTGGTTAGAGCTTCCCTGTGCCTAGCTGGGCTTTTTGTCTGGGAGTGCTCACTGGATGGTGACACTTGGTGCCCTGGTGGTGGGACTGCTGTAGCACATGAGCTGTCAATATAGTTGGGGTGTATCAACCCCCAGGAGTTCAGAGAGAGCTACTAGAAATTTCTCTGCAAATATAGAGACTCTTTAAATTCTGCCAGGACAAAATTTGGAAGCAAAGAAGGAGCTTGTTTCTGAAGAAACCTGGTCATGAGGTAGTTACAGACTTACTTCATTTA
Source organism: Phaethon aethereus (assembly GCF_964289735.1). NCBI lineage: Eukaryota > Metazoa > Chordata > Aves > Phaethontiformes > Phaethontidae > Phaethon > Phaethon aethereus. The sequence continues at coordinate 57,611,417 of NC_138577.1, read as the reverse complement.
TATTACTGCAGTTGTATCTTGTCAAACAATTAGACATACGAATCTTTTCCCCAGGCAGTATCTTCTTCACTCATCAATGCAGGAGTGTTCTCTGTGTTTTTCTGTACAGCTGCACTTTGCATAGCCTCCTCTCTGTGCAGTCCCATTATCCTGTGTTGCACAGAGCCTATTTAGTCTGGCTACAATCAGTGTATTTTGCTGCGCAGTGAGAGCAAATGACACAGCAAACAGCAAAATGAACGCATGCAGTAAAGCTATCAGGGAAGATAAACATTTTCAAACAACTTCATATAAACAACACTCTCCCACTTTCCAATATCCTCCTTCAGAGCCATCTGACAAGCGAAAGTGCTGTGGCCAAAGGTGTCTGGTGGGCTGTAGTTCCCCCTTCATTCTTGCAGCTTTTCCTTGCATGGCATTATGCACTGCCTGTGAAGGTGCACACACAAAAAGCTGTTTGCATGGTAGCAGGAAGGGGTTTGCCCCACTAAAGCTAAGAGCAGGAGCCATGTATCCTGTGGCAATACCTGCTGGCACTGTTTTTGTCACTTTGCTGAACAGACTTCTCTGCCCCAGGACACTTTTGTGGCAGGTACTACCTGTGGAAGAGGGTGGTGGCTTCATGGGCCACTGGAAATCTCCCAGATTTTCTGGGGACTTCTGTCTCATGGCTGATGGTGAGCGATGTTAGAAGCTTCTCCTGTGGGTGGAGAGTTTTTAAGGTTCTTCATAGTGTGTCATATCTGTAAATGGTGGTTCATACTGGTACGTTTTTCACTTCTCTGCATACAGATGGGATTTTTCTCTTCTGCCTGGCCATGAAGTTGTAGTTACGTTATCCCTAAGACCTGTCTGCACCTGCTTTATTCAGTCAGTGGTTTAAAAATTAATAGAGGTGAATACAAATGGCCACACAGAGACATGAAAACTCCATGGGTTTTTTTACAGCTAATTTCCACAAGAAACCTGGCTATGGAAGGACTGTTCTCTGTTTTGTGCTTCTTCCAGGGAAATGCATAAGTTGTGTTGTTAAACTATACATGATGTGGCTGTATCTCAGCACAGAAATGTATTTCCTGCCTCCTCCTTGCAAATTCAAATTAAAGCTTTTGCTGTTCTGACATGGCTGTTCACCTGGATGGTGGCTGGAGTCAGTGAAATGCATCCAGTTTGGTTGACAGAAACTTCACATGCAGGCTTAGTTGGTGCTTGATGCTTAAAGTCTGATCTGTCAAGCGTATGTCCTGGCTAATGACAGTGATGCACTTTGGTATGTGTGTTTATTTCCCTGAAGGTTATCACTGAACTGGGCAATTCAGAAAATAAGGTGGCAGTAATCTCCAGTTTACACAGTGGCCCATTAAAGCCTGTGGAGAGACACGTTTTTAAGTTTAAGAAGCCGGAACTTCACAGCAGCTTCAAGACAGAGTCTGATATAAATCACTATCCCATCCTGCTCTGGTGGTCTCCCCTGACTGGAGAGACCGGGAGATTGGGTCAGTGCGGAGAGGATGTTTGCTTCTTTACTATCAACAAGACCTACCAGCATAATCAGATGACGAGAGCGTTTCTGTTCTATGGTAAGGATCTGTTTCTTTTTAAAGGAGTAACTTTCCCTCCTGCCCAGTTATTTTCCACTAGAGATTAAGTATTCTAGGTGTCAGTCAGTGAGAGCAGGAAACTTAGGCATCTCGTTGTGCTAAACTTTGCCTGGTGCTGAATACCATCAGCAGAGATCCAGACATGGATGTTCTCTGTAAAAGTATTCTTGAGAAGTGACTGTGCACATCTGTGGCATGACTGTTGCCTTGTCTCATGCTGCTTTCCAATCACATGTGCTCTGTGTTTTTGGGAGAAAAGATAATTTCCCGTAGTTGCCAAGTCATGAAAAGACAGTCTGAGATCATGCCCCCTTTTTCCAGTCTTCTGGCTTGTCACCTCTAGCAGACGTTCTAGCAAGGCGTTTGTTGCACTTGTGCAAGTCTTTTGTCTTAAAGTAATGCCCCTGCTGGTAACCGTGCAACTCGCCTGCCTCATGTGCAGACATGTTGCTAGCAGACTGTAAATGGAAAGTAGTGAAAGAAACCTATTGATTCTGCACAGGGAGCAGCAGCTAGTGCAACCTTCTGAGCTGCCCAGGCTCTGCTGCCTCAGAAACTTCCCACTATAGTACTACTGTACTGTAAAGTTAGTCTACAAAACACTAAAGATGCATCTTGTAAAAGTAGGCCTTATTTTGTTAATTTTGTCCTTTTCCCCACACAGTTGCTTTTCAGAGAAAAAGTTAATTTTAGCCTGAAAAATAAAGCCAAGTGCTTTTCTGTGGCTGGTAGGTTCGGCTCCTTTGTCTGGAAATGAAATAAAATAAAACAGATTCCTGATCTCATTCACTCAGTCAGGTTACAGGCGAACTGGAAATACAGGAAAGAAGGGCCTTTAGGTTGGTTGTTAATAGTGAACCAAAAACTTCTCATCACTAATCTGTTCAGAGCTCCAAGTGGGTCAGCTTTGTCAGTTGATAATATAGTGGTCAAGCATGAAAGCAAAGGAGTAACAGCAAAGGAATGAGGAGCTGATGCAATTAAAGGCAAGGAAAGCTGCGTTTGCATCACATGAAAGTTGTGAAGTCTGGTGGTTTTGGTCTCTGGTAGTAATTCTGTTTGTCTGTTTCAGCATAGGAAGGACTATTACTGTTCATTTTTAGCAGGCTTGTGGTCAGGGTTTACCTACTTATTTTTAAAGGACTATTTATACTGGGCAAAAGACTCTCCCTGTAGGTTTTTTTTTCCTTTTTCTAGTGATGCTGTCTATGAACTGTGTAAAGACAAATGTCAAAATATGTAGAAGTGTTACTTACTTTTAAACCACAATAAATGATCTCACATGCTAAAATCTGCAGAGACAAAGGTCATAGAAGGTGTTGAAGGTGAAAAAAAATGCTGTATCAATACAGAAAAGCTATTATCTCTGTCTCGCTTTCTCGCTCTCTTGCTTTTGCTCTCCTTGATGCACTGAGCTGTGGGCCTGCAAAAAAACAGATTCTGGTGTTCCAGAATTTCTCTCTAAACAGCCTGCTGAGTGAAAACTTGGAACATCTGCATTTCCATGCTAAGGTTGGATCAGGGTACAGTTCCACCTTCCAAAGAAACTGCATTAATTTTCCTAATTATTTCCTAATTACCCTAATACTTGGTCAGTGAGCTAGTCAAGAGAAGACTGATCCAAACCTTAGGAAAAATATTAAGCAAAAATACAGGTGTTTTCCAGCAGAAATGCTTTGCTAGGAACACCTTTTTTTCTGCAGCTTGTCCTGACTTACTGTCCTGGCCTGGGAAGCCCTTAGGTGTAGGTGATGAGTTTGTCAAGTGCCACCATCTCCTGTTCGGAGGTGAGATGTGGCATCCACTTGCTGGATTTTGTCTCTGTGTTTGCGAGGGATTCCTGGCTCCACCTTGTCAGTGTCACATGCTTCAGAGAGTTTTGTGAGTAGCATGAGCTACCAATGCAACTGAGTCAGCATGAGCTGGATCCGCTGCCATTCTGTCAGATCCTCAAGACTGTTGTTCCTAAGGGAGGAGGATGTCCAGCTTTTCTGCGCGGGAGCGTTGAGTCCTTGGGGTATGAATCCTGAACGAAAGATGTCTCCTAAGATGCAGAACTTCTCCTGAGTGATCTGTCTTTCTTTTCTGCACTTTGTCACATACCTAAGATATTCTAATTAGTAGTTTGGAAGTTGAAATTGCTCGCAATTGTAGTGTTGTGCTTTCTTTATCCCCTCATAAGCTCCTTTATTTCCTTCATCTCACAGGATGGGGAACATGCTGATGTTATCTTCCCTTTAATCCTTAAAAGCTTTTTGTCTTCTTGCTGAACTGAGATTGACTAGGTGTTACATTAGAATCAGTCATTTTGATGCGCTCTGATCTATAGAGCGTTTTTCATTAAGTTTCTCTTTGCCTAATACTCTCCTTGCTTAGTAAGTATAACATGTTGCATTTTTGTCTCTGTCTCATCCGTTTCCTTGTCTCATTCTTTCCTGTGTTTTCCTTCCTTCTTCCCTGTAATACTACCTGAAAGAGGGAGCACCCTTGCAAGAGACAGAGCTGAAGTGCTATGGTTTCAGTGCACAGCATTTCATTATTGTCTGTATGTGCTGCTGCTTCTCTTCTGGGCATCACTTAGAACAAAGTATTTTCAAAACCAGATAGGTCCTATACGCTTCCCTGTAAGAATTTGATTCACTTTGAGTTTTCCTCACCTTCTTGTATAATTTTAACACATCAAAACCAGAGGGCGCAAATAGGATTTTTCAGTGAGTGGCACAACCCTTCATCCTTTTAGCATTCAAGGCTTGGGACCACCCTTCAGTAGAAAACAAAAGGTCAGGTATTCAAAAAAACCCACCTGATGCTCTTGAAGGATCTTGCTCTATAAGAGGTCAGCTAACATCTGTCATCACAGCAATAGTGAAGTCTTATGCTGGTTTGATAAGGTCATCCTTCGAGTCATCTTGGCAGGCTCATGCAGTCACAAAGACCACTGGGCATTTTTCTTTTCATTCTTTATATATTAGTTTTTAGATAAAAATTCTGTGTTAGACTTTTTCTAGCTTCCTCTTTTTTGCCCATTGGTGGTTTGAGGTCAAGGGTAGAACAGAGAGTGAAAAGTTACCAGTGTGACTGGTATGGTGGAATAGCTTGTCTAAAGAGAAAGGATTCCTGGTGTTTTCTAAACCAGCTATTCACTGTTTGTTTCAGTTTATGAACCTCCCTTTCTTGACAATACCAGTTAAAAGTTTTGTATATTCAGTGCTTGTACTTAAGTGAAAAGCAGATACAGTTATAAGACAGCGAGGAAGTATCTTGACAGAGATTCATCAGCTTTGCATTTAATCTGCAATAATGCTAGTCATATGAGTGTAGTACAGTGATACCGAAGGGAGAGCAAGGGTCAGGTTCATGAGCTGCTACTTTGAATTCAGTTTTGCACAGCCTAGCCTTGGAGAACAGGCTTCTAGGTTTGTCCTAAAGCTTCCACCACAGCTTTACTAAGTTGTTCTGGAGGCTCCCTGTCCTTGCAGGGAGGCGCAAGCAGCTGGAGTGGTCTGTTCTTAGAGTTTAGATGTAGTGTTCTTCTACTATTGCATTAGTTTGAGCAGACATCCTCTGCCAAGAGCTACTTTATATATCTGGTACGCAGCTGTGATACATCACTTCTTAATTCTCTCTGATGAACTAAATAGATTGGTTTCCAAAGTCTCTATAGTAGAATGTGTTTCCAAGAGTTGAAGTCATTCTTGTAATTTTTCTCCTTAACCCTGTCCAATATTTTAGCACCCTTTTTGTTGTTTTGCTACTAGAACCAAATTGAGCCCTGCAGTAACCGTTTCCCTCACATCATAGATTGAGGCGATACCATCTGTTCCCCTATTTACAGAACCAGGACATTATTAAGCATCTTATTAGTCTCATTTCAGTGCATTAAAATACAGAATTCCTAGTGAACCTTTATAACGAGAGGCCTTTAAACTAATATGAACTGAAACAAAACCATTTCTAATATAAACTACCAATCCCCATTCTCTAGATTCTTCTGCTGCCAAATTCAGTTTTACCTGTCATGAACACTCCTCTGTCTTTGCATGAATTGCTCTCTTTGCAATACTGCCTTATAATGTCATAAATGCGATGGTTGTAGGGCTGATATTAAATTAAAAGTAGACTTTTGTGTGACTGTAATTAGTGTTGCATGATAGATAGGTGCAGACTAATTGCTGTTTGCTTTTGTCTAGGTACTGACCTCAGTATAGACAGCCTACCCCTCCCTCGTAAAGACTATCATGATTGGGCCCTTTTCCATGAAGAGTCACCAAAAAACAACTACAAACTCTTCCACGAACCAACCATCACCTTATTCAACCACACTGCAACCTTTAGCCGCCATTCTCACCTACCGCTGACCACTCAGTACCTTGAGGGTGTAGAGGTCCTGAAGTCGCTGAGGTACATGGTCCCACTGCAGATGAAGAACAGCCTGAGGAAGAGGCTTGCACCACTTGTTTATGTGCAGTCTGACTGCAACCCTCCTTCTGATCGGGACAGCTATGTCCGTGAGCTGATGTGCCACATTGAAGTAGACTCTTACGGGGAATGTCTGCATAATAGAGACCTTCCTCAGCATCTCAGAAATCCGACTGCCATGGATGATGGGAACTTCTATAAAATACTGGCACAGTATAAGTTCATTCTTGCTTTTGAAAATGCTATCTGTGAAGATTACATCACTGAAAAACTCTGGCGGCCGCTGAAGTTGGGAGTGGTACCAGTGTACTTTGGGTCTCCCAGCGTTGTAGACTGGCTTCCTAGTAACAAGAGTGCAATCCTGGTATCCAGTTTTTCACACCCTCGGGAGCTGGCCCACTATATCAAAACACTGGATACAAATGATCGAGAATATGAGTCCTACCTACAATGGAAACTGAAAGGGGACATTTCCAACCCAAGGCTTCTTGCAGCAATGAAGGAACGCAGGTGGGGAGTGCAAGATATCACCCAGGACAATTACATTGACACCTTTGAGTGCATGGTGTGTAACAGAGTGTGGGAAAACATCAGAAGGAAAGAAAAGGTATGTGTGACTTTGTCCTTGTGTCTCAGAGAGGCTTTAAAATGGCACTAAGCTTAGATTTGTCCCAGGAAGTTTTGTTACCAGATTTCTGGCCAGCCTACAGCCCCTAGTATTGCAATGCCATTAGGTTGTGCGTCCTCATGTCAAAAGGTGTTGGCAGAAGGTGTGGGTGCACAGCCGGAATGTGTGTTCCTCATACTTCTGCAGTGCTGGAGCTCATACACATTGACTGTTGAGCTGGTAGTCATTTCAGCAGAAGGCTTGAATTGTTCAAGGAGGAGGTTTTTATCAGGCTACAGAAAGTAGCCTAACTTGCTGGCTTGCTTTAGATGACCTGGAGTGTTTGGAAGCAGGTTGCCCAGAGAAGTTGTGGGATCTTGGTCCTTGGAGGTGTCTTAAAGACCCAATTCAATGCTGATCTAGGCAATTACATATGATTAGACCTGTCTGGAAGAGGCAACTGGACTAGATGATCACTAGAGGTCCCTCCTGGCTTAAATACTCTATGACGGTCTGAGTCTGCCTATGTGTGTGTATGTTCAAACCTGTAGTGACAATATCGCATTGTCTGTGGCCACATTTGGTGTCTAAACATTGAAACATCAAAGTTTGAGCCAGGCTGTGTGTTTGTGAGAGGAATTGGACATACTCCTCCCAGTCTAATCCACTTGAAATTATGCTGTTACAGTGCTGGGCTAGAAATGGCTGTCTTACCAGCAAGCCCAGCACTTGAGCCCAGCAGTCTTGCAAGGGTGCCAGCCATGACACCAGAAGGCCATTTCAAAGGCATCATGAGCTGTTCAGTCTCCTGAACTTAGCTGCAGTGGATTTGGATGGTATACATAGAGCATTACTTGGAATTAGACTGAAGCTAAAAACTCTCACCATATGTATTTCTGAGTTGGTTGGTACTCATTTAAATTGCCACAGTCCCTTAAGGTTTCCAGGTTTACATACCAAGAGTCAGTAGCCATTTTTTAAACTCTACATGAGCTCAGTCATCAGCATGAATTAAAAAAAAAAAAATGTGTCCAGTAATGGAACTGGTCAGTGGCTCTAGTATCCTACAGCTTCCCTATATGCATTAGGCCATATTTTAGCTGGTCACAGTCTGAGCAGTACACTATGTGGTCAGCCAGTAGAAGGGAGATGAAGAAAGCATTTTAAGTTACTAAGGTGTACTGAAGTGATGAGGAATGCAAACTGGTAAGCATTACATCTAACCAGGCTTTCCTGTTCAAATCTGGTGCAAATCTGGACAGGTGTCCTCCCTTTGAGTTAGGACTACAACCATGGGAAGGTATAGAATAGGTTAGATACAGATACTCCTTCCCCATGCTTTTGTGGCTCTCCAGTCAAGAAGATTATCAAGATCAGTTTGCTGTCCTGGCCATATTCATGGCTTGATTTTTCTCCTTAAAAAAATGTCATTAAGTGTGTGCATATTTAGGATGAAAACAGACTATAATGATGACAATAGAACTCCTTGCCTTAGAATTTCAGTTTGGGTGGGCTGGTGCTGCTCATTTGCAGACGAATCTGATCTGCGACTCAGGCTCTTGTCAGCATGACTGGCCTTGTCCTGGACACTTTGGGGAAAGCTTCCCCTCTGACATCCACAGGGACATGGCTAGAGCCTGTAGTGGGAAAGGAAATGTCACTGATTTGCTTTGATAGTTCACTAATTGCATAGCATCTTTCTTCTCTGTCTGCCAGGGTCACTGAATAACCCCTTTTATTTCTGTCCATTGCCAGGGATGGCTGCCCCAGAGGTGGAAGGCTCAGGTTAACCATCTGAGCTGCCCCAAACCAGAGGCGTTCTGGTTCTCATCTTCAAACCCTGGCTGGACTTCTCTCCAAGAGATGTGGATAGCAAGCTTCGAGCAATCCAAGAAAGAAGCCTGGGCACTGAGGCACCTGGTAGAAAGGAATAGGAATTTTACAGCTCAAGAATTTTGGGTGCTTGTATTCAAAGAATAAACACAATGACCTGTAAAACAGAGTGAGCTCCTCAGTGGATTGTGTGGAATTTTCTTTTGTGCGTGACTTTATCACACGTAGGATTGGTAGCCATAAGAAGTAGTCCTGTAAGACTGAATTTAGTATGTTCAGTGCTCAAGGGTACTAAGGAGTGCTAAACAGTAGACTCACCCTGTGAGGTGATTTGAATACATGTATATATTTATATTTAGAATGATTTCTATTAATTGTCATTAATTCAGGTGTTTGAGCATTAGGGCACAAGTTGTCAAGGTTCTCAAGGCCCAGTTTTAAGCACACAGCTAATTCCCATGAAGCAGATGGATCTCCCACCATCTTCAGATACATACCTGTGTTCATGGCCTCACGACCCCTTTCTCCCCAGTCCAGGACCCTCCTTTGGTACATTGGTAGCCATGAGCTGGAGAGCAGCTGACGCCATTGCACTGGTACAGCTTCTGTGCTGCTTTGGAGGTAGAAGGAAAACTTGGGACTGTGTCCCTGGCTAGCTGTTTATTATCAATTTTCCTGGCATCAGCAGATTTAGCAGGGACTTGGCGGGCTTTGTGTCCTGACACAGAGTGCCAATGTAAAGTGCATTAGTGCTTGGCACAAGGAAGCACCATCTGTTAGTGTCCAGGGACAGATTGAATGAAAAACGTGCTGGCTCAGATTTACCCACCATCTTCTGCTAAAAATAAGCAGAGCACATGAATATCTCAACTCCTCAGAAACAGGGCTGGCCTCAATCTCACTTACCTTCTTGCCTTTCTTACAATGGACTAGTATTTGTATCATGTATAAACGTGGAATTATGTGCTTGAAAGGGCAGGGATAAAATTGACAGTCCATTGGTGCTGAAAAGTCTTCAGTAGGCACAAGGAGAGGTAGGCAAGCAGCATCCCTGTTTTAACACAGAAAACCCCAAATTAATTTATCTGACAAAGAAAAAAACTTGGTGATTTTGGTCATCACTTGCCAAAGGACACACCATTGCCTGGTATGCAGACTGATGCAATTTTCTTACCAAGTTCTTCCAACCTCAGCCTATGGAAGAGTGAACTTCCACAGGATTTGCAAAACGACATCGTCTGTGTGGAGCTGTTCAGATGAGGGACAGCCATTCATACATATGCCCATGTATGATGATACAGGCAAAAATATAGCTATTAATATGGAGTTCTTCACATTGCTGGAAAGGCAGACTTTCACCTGTCTGTTAACTTCCATGCAAATGTTCCTTGTAGCAGACTATTTTAAGATTGCTGTCAAGCATTTGGCTGTTTTATGAATGGGTAGCCATGGGGAAGGATGTGAATAGCATTTACACCAAGAAAATCAGCTGCAGAATTTACTTACCTTGGAAAAGTTCCCTCACCAGAAATTGCCTCACCAAATAGCAGGTGAATTTTTTACTTCCTTTAAATCTAGCAAGAGCAGTTTTGTGGCCACAAACCATATAGTACTGGTCATTGTTTATATGAGCACGTACTTAGTTTCAATTAAGCAAAACAGCCCCACTGAAATTTCTCACCACTATAGTGTTTTTGCCAGCGTGGCACACAGCATCTGTTGGACATGTCTTAAACTCTTTCCCCAGTGGTCTACAGTGCAAATGATAACTAAGCTCTGCAAAAGAAGGCCTTCAGGAAAGTGGCATTAACACCAGACTTTCCTAAATCAGTACTGAGAGCTGGACGTAAACACCACAACATGCAGAAAGGGATCTGCTGAGTCCCCACCTGTTGCCATGAATCTCTGTTTCTCCTCCCAGGAGGGTACAGAGGGACTAACTTTTTTTTTTTTTGTGATGTTCTGCTGTCTCCTTTGCCAAAAATGTCAAGCCATCTTGTTTAAAGACCTCAGGAACTGTACAACTGAAGATTTTTTTTTAATTTTGGTTCTATGGTGGAATCTGTCAGCTCGTGAGCTTCCTGAGCAATCTGGTAGATAGATACTATCCAAAGATATGAAGTATATTAATCTCAGTTTATGGTGCATTATTATTCCTCATTTTACTTTTGTGGAGTGGGAGAGAAAGGAAGACTGAAGTAACTGGTTTACAACCCACATTCTGAAATTTCAAGTGGTCAGCAGCAGGTGTTACAGAAGAGGTAACATCTTCATCCACTGCTGTGCACAGTAGAAAGATGAGTCCCCAGAACAGTTAGCTGAAGGTGTGCTGTGGTATAATGGTCACTCAGCCTCACAAGATCCTCTCACGATGCATCATTTCTAGTGGATAAGCATTAAGCCTTTGGCTCCCACAAGCTACTTCAGAGCAACCTAAATTTGGCCTCTTGGTCTTTAATCATCCTCTAGAGCCTTTTCTTCTGTGCTGGGTGGAGCAAAGTCTCAGTGAACAATTGCCCTGGGAGACTTATGGCAAGGATTTGTGCAGGCTAATCAAGTGTAAGAAGGACTGACCATCGTGAATTTTAAGTTGATCTCTTTTCTCGCCCTACTGCTCTGAGAAGGAATAAGCAGAAGCAGCTGATGAGTATAACCTTTTTTTTTTTTTTCCTGATTTGCTAGCCTTCCTGCCATCTACAGATTTGTAATTCTAGCCAACAGAGGAATCTAATTTGTTTGTAGGCTTATGTATATCCTGGATGGCACAGCCCTTTTTTGGTTTCTGTTTGCCTTAGGCAATAGCAAAAAAGTTGAGAAAAACTCTGTATTGCCAACAACAAGAGCTGATTCTGGATGAATGCTTCCCAACCTCTTGCATAGGGGTGACTAAGCAGCTAAGGTGAGTGTGAGAAAGAGCTGGGAGAAGCCTCACCTGGGGCCTCCCCTGTCATGCCAGAGCTGCTTTTGAGGTCCCGAGTCCCTCCCCAGGCTGTGCTGTGCCATGCCTGTGCCTGGCCCCAGTGCTGACCCTGACCTATGTGCTAGACTTCTGTCTCAATCTTGTCCTGCTTCGCTCCTGTGGACCTGCTGGGTGATCACTGGGCTGTGGTTGACCCTGCCCTCCATCACCACACCTGCCCTGCATGCCCTGCCTGTGGTGCAGCATCCCCTCCACCCCAGCGGGAGACTGCCCAATTGGCTCCACTCCCAGTGGATTTTTTGTGCCTCAGCCAGGGACCTTTCCAGAAGTTATTGCTGATGGGAAAAGTGCCCTGGGAATACCTGGTCCTTCCATCATGAGGCTTCCTCCAACTGTCTTAAGAGTTACTTCACCTCTTGTTGAGCTGGTCTGCAGCAGATGCCCCCACACCACCCCTGGTCCTGGTCCATCCCCTGACGGTTACCCACAAGCCTTCGACAGCCGCATCCCGTGGCCCACAGCAGAGTGCTGTGCAATCGGGCCTATCCTTCGCCTACCATGCTCTGCCTCTTCCTTGCCTTTCTGCAGCACTCCAGTGATGGGGGCTCTTCTGCCACATCACTTTAATCCCACATGTGCACAGACTTCAGGTTCAAAATTCCTTTCCTTCTCTGAACTTTGGCGACTCGACCTATTTTTCCCAGACTGGTTAATTTTTGCATATTTGTTTGCTCTTCAGAAGTCTCCTTAAACATTGACACGAGCCAACATGGTAGCCTTGTTTCACTCCCGTTAGCAGGGCCTGGTGGGATGGGGTTGTTAACACAGGTGGGAGCAGATGGCATGAGGTTGCTGTGCTAGGCATACATTAGAACAATGGAGTATTTACTCCAGAAAACAAACAGCAAGCCAATGACTGGGAAAGTGATTAGAGAAAGGAAGTATAAGGAGGACTTTGACCATGTTCATTTCAATGCAAGACAAGCCTGGATCCTATGCTTGTGGGTGCACGGCTGTGCGTTGTGGGCTTCAGAAGTCAAATCCTAGCTTCCCTCCCTCATTCGGCATTTCACAGGGAAACAAAGCCAAATGCTTGCTTGTGACAAAAAAAAGCCAAAGATCTCAACGCTGGTACCACACATTTGCAAAGCGCGTGACGCTCTGTTTTGTCAGCAGCGCAATGTTGGGCTGACATGAAATAGAGTGAGGGTGGCTGTGTGCTCCTGCAGAAAAGCGTCTCACCGCTGCCTGGGCATGAGGTGAATGGCGGGGAGGTTTCAGGCCGCCGACATAGCAGAAGCACGTACTGCACAGCTCTATGGAGACTGTTCAAAAAACAGGCTGAGGTTAAAGCCAGGCTCTCTCTGTGTAATTAATGGAAAAAGAGAGCTCGACTGAATTACCCTTCACAGGAGCACTGTCTCCAGCAGGAGGAAGGATGGAAGGCCAGGTAGTGTGGGGTGGACCATATGTTGCTGTATCCTGCTGGCTGACATTCCCCCCTAAGTGTTTTTGAACCGTTGTTATTGAACCCTCATGTGCAGACCTTGTTTTTAGTGTCTCTCCAAAGCTCAGGGTTAATGAATTAATTATTAAAAACCTACAGCCATTTGCTGATCTCTTAACTCTCTGGCCTTGGAAAAAGGTAGGGTGTAGAGACAGCTATTTTGCATCTGATCAATCAGATGTCTTGAAAGCAATCTTGTTTACGTATATTCTTCATGGAAAAACTTACCTGAAGATGGCTATGGTTGCATATTAAAGCAGAATGAAGGACACTTACGTAACTGGTCTTTTTAAAAACAGGGGGTTTGCCCTGAAATATTATGGGAAGCTGGGACACCACCAAGCCCATATAGCCCAATCCATTTTGCATTCCCGGTCCCATCCCAAAATGACACTCACACATAAATTCGTTACCTTCCCCTGCCGCTTCCTTTCACTCGCTGTCCATCCTGAATCTGGAGTGAGGTGGGAGTCTGGGAAAAGCACCATCGAAAGACACTTAGCCAGAGGCTAAGTTTGGCAGGTTCGGCGAAGACTAAGCAAAGCCGTCTCTGTTTGATGGGCTTTGCTGCAGGCTCCAGGGCTGCTTGGCAGCTTCATCAACCTCCCTTTCAATGCTGTGTGTTTCCTGCAGAGAAGCCAGCTCCTTCTGGCCCACCAGTATTTGTCTTCTGCATGGTGGGGTGTCCTCAGGCCTCCGGTGGACACTGGCTGCTGCAGTCCTCTGGGCAAGGCAGGCAGCTTGGGGCGCAGCAGCTGCAACCTGGGGATGGAAGTGGCAGTACATCGGTAATAATCCAGCAAACCTTCCAGGGTCATGAGGCTTGGAAGATAACTGGGGTGTCTTGACCCGTTGCTGGCAACCTTTCTGAATGTTTCGGTGTGCACACTTTGCTGTTTCAGGTATTTCTTTAGCATGGGTAGGCCTCAGAATGCCTTTTTTTCTTCATATGGACGAGGAGATGCTCTTGTACTGCATCCCTGCCCCAGCCATTGGCGCGTTAAGAAGGACACTGTACAAAATGTACAGCAAGACCCGTGATGAAACCAAGAGCCAGGGTTTGACTCCCCAGGAGGGAACAGAGGGTCACTATAGATCCGTTATCCCCAGGATCATGTGTGCGTTTTGTAACTATGCCACAAAACTCTCACTTTGCATAAATTAAACTTTCCATGGGATGTAAATTATTAATGCACTAAAATGTGCTGCTAACAGTTGTTTGCATTTAAAGCTATTACTCACTGTTCCTGACTGATGCATTTGGTTGGTTGCCATTTTCCCAGAGTCAGCAAAAACACATCCTTTCTCTCCATGCTGTGTATTTTGTGCAAAGACCACAGAAACCCGAGGAGATCCATTCTAGGGTGGGAGCAGTACACACAAAAAACCCCGTAATAACGGAAGTAGATTCAAACTCTGATCAGAAAAGGCCCCTTCGTTGCCTAAAAAGACTTAATCTTAGAATTAGAGAAAAACACTTCTTCTGTCTGAGAGGTCAGAATTGGGCTGTTTGGCCTAATGACTGGAGTCAAACCCCACAGCCAAAACGTGACCAGGAGTCCTGGCAGTAGGCAGCAGCCACAGGGACAACATCTTAACTGTCATTGCAGGTTGCGAGTCACTCAGGGGATGGCGTGACAGAGGCACTACTCTTTTGGTTTGGTTGAAAAGCCTTGCTCCAGTGGTCCCAAAGAAACTGGTCCCACACCCTTGGGCTCTTGAGGCATGGGGGACAGGCCTGCAAGACAGATTTGTTGGGATCGTTGTCACTGGGTGAGGGTATCTCTCCGTGCTCAGTAGTGCTTCTTGCTGGGCTCCACTCTTTGCCCTGAAATCTTATGGGAAGTTGGGACACCACCAAGCCCATACAGCTGGGCTCCATTCTTTAAACAGGAAACAAAGGTTTGAAATACCACCTGGGGCAGGCAGGGCAGGTCCAAAGGAAAAGGAGGCTCTGCCCCCTTTCTGTGGCACCCACTCCTGCAGAAGGCCAGCCTCTCCAACAGGGTTCTGCTTCTGGTGGGATGGGATGGTCACTCACTGGAGAGAATGGGAAAGAAGATAAAAGGAGGCAGGGCAGGTCCAAAGGAAAAGGAGGCTCTGCCCCCTTTCTGTGGCACCCACTCCTGCAGAAGGCCAGCCTCTCCAACAGGGTTCTGCTTCTGGTGGGATGGGATGGTCACTCACTGGAGAGAATGGGAAAGAAGATAAAAGGAGGATTTCAGGAGAGGTTGGAGAGGGATAGGCTGTATGGGCAGAGGAGCTAGCCCCATGCCCTAAGGGACCACCAGTTATCATCACAGAGCTGTTTTTAAGACGCTCAGTGGCATGCAGTGTTAAGACTAGCTCTTGTTTTGGCAGGCTCAACCTGCCCTGGAAGGGGAGGAGGCCCCCAAGATAGGCAGAGCAGCTTTGTGTGCTGGCTCCTGCCAGGCAAGGACGCTCCCCAGGGACAGCCTTGCTGCCGCGACTGTCGGCAGTGCTTTGGAAGGAAATGGGTGTTGCTTTTCGGGGCTAGTTTGGTAGGGGCAGAGACGATAGTGGTCAAGAGGTATGAAGGTTGAGCTAAGCTTGCTGATAACACATCTGTAAACCTCTGGAAGACAACTTTGAGCTTATCTTAAGGTAGGGCAAGTTGGGTTAGACATGCTGACATCAATCTGTCTTCTTGGGGGAGGGCTGCTCAGGTGCCTGTGGCATCAGGAGGAGGTAATGCTGCTCAGGAGTCAGCCTTGGCCATGTCTGCTGCCCTTGTGACATGGTCTGGAGTGCCAAGTCCTGTTATGAGGGATATCCCACTACTGTAGGGGCCTAAAACTGAGGTTTCCACAGAGCTGGAGGCATGCGAGTGAACGCAAGGACTTGCTGTGACTAGAGGGTAGTTTAGCTGCAGTCAGGGTTACCCCTGTTACACGCTCGCACAAGGAGGCCGGTGATAGTTATTAAGGTAGGAAACACTGTTAAATACCTCACCTAAACCTAGATTTAGAGTGTGAGGGAAACAAACAGATGCAAGCACTCTTGAATAAGAACTCACCTTTTGGGGGCCTGCCCAGCTCAGAGATGATGGAAAGTGATGTCCATACAATCTGCTATAATTACTGGATTATAAAGAATCCTTTTTTTTTTTTTGAGAAGGTTCAGTCTTTCCCCACTGCTGCAGGAAGGACTGTTGAAACTCACCAGGCGTGGTGGAAATTGCTGCTACACCATCCCTGTGCTGCGTGGGAGGATGCATATGTACTGTCCCCACCTCTGTATGTAGCTCTGTTACTTTGTCCACACAAACACCAAACTCACTTACGCAGCTGTGACCCAGGTTGTGGCATCTGTGGTAGGATTGCTAATCAAAACTAATTAAAGCTACATCCAACAGCACAGGGAGATTTGCCCAATAACGTGGTAACAGTGAACCAAGTGTGAAAGAACCATGAGTCACTGGATCCTAAATCCCTGTGCATACTGCTAGGGCATTGCAAAAGGGCTTTATGTACAATACACGTACTTTATTAAGTAAGTGTAATGTAATTTAATCCTACTCAGAAGTTGCTGTATGTCTTCAGAATAATGGAAATGTAAATTCTGTGTAAGGGCTTTTTAATGCTTGAAAAACACCAGTGCACAGTGTGGGAGCTGGTGAGAGCACAGGACGCAGAAGACTGTAGATAATTCAAATGCTGGGTGGCATTGTGGGAGGATGGTGGTGACTGCAGAGCCACCACTTTTGCTGGGCAGGGTTACTGGGCTGTGTGATGCTCCCATGCTGCAGCTCTTCCAGCATCCCCTCTCCTACCTGTCCAAAAGGCATGCCTTGCTACCTGACACCAGTAGAGTGAAAAACTCATTTGCTGGGCAGGAAAACAGCTCTGGGGTGCTGGTGAGGACAGGAGGGAGTTATCCAGAGTCTTTTCTATAGCAGCAGCAACAGTGATTTGGGTGCTAAGGAAAGCTGCAAGGCTGTAGAAATTTTTACGCTTACGGAGAAGCAGATACAGCTGCTGTGAAGTTAGCCTGAAGTGTGTGTATTGTCTCTTCACTCTTGTAGGCAGTATTTTTTTTTTGCAGACTCAAGCAGATGTCCTTGCTAGGGACATCTTCTTTGGAAAAAAGTCTAAGTAATTCAACATCTGAAATGGAAACATCTGAATACTCTGCCATTTTGAAAGTCCAGTTTTGAGACCTTGAATTTCTCTGCAAGGGGACCAAACAGTAGATTTCTTGCATGTGATTTTTTTTTTTTTAATTTTTTTTTCTTGGCCTGGATATGCCTATGCTTCACAGGGTCAAAGGTATAACTATTTCCTCAGAGGTGCTGTTGGCAGCATGGGGTCAAATCTCAGCCATCTGACAATGACTTCTTCTTTATCTTTGTCACCTGTGACTCTGCACAGGAGTGGCTCAGGCTGTCACAGTGCAATGTGGGACTGTGCAGTATTTTCCTGTGGAATGTGAATGTCAAGTCTACAGAGGAGAAAAGCAGAGAAATCAGGAGCAAGTGCCAGGCTGCTAATGGAAAGGAAAGGAGAGGTAGAAATGTGTCTTCCCAAAAAGGTACTGAAATCTGAGCCCAGGATCATGGGCAATGCTCCGTCTCTTCTCAGCACCACTTGCTGCTGGGAGAGTGGGAGACCTGACCTACTTAGCTCCCACCTGAAACCCCTCGAGTCAGGGACATGCCTCATAAGATTGCAGCCCACTTGGCATCCCTCTTGCTCCAGGTGGGAGCACCACTTGGTGAGAGCTTTGATTTACTTACTGGCACCCCAGCTCCTGAGCATCAGAGAGGCTCAGGCACCATGCTACAGCCCACAGTGGTATGATGGAGCAGGGTCACACACCTGCAGCTGCTTCCCTCCCTGCTGCAGGGTGGGGACAGAGGTGTCCCCTGGTACGTGACAGACCTGCTGTCCCCAGAGGCAGCTGCAGTACATGAAGGGTGTCCAGGCTGGTTGGGTGGTGGTAGTCTAATTTTGGGATATGGGGTCTGTCCTTTGGTCTGCCACAGGTAGTGGGGCTGACTGTGGGTACCCAAAATACTGTTCCGTGCATCAGCATCCCAATGACCCACACAGCAGTGGGACTGACTGTGAAGCTGTCCCAGACACTTGTTAACAGATGGGGTAACATAACCTTGAGAGACGGCGGGACTGACTCAGCCCTGTGGATGCATTTCACGGTCAATACATCCTGTGTCGATTAGCCTGAATTCACGTCCCTGATGCCTTATCCAACCGCATCCTCAGAACTGGTATCAATATTTAGCACCCCAGTCCCCGTGCAGCAAAAAACATTCCGGCAAAACCCCTCCAGTGAGCCCACCAGTCCCACGTGTGTGGGGTCAGGGAGTGGGAGTGTCCACGCCGCGGGTGTAACCTCCCGCAGGGCCACCAGGAGCCACTGCGAGGCAGGGTACCGCTGCCCCACTGCCGCTCGCCCTCCCGGCCCCTTTTCCCCTTGTGGTGTCGGTCGCTTTGGTATCTCTTATCCCTCTTGAAAAGGGTGAACCTCCCCTAAAGCAGGGTCTGAGCTCTGCATCTCGTTCACCTGTGAAGAGAGAGCAGCTAGCCCTCACTTGGGTGGTATCTCAGCTGAGTACTTGGGCAAGAAAATTAAAATACGTGGTCCTCCATATGAGAAACGGCTTTGTGACATGGTCACTTGTGCTTCCTGCCCTGTCAGCCCAGGGAGTCCTTCATGGTTCCTTGCACAATGTGCAAGTATTCTTGACCTTACACGATGCGCAAGTATTCTTGAGTATGCGTTGAAGGAGGTGCTCAAAGCTCTGTTTGATTTCCCATGACATGTAGTCATGGGAAAGATGTGCCCAAATACTTGCGAGGATGAGAAGTGTTCAGACCTCTGGGCTGAAGGGGCTGAACTTCAGGGGAACCCTGTTGGCAAGCACCCCGGTCAAATGTGGGCATGAGCCTTGAGTGGCTTTTAGTGTGCTGCGTTTATGGACTGCTCTCTCTTCAAGATCCTCTTTGTACAGCAAAGGAGAATACTGCCTCTGTATCAGATTCAAGAAACCTTGAATTGTTAGCACATGAACCATTTCGTGGTTTATTTACTACTTCACACCAAGCTGTGTGTTATTTTAATATTATTATAGAAGAAGGATGTGAAGAATGTTACGATTCCCCAACACCACTCCAGGAGCTGACCATAGTCAAGACAGGACTGATACGGTATGAGCCTTACTTTGCTGTGGATGCCTCTGGTACATTCTTGCAACACAGCCAGACTTAACACCAATCTTCAGACTGGGTTCAGAAGGCAGTTTTCCCTTCAGGACAGATTTGTGGAGAGATCCTGATGTTCTTTCTTCTCTGTTCTGTACAATGGAGTGTGATCTGCTTTTAGGATCACCTGAAGCTGCTGTTTCTTTTGGATCCAGGGCCCTGGCTTGTGACTGTATAGCCAGCCTGTATATCCTTTACGCTGTGCCAGGAAACTTTTTGAGGCACGTGGAGGGTATGTGGCATAGGCAGCCTGCTGTCCTGTCTGTGATATACATCTGCTCTGCATTGACTGACACAACAGGGAACTGAGTTCAACAGTGCTGGTGGCACCCAAGATACTATGACTGTGGCCCTCCCCTTATCATCCTAAAAAGCACCTAATGGTAGTATTCACTTTCAGTCCACTGCAGGTTCTTTGGGATGCCTGCATAGTAAGCTAACTGCAAAATCATGACATCAGTGAAAGCAGGAATGCACAAAAGAAGGAAAAGGAAAGTGTCAAATCCATACAACACTATTAAGACACCCCATTGTGAGAGGCTGTGTTTACAAAGATCTAGGCTTACTCCTGAGCAACAGTTATCTGCAGTTTATTGATCAGTTTAATAATACCACATCAGTAGTTTTACATTAGTAATGCTATAGTATTAAATGAATATGAATCAGTATATTAACACTACAGTTTATTTAAACAAATAAAGAAAATGGGTAAGTGCTGTTTTGCAAGCATTTAATGTTATGTGACTTTTCTTCCCTTGTCATGAGAAGAATCCCCAGACCTATATATATATTTTTTTAATATAAAAAAATAAAACTATTTTTTATATAAAAAATAGTTTATATATTTATTTATATAAATATATAAATATATATTTATATTTATATAAATATATATATTTATATATATAAATTTATATATTTATATATATAAATACCAATATATATACCAAATATATTGGTATTTATATTGGTATATATTTATACCAATATAAATACCAATATATTTATATTGGTATCTCGCTTAGGATCAAACTGAAATGTGATTGATCCTTGTTCTACATTTCTGAAGTTCAATTTGCAGTTAAAGTACTTCCTACAGCAGCAGATAGGATTGTGCAGTTAAACCAGTAACGTCTGGCCCATCTTCCCTGATCTCCACAGGGAGGGATAGTCCCATTTCTACGTGGTGTCCTGGTTGTTGACCAAATGCCCAGTTTTGCCTTCCCAGGCACAATTCAGTCATCGGGTGCTGGGGTTGCTTGTCTGTCACTGTCATCTGCGCAGTGCTCCCGTGCAGTCACCCTTCTGCCTCCCTCGTGTGTCAATACTCCACATGTGTGACAAAGATGCCTGCTATGTACCAGGGTTTCCTTACTTGGTTTTTCTTGTTTGTTACTTAAAAGGAGTAAAAACCCAGTACACTGGACCCCCAGCAAAAAAAGGAAAACACCAGAAGCTGCGTGACAAAACGCAACTAACAAATGGACTATTAGAGGTTACTAAAGGAAAAGGTGTTTTAGTAAAAACTTACAGAGTTCACCTCCTCATTTGGTTGCTGACAGATATATACATAAAATCATTTAACAGAATTACCAGAGGTGACTGAAGCATGCTTAACAGTGTTTACAAGCACCTTCTCAGAAGAGTGTTAGAGCACTGTATTAGAATAAACCAGGGTCAGGGGTGGGGAAAAGCTTTCTGCAATGGGCCCTCATGGACTGGGGCAATACTGCACTAAGGTAAAAATTCCTAGAAGTGTGGCAACCCACCTAGAGACATCGACAGTGTGTCGGCATGGAAGTGCCTCTGCAGCCACCCCCCCTTCCGTGGAAAGTCAAGTTTTGTTGCTGCTGTGCAACTGGACCTGGGTCCCCAGGCGGGCTGGCTGTCTTGTGCTGTAAGCTGGCTCTCTGTGCTCAGGCATCGTAGTGCCCAAAATTGGGCAGAGAGTGTCGAGACCAGCTTGACTGCTGAAGGGGGCTGCTGGAGAAAACAAATCTGCTTGCCCCCTGACATGCAAGGAACCAGTGGAGCATCTGCTCAAACAAAGATGTGGGTGTGCCAAACAGTGATGACATGAGTCGAGAAGCAGTCATCCTCTCCTGACGTACCAGGGACTTACTGGGTAACACTGGGAGGAAGGAGGCTGCAGGGGGAACCTTCTGCCACAAGTCTCATGGTTGGCTTGGACCAATATATTGGGTCTCATTTGGTCTAAGCATGACAAAACAGCAACAGGA
The DNA here is from genome assembly GCF_964289735.1 of Phaethon aethereus. Classification (NCBI taxonomy): domain Eukaryota; kingdom Metazoa; phylum Chordata; class Aves; order Phaethontiformes; family Phaethontidae; genus Phaethon; species Phaethon aethereus. The sequence continues at coordinate 57,590,048 of NC_138577.1, read as the reverse complement.
AAAGCAAGGCTGAGTGGGAGGGAGACTTCAGATGGACAGAGATCCTAAAAAGCCTAGGCAAAGTATTAAGGAAACACTATTCATCTGTGTTTCATTTAATATACATCTTTACCATGTGCTCCAGGCAACCTTTGTTCTGCTTTGCATGATTTTAACTGCAGGTGACATTCCTTATGACAAAGAATACGGGTATCTGTGATAAATACAGAATCGATAGAAGAAAATAGAATTAGATTATAAAGAGGGAGATGGGGAAGCAGGATTAAACTTTTTTTTTTCCCCTCCAGGAGATCTGTGTTGACTAATAGCTGAGCCTTTCTAACTGAGAATTTAGATGTGTCAGTTTAATAAGGAGAGTCCTGACAAGAGGGGAAATTCATTTATCATGATGATTTAAAACATCATGTTTAATCATGATTTAAATCAAAAAGCAGGGAGCATCAATTTAAATTAGTGCTTACATTTTGCTATGTGTGGGGTTTCTTTTTTTTTTTTTCTCCTCAAAGAAATTCTGATTCTCATTTGCTGATAAAATCCAACATATCTTTTGGCTGAGCTGGGGATGTACTCAGGACTCATAGCTATTCTTCACTTAGTTACAAGGTTTAACACGTTTATTCAGATTAATAATTTTTACTTTCTTTGTGATGCAGGAGGGTGATGAAGATCCATTTTCTTTTCCTAGTTAATGGTTCTTTCCTGTGGTCTCAGTTAAACAGCTTCTGGAAGAGAACTGTGATTCAGTTATCCCCCCCAACAACATTTCAACTAGGGTTTTGTATGTGTGGAGGGAGGTATCTAATTTCTTCTTTTTTCCTTTGTAATTACATAGAGGTACTATATGCATACTGCAAAAGAGAAGGTTTATCAAAACATGTCCAACATTTAAAACTAAGTGATTTATTGAACAAAAGTAATATGATCCTTAGCCTGTGATTTAAATTTAGCTCCTGGTCGTAATGACCTTCAAGTTTTTAACAGTAATAAATCTCATTTTACATCTTGTTTATATTCATAGATTAGAAGAGGAAAATTAAACGTTTCTGCCCTTCCTTTTACCTTCCAGTTCTTAGCTCTGAACAGCCAAATAAGTGCTCCAGAATGAGGAAAATACTCTCTCTGCACATTTGGAAATGACTGCTCTCCCAAGCTCACTTCACCTTTTCAAAACACCCTCTTTCCCCTGGGCTCAGGTTAGGATTTCCACTGGTTCAGGGTTTCCTTTTCCCTTCAAAGAGCAGCTGTAGTTTTTTAAACTCAACTCACCTAATTTGATTTTAAGCAGTTTTGAATGCATTTGGTTTTATAATGAAAAATGACTCATGTTTTCATGTACATAAATGAAAAAAAGGTAAGCAGCCAATTTATTTTCTACTTGCTGGAAAAAAGAAGGAAAGTCTGGTGTTTCCTCTAACTGAGCTCTGCCAGAGAGGCAGATACATTTCCTTTGAGCCGTTGAGAGACCTGAACAATAAATGCAGCCGGTGCCCACAGGCAGCCTGCTGCCCTCACAGCAGTAAGCAAAGCGGCCTGAGATGGTGATGGTGGCATGTGGCATTGAGCCAGCCCAGCCAGGAGGAGCCCCCCGTGCCATCGCCCCTGATGGCTCTGGAGATGCTTCAGGTGAAGCAAGCCCAAAATGTCAAAGCTAAAGATATGTTCCAAGTCACGAAATTCCTGTGGCCATGTGCACTACACTTGTGAGAACTGGTGCAGGGACGGTGATTCCCAGGGAAGGTGTAGCACCAGCGTGGTGAGGACAGTAGTGATATTCCTGTAAAGCCTGGGCATTCAATGTGCTGGCCACAAGTAATATGCCTTCCTATGCTTTTCATGACAGAGATCACACCTTCCTGGCCCAAACCTTACTGAAAAACCTTACTGCGGACCCATCAGCCTCTCCTCTGTGCCTGGGGAGATCATGGAGCAGATCCTCCTAGAAGCTGTGCTAAGGCACATGGAGGACAGGAAGATGATTCAAGACAGTCAGCATGGCTTCACCAAGGGCAAGTCCTGCCTGACCAACCTAGTGGCATTCTGTGACAGAGTGACCACATCAGTGGACAAGGGAAGAGCTACAGATGTTGTCTATCTGGACTTCTGTAAGGCCTTTGACAGGGTCCCCCAAAATATCCTTCTCTCTAAATTGGAGAGATCTGGATTTGATGGGTGGACTGTTCAGTGGATGAGGAATTGGTTTGATGGTTGCATCCATGACTGTAGTGGTCAACAGCTCAATGTCCAGATGGAGACTGGTGACAAGTGGTGTCCCTCAGAGGTGCATATTGGAACTGGTACACTTTTAATATCTTCATCAATGACATAGTGGGATCAAGTGCACCCTCAGCAAATTTGCAGGTGACACCAAGCTGAGTGGTGCAGTTGACACGCCTGAGGGACAGGTTGCCATCCAGAGGGACCTGGACAAGCTCAAGGCAATGGGCCCATGTGGACCTCATGAGGTTCAACAAGACCAAGTGCAGGGTCCTGCAGCTGGGTTGGCGAAACCCCCAGTATCAGTACGGGCTGGGGGATGAAGGGATCGAGAGCAGCCCTGCTGAGAAGGTCTTGGGGGCACTGGTGGATGAAAAGCTGGACATGAGCCAGAAATGTGCGCACACAGCCCAGAAGCCCAAACGTATCCTGGGCTGCATCCAAAGCAGCGTGGCCAGCAGGTGGAGGGAGTTGATTCTGCCCCTCTACTCCACTCTGGTAAGACCCCACCTGGAGTCCTGTGTCCAGCTCTGAAGCCCTCAGCATGGGAAAGACAGGGACCTGTTGGAGAGGGCCACAGAAATGATCTGAGGGATGGGACACCTCTCCTCTGAGGACAGGCTGAGAGCGTTGGTGGTGTTCAGCCTGGAGAAGAGAAAGCTCTGGGGAAACCTTATTGCAGCCTTCCAGTACTTTAAGGGGGCTTATAAGAAAGATGAGGACAAACTTTTTAGCAGGCCCTGAAGCAATAGGGCAAGGGATACTGGTTTTAAACTAAAAGAGGGTACATTTCAACTAGATATAAAGAAGAAATTTTTCACAATGGGGGTGTTGAAACACTGGCACGGGTTGCCCAGAGAGGTGGTAGATGCCCCAACACTGGAAACATTCAAGGTCACGTTAGACGGGGCTCTGAGCAACCTGGTCTAGTTGAAGATGTCCCTGCTTACTGCAGGGGGGTCAGACTAGATGAGCTTTAAAGGTCCCTTCCAACCTAAAGATTCTATGATTTTATGATTCTATGAAATGTGAGGTGATAATGGTTGCCTACCATGATCTATTTCTGGGCTGATAGGTGGGGAGTTCATCATCCACCTTAGTACTGCGACAAGATGTGAGCCAGTGTTCCAGCTCCTGGAGTCACAGGATGATGGGAGAATACCAGGTTTTCTTTGTTTTTTTTTAAGCACGAGTTTCGAGGATATCAAGTTGGAGAGAAAACCTGACCTCCCCTATGGTATGGTCTTTCCTTCTCCCAGGCAGAGAGAGAACACATGCACTGCATTTTGAAAAATGCAATGAGTTATTTTCAGCATCTGAGGATGAGCAAAATAATTTCTTCACTTTCTTTGACAGAAACACCCAGCTTTTCTTCAGCTGAGGGTCTTGTGTAGAGCATATAGGAGCTTTTCACCAAGACTTCACTGCAGCAGCAACGCCTGGTTTTAAATGCTCAATGACCTAACTTTTCCCCTTTAAAAGCATGGATCAAGAAGCACGAGTTTCTTGAAGGGAGAAAAGAGAAAACCAGGTACCGTAGAGACCAATCACTCCTTTTCCAGTGTGTATGGATATATATTTTTAGCCTAGCCAATAAAACCCCAGATTGCTTCTTTCTCATCAGTAACACCTTAGGACTTGCTTACTGTCTTCCTGGGCAAGTAAATGCTGCTGCTTGCTCTAGCTGATTTGCACTTGACTAGCAGTTCCTGTTAGGTGCTCCAGCTCTCCTTTTCCTCTCTGATGGTTTCTAGTTTGTAGCTCTGTAGCTCCACAGTCAGCATTGGGTCAGCTTGTGCCTTCTGCAAGACCGTGTAGAACCACAGGCAGCCCTCTTGCATGCAAGACACTTTGCAGCTGCTTAGCAGGAAAACCTGGTTTAGGTTTAGCAAAAGAAAAGGACTAAGTAAGCTTTCCATCAATAAACCAGAAAAAAAAAAAAGGTATAAACCAGCTTTAGGTAATATTAAGCACGAAAGTGTGTACTCCTTTCCTGTGCCAGTACCTTACCAAGACGAGGTAGGGCTGATCAGTTCATTCTTCTGCTGCAGTTTCCTTGCTGTCCTGGGGGAATCCTTTTTCCGTGTTTCTCCAGGATTGCCCCTTCTTCTGTGCCTGCAAGCTCTCCTGTGTCTCCATGTCATTATCCTGCTGAAGGAGTTTGTTCCCTGTAACTCCCCATGGTTCCTTAGCTGTTCCTCAGTCTGCAGCATGCACAGCTCAGGAAACTTCCCAGAGATGCAATTTCCTCCTGCAGCTTGTTGTGAGAGTGTAATGAAGAACTTACTTACACAAATAAATGCAAGCGACAGGCTTGGCATTTAGGTGTGTTTTTTTCTGAAAACGAATTCCTCCCAATCCCCATACTTTTCAAGAGCCTTAAGGGTCCTAACAGTGCCTTGTGTTCTTCAAAAGAGGGAGACTGAGATTAGCCCTGCTGCACTGCCTGAGCCCATTCAGATCACAGCTGTTCTCCTAAGGTTTGCTAGCAATCCCATTAAAATGATCCATGCTGCTAAGAGCTACAGAGCTGAATAAGCCAGAAGCTGGTCTTCTGGGAACCTTCACACAGTGTGAAAAAGCTCAAGGTGCCCTTCCAACTGCTATCGCAAACATCTCAGACAGCATTGGCTTAGGGGCATGCTTGAAGAAATCAAGAAAATCTGCTGGGACATGCAAAGCACTGAATGGAGAGAGTATCTGTGAGGCCAGAACTCCATTGGCAGGGTCAGACCAAGACTTATCATGAGGTGCCAGTGTCCTGGGCCATCACTAACACCCATTCATCATGAGGCAGACCCCTCTACAGCAACTGCAATGGGCCTTGCCTGTGAACCATTGTTTCTCGAAGCCACTCTTGCCTTGGGAGGTGAACTTTACCATCTCAGTTCTGAAACTGGAGAATGGAGGCTGTGATTTCTGTGGTAGCACTGTCTGAAATCCCCTGTTTCGTGTGAGGCTGAGGAGCCAGGAGAAAAATTCAGAACCTCGAGTTCTGGATGAGTTAAGTGATGGTGTGAAGAGGTAGGTGGTCAGGATCTGGGAAAACTTTCAGCAGAAGAGGAACCCATGCAGAAAGGACTGGCTGTCCCTCTTCATAATGGAGCTTGTCTGTTGGCACAGGAAAGGAGAAGAGTTGTAGAGGAGTATGTCAGCTCTGAGCTGGGAATAAGCACCTTGTTCAGACTGCATGGCCTACAAGGTGGATTTGACTAACTTTTTGTGTGTCTAAGAAAGGATCAGTAGAGAAACAGAGAGCACAATCACACAGAAAATTAGGTTACCTGCGATTCCAGTTGCTTGGCATGTGCTAAGAGCGAGGACAATGTTCTCAAGTGCACTAATTCCAGAAGCCTGAGAAGTGGCTCCGTGGTTAATAAGACGTTATCAAACTCCTATGACCAGATGGCATTCACCAGAGGGCTGAGTGGGAACTCAGGTGTGAACCTGCAGATCTGCTGCCCGAGATGCATAACCTGTCATTGCAAACAGCAAGGGTGTCAGTCAGCTGCTGGAACTACCTATCAATGGATGTCTTACACTCCTGAGAAGATGATAAAAGTCTACAGTCAAGACTAAGGTCATAGAGCACATGGATAAACACAGTGTATTGAGAAGTAACCGGTATGGTTTTGTAAAGCTGCATCCTGTCCCATTTGCCTGATAGGGCTTAATGGGAGATCTTCCAGAGACTACTGCTGGCACCAGTTTTATTCAGCATGTCCATCCATGTGTATGGGAAAATCTTGGATACACCTGCATTTTGAGCAGAGCGCAGATCTTGTCTCTCTTGTCTCCGAGAAAGACTTGCTGGATGCAGAGAACAGAAAGAAAAGAACAGTTAAAATGACTGTGGAGTTGGAGGAGCTACCTTCAAGGACAGTAAAAAAGGTGAGAGTTTTTGGTCTGGGACTGGGCTGAAGGGTATGAGACAGGCACGTGCAAAATCAGTAAAATGGAGGACGAACTTAAAGTGGAACTGTAGCTCATCAAATCCTGCAACACTGGAGCTGAGGGGACTAGTTTAAAACAGAAAAGAAAGAAACTGCTTCTATACAGAGGTGAAGGGAATTTATGGAACTTGCTGGCATAGGAAGTGACAGCAGACTGTCTCACAAATGAATTGAAGAAACTCATGTAAATGGATGGGCCTGTGTCTTCTCCCTAAGCAGCATTGCCTACTGCCACAGCTGGGGACAGCATACTGGCCAAGAGGACTGCTGTACATCAGTAGTAGAGCATTTCTTACACTCTCTTATCCATGTGTGTTCCCTCCAGATCCCATGTGTTTTTTCCAACATGCTTGGTCCTCCTTTAGGAGGCTTCTGTTAGGAGCCATGTGATGGGCAGTGTGAGATGGGATGGAGAAAGATTACATGGGACACCTCTGTTGGAAAGGATCCTGTCTGGTGCTTAGCTGGATGGAGTGTCTCCCATCTGGCCCTTCCAGACGGGCTCTTCCAGCCCCAGCTCAGCAGCAGACACTGCAGGCATGGATACATGCTGTGTGTGCATCTCAGAGCATGTGCAACATGAAGGGATGCAGCGACGGAGCAAGGCCTGCAGGGCAGGGTAAACGAGCAGGAGCTGGCTGGTCCTACTCAGCCCATGAGGCATGGCAGGCCCACTTCACTCTATGACTTTTCCTGACAAAATTGTTTTGATTATAGGGCTAAGAGCTGACTGAAACAAAGGGTCAAATTATTAAAAAAGAAAAAAGTAAGGGATGATAAAACAAAACAGAGGAGGAAAAAAGCACTGGTCTCAAATGTTTGAGATGTCTGCCTCATAAATTCAGCATCAGCTTCCTTTGGTCCCCAAACCAAGTTTGTTCTAATGCTATTTGCAGATATAGATTGCTGTCTTTTTCATTACTGTTATCAAATGATGCATTTGTGGTGCAGCTCCAGAGCCCTCTCTGCCCTGGTAAGTGGATTATGCATCCTGGTGCCAGCACTACTTGAGTTATACATTTAATATGAAAAATAAAAAAGAAATAATAAAATATATCCCAGGCTTCTAGATCTTTTTCCTCTATATTTTTCAAAGATCTAATTAAGATATTTATATCCCGACAGGCAGAAGGGACCTGACCCCTGCTTTGTTAGCAAAATGTGACAAAAGGCACTTTGCTCAGCATTTGCAATTACTGCTATTGCCAGCTAAACTTCTGAGAAATGGTGTCACTGTTTCTTCCTGCTGCTCCAGGCTGAGCCAAGCTCAAGAAGATGAGCATCCCCTCAGCAAGCCAGCCAGATGCCTCATGTCACCTCAGTGTTTTGGTGGCCCGACCAGCACCAGATACAAGGAATCGCTTCTCAGGCCTGAGGCTGCTGGAATGGAAATAGCGAGGGTCCTTTGTCCCTCTCCCTGGTGCACGTCCAACTGCACTACACTCATGCTTCCAGCCACTGGTGGCACATTTTGTGCCTGGGTTTGGCAGGCCCACCTTGCTGGCAGTTGTGCTGCTTGGAGATGCCCCATGAAGTGACGCATTGCTTTCAGAGCCCAAGAGCAATATCATCTATTTTGCTTGGTACAAGCGGGCCTTAGTAAACCTGACCAAGGCCCTTTAAAGGAATGTTTCTCTCACTGTAGCGTTAACCTCGCCATTGCCCCGTAGAAAGGAGACATGGGCAGAGCGTGAATGCTCCTGAGCCTGCTGAGGAACAGATATTTTTCTCTACCAGAAAAATACCAGAGGGACAGTATGTACTTCTGAGGATCCTTGTCACAGCTGGGTCTGTCACTTTATTTCCCTTCCTACCATTTGTCCGCTTAAACCCTAAGGATTGGAAAGAAGCTGCTTCATTCTGAATTTATGTATTATCAGCTGGGACAAGAGAGCACCTTGGCCATAACCTCAGGTGCAGTCACAAGTACAACCTTCCACTCTGACAGTGTCTTTTCAGCCAGCAGAGATGATCCTCAATGAGTAGGACTATGGGAACAGCAGGAAAGAAAGTTAATTTGCCAGCTATCCACCTGAAGCTCTGAAAACCTGATGGCTTTATGCTCTAGTTGTACTTGTTTTTCCTCAGCTGTCCATGATTCTGTCCAGTTTCCAGACCGTGCCGTTACATACATGGCCTCCACCTCAAACCCTGATCTCACAGCAGGAACTGTGCCCTCACCACCCTCACTTACTCCACTCTCCTCTTTTCACATGGACACCATATGCCTAAGGCTATACTGGCATCAAATGCACTGAAGCCTTAGTTAAAATGTTACCTAACACCAGTGGAGCAAGGATGAAATGGTTTCCTGAGATCAAAAGGGGTATATAAAAACAACATCAGAAGAGACAAGTAGGGAATGTGCTCTTCCAGTAACAGTGGTATTAACCTCAAGGAGTGAAATAAAATGAAACATGAGCTACAATCAATTGATTTTTTTTTAACATTAAAAAGGGAAAGAGAATAAAATGCTTGATAGGTGCTAAATCAGATCTATAGTACCCAGCATGTCAGATTCATTCTAAAGAGAGAGTATGTGAGAAGGCAGGCAGTTCTGTGGGTCCTGCATAAAGACCTGCAGAAGTCATTGGACTGGGAGGAACTCACCACAGCGGTTATGAAACTTGCCCAGTCAATGGAAAACTGTCTTGACTTAAGATGGTTTTGGATCAATCCTTGTCACTGCACTGAAGGAACTAATCCACTTCACTCACTAAGCATTAAAGGTGAAATCTTCAAAACAGATAAGACTGGGGTCTTTTTTATTTTGCTGTCTTGCTGCCGTTAATGTTGGTGTGGGCTCATCACTCAATGCCCTTCAGCAGGCTTGAAAATCTTGGCCTTCTTGATCCTTAGATTCTGAGGAGAAGGCAGAAGAGAGAGAAAATGATGCAGGACCAGGTTTTGAGTAAGCAGAAACCTATGTTGCTTCACTGAAGTCAGTGGAGCCACAATGAACTATACCAGCCGAGCTTTTGTCCCTAAAGGATGCAGAGACCTCAAAACCAATAAATGGCCTGATCAACCACAAAAACTTTACAGCTACTGTGAAGAGTCTTAGGGTCAGAAAATGCAGAGCACAAAAACATTTCTGTCATATTAACAGGCCTGACTTGCTGCTGGGATGTGTCACCTTAAGTTTTCTATTGTTTAACACATTGATCAAGTGGCCGGGATGATTGTGGAAACATAAAATCAAACGTAACACATTAGAAATCAATCAGAAATAACATCAGGCACAAATATGCAGCCACTGTCTTCTTGACAGTGGGTTCTAGCCCAGGGGGAACATCAAAAGAGATTGTCTTTGATTTTAAGAGCTGGGAACTCTGTTTATTTGAGGGGAAGAATGACATCATTGTCTAGCTATGCCAGTGAGACAGGGTCTATGTGAAGAGAGATCATTGCAGCGAAAGCATGGAGTCAGCCACTTATCCCACAACAGTTAGAAAGACACAGTGTCAGATTGTTGTTGCTTAGACCAGGAGTTAAGCATGCATGGGGAGAAGATGAATTCGATTTCCCAGACTTGCATAGCTCAGGTGTAGGTTGACCAGTAGGGTTCAGGGTCTGCCAGCCAGCTGACATCCAGGCAAATGCTCCATGCAACAAGGAGCTCCAGGTCACAGCTTAGCTCACCCCTTAGATCATGTTTCTCCAGGCACAGTGTGAATATTATGTGCTCCTACAAGGAGACAATGGCCGAGATGAAGACCCAAGTGGTTGGGAAAAACCTGGCCACAATTTCAACCTTTTTCAACGGTTTCAGCTGCTCCTTGGCAGAGTATTTAATACAGCAGATACCTTCTACTGAAGAGACTGAATTTTCATGAATCCACATGTAACGTCCATGACAACAGTCACCTCCAAGGTAACCTTAGGCATTTGCACAGCAGGACATGGACTGCCTCTTCAGGTTTCTTCTGTGCCTCAAGCCACTGACACCTCTTAATAGAGATCATTCTTTGATGGGGGCTTGTTAGCATCACTGCCTCAGCATGCCCCTTTCCACTTCACTGGTTGCAGCTTCTCTTTTGGGTAACTGCCTCTTGGCTTTGCTCTAGTTCTCGTTTGTGAAGACCTAAGGAGGAGCCTCAGATGAGGCATTGACATAAGATGGGTTTAGTCAGTACTGATGGCCACAGATTGCTTAATGGATTACATGGAAAATGGAAAAAAGTGAGTGTGTGAGCATGAAGGTGCATGAAAGTGGAGGCTTATAATGTTGGAGTCTTGAGCTAGGCAGCTAGCTCACAGTGTCTTTGTAAGAAGGCTTCTTTCTCCTTTTTGCCTTTCCTCCCCTGAGTAATTCAAAATCCACTGATAACTGCTGCGACAGTAGCTGATATGTTAATGTTGTTAGTTCTTATTACAGGGTATTTGCTGGGCTGCCAAGGCAAACGAGCACAGCTCCACCAAAGTCATTCGAATGTCTCTGACTTAGAACAGCTGAGAATCATTTTTACTAGTTGCAATAAATAACAACCCCGACAACCTGGCTTGGATCCAAAGTGCAGTGCAAAATTTTATGCAAGTTGTTGGAAGGAAATTATTCTGCAGGCTCCAGGCACTCCTCTGGGACACAAAAATTAATGAGCAGCACTTAAGTTTATCAGAATTTAAAAGAAAAATGTCCTCCATCAGCCCCCAGTAGTGCCTCTTTGTTGTATTAGTCTTCAGAGATCAGTGCAGATTTCAAATATGAAGGCAAAATTTAGATGAGAAAAAATATAATCAGAGGTTTGCCAGAAAATAATTGCTGGCTTTCGGTGCAAGGGCAAGAGGATACTGAAAAATATACATTTATCTATATAATTATATATAATACAAATGTACATACCCATTTATATATCTATCTATAGATAAAGCTATTATGTAAGATATATATCATATATATTATCTGCAATGTGTATTTCCATTGCAAATATTTGGGGTGAATATTCAAACTACATGCAAGTGTTGAAGGATGTGTGATGAGACTAGGAAATCCTCTAGCCACAAGAATTCCTTGTGATGACTTCACAAGACTGAAAATTTGCCATTTATACAGAGTAAAAGAATGGCCATTATAACAGCTACTGCACAGCAGTAGGAGGGAGAGGAAAATGGGGGGAACTCACCTCACCTTCAAGTGTCCTGTTGGTCAAGCTGCCTCCTATGTATAAGGAAAAGGTAGGTAATTAAGATTAATAGTCATGAAATCCAGCACACTTGAGTACAGGGTGCTGCTGAAAAAAGAGTTGGTAAGAGGTGCCATGAAGTCTGCAAGGAAGGCACAGTGCTCCTGAGGAGTCATAGATGTTGCCCTTATGCTACACCCTGCAACCAGGAGAGCCCTTTCCTTCAGAAGGAAAGGGGTGGTTGGGGAAAGGAGAGGGAGACTGGACATGGTATGCCCTTTTCTGGCCACTTTCTCAACTGGTTAGGACACTCCCTTCTACATCTTACATCACTCACTATTTAAGGCTACTGTGCAAAGCTAAGCAGCCAGCAGAAGGAAAGTTGTGAGACGGCTCTGAAACATGGTGGGAAAATATGGTCCTGGGGCAAGGATGGTTGCAGATTCAGGTGTCTCCAGACAAACAGCGGATTTGAACACAACTCCTCAGTTCCTTGTGTCATGTGCTAACAACTAAGAACCCCCTTACTGGTATGGACTTGTACACATCCAGAGTCAAGAAGATCTGCTGCGAGATGAAACAGCCTTGGGCATGCCCTGAAGCATGTAGACATGTGTGACTGTACTCCCTCAAGCCCAAACGTTGCAAGGACCAGAATCAGAAATTTAAGCACAACCAGGACTTCAGCTGCTGGTGTCCTCTGATCTTGACTACCTGGTGCCAGAAGCTGGAGTAGTGAGAGAGGAGGAAGGACATTGCTGAAAACACACCCTGCATCTTCAGGGTTAGCACCAGCAGCTTGACGACTCATCAGAGGCGGTCATGGGACCATATGTTGGTAGGATAAGCCTGATACAGGGCTAGGTTTTCAAAGGGTCCTTGTGGCTTTCCATGAGGCCTTAGGTCTTCTCTTGGGAAAGTCATCACTGATTGAAAAGAAGCAATTTTGCTGCAGTAGGAAAGTGCTGGTAGGAAGGCAAACCAGGGAAACCAGCCTTAATACAGTGTGAATCTCAATGGACTTGACGCAGTAGAGTACTGGGCTTATATGTTCTGTGAAAGGGATAATTCCTCCTTTGGGATTGTTGTTCTTTGGAGATATATATCTAAAAAAATTACTATTCTTGGGCTGATGCCCCTGCCTGTAAACCTGGCAGAAACTCACTTCAGCTCAAATTTCTGTGCTGTCAGTTCAAGCAAAGGGCACCTTTGCACTCTGCTATTTATTGTCTCCTTCCCCCCCCTCAGACATTCCCAGTGCTGCAACTGGCAGTGCCTTTTATGGTGGGAGGAAAACCCTTGCATGAGAAACACAAATTGTAAGAGGCAAAGCAAATAACAGCCAAGATTCTGGAGAAGCAGTGGAGGTGAGGAAGGGGTGGGGAAGTGATCATCTTGAAAATGCAGGTCAGCCTAGCAGGACAACTACATGTGATCTCTGTGAGGACCAGCTTCTCCCAGGGTGCTGCCTCCGACATTACCACCTCCCTTCACACCATGCAATATCATAAGTAGGCAGAGGTAAGCTTTCCAAAGACATGAGCAGGTCGTAGCTAACCTTAGTTGGGATATTTCACCTCTCTCAAAGTTCTGCAGATCTCCACATTGCATCTTCTCAAGTACCTAGGGGCAACCTCAGATTCTGTTTCCTTTAAACTCCTTAAAATCCATGGCTGTTGGGCTAATTCATACCCAGACTCCTCCTGGTGTTTTCCTCCATTGATTACCATCCACCCAATTCAGCTTCCTCCCCACAGCCCTGTGAATCTACAAGACACGCACAGTTGCTGTGTATGTGTTGATCAGGTTCAAAAGCCATGTAAGACCAAGCTGCTGGAGAAAGGTGATGGTATATAGCTGCAAATATGAGGGGCAGGGGCATGCCTACAGGAGAGCCTGAAGTGGGAGCTGGTTATGGAAAACTCTGTCTTGTCTGGGTAGAAAGTGCCTTGCACAGTCTGAATGCTGTTACAACTGTTGTATATTCATCAGAATATCAGTTTTTTCCCTTTAAATTAGCAAGCCTTGAAACTGCAATGCAAGGAAAACAGAGAGTGTCACCAGTCAATGCAAGACCTTGCCGTCTTTTGAGCTATGCTTACCAATACAGCTGCTGGTCTGTTTAGTCTCTTTGACAGCCAGTAGGAAAATCACCTTTTTCTACATTCACTTGATAGTATGCTTGTAGAGGACACTGTGACTCATTCCACCAGCCACGGCTCTCTTCTAAACATCTATGCCAGCCCTCCTCCCATTTCCTTTCTGGAAAAAGGAAATGGTATTACCATTCTCTGCCTTTCATCTCGACACAAAAAAATTGCAGACAATTTCCTGGATGGGTTTTGAATGTAGAATTGCTGGATGATTAATGAGAATTTTCTAAGAAGCTCTTAACAAAATGCCTATGCTGGTTTTTATCTTCTATTTTTCTTAGTTCCACTCCAGAGCTGCCAAAGTTCCACAAGGAGCTGGAGGAAAACCTGTAGTGGGAGAAAATGAGTTATTTTAATTGTTCAGCCCTTGTATGGCTCAGCTGTTCTGTGCAGCTTGTGTGCTTTGTGTGTCTCCACATCTGGGGGATGTGGTGCCACTATCCACTGTTTTTTGCAGTTATATTACAGCTTTCTCTGGTGAGCATGTGCCTTTCTGGACACCAGAAAAGACTCAAAGGCAAAGTATAGCAAGTCTGTAACACTTCTGTCTATTGTGTCCTTGCTTCCCAGGCGTTTTGAGGATGTGGAATGTACCTTGCAGAAATGGTAACTTCTCTTTTCTTGAGCATTCCTAAGAAAGAGAGACTTTACCATATCCCATAGAAATGGCTAGTTAACCCCTCTTTGTGGGCCAGTTTATCCCATTTCATTCTTTCACAACTGTTCCTGGCACTTAGGCCCTCAGTGCTCTTATCTGCTGCATTGATATGACCTGATCTCATATATATTCTCTTGTATTGCAAGAATTGAGATTGCCTCTCAACTTCTCTCTGACAGGTTAAACATGTTGAGATTCTTGGGCATCTTATGCATCCTGTAGATCTCAGTGTAGTTTTGTGGATCCTTTCTCCCCTGTTGAAGCTGTTTGTCAGCCATCTCCTCAGCCCCATTTCCACTGAGATGCCTCCAGTCAATGGAGAGCTGATAATTCATCATGTTTACTGATAAAATGATAAAAAATTCAGATCTTTTAACTGTCAGGATCCAGTGATTACATGTGCAGCTATTGCATATCACTCAAGTCTTTTAGCTGGCTACATTTACACATTCACTTATGACTTTCGTTGACTTAAGTCATGAGCACATGGCTTGTTTCTTTCTTGCTTTTGGGACAAAGTGATCCCAGACTTGCAAAGGAAAGAGCAGACAAGGTGAAAGAGAGTCCTTTCGGCCAGAAAATGGGAAGAAACTCCTGCTAGGTCTCCAAAGACCGCCTTTGCTTTGTTTGCGCTAAGGACACCAAGCTGAAGGAAAGAACATTTTTATCAAAAAGACTCAGCTGAGTGGGAGCATCCCCTGCCAGACCACAAAGAAAGAGGCTCTCTAAGTCAAGATTGTTGTGCTTCTGCAACCTGCCACATGTGGAAAGTGTCTCCAATTTTCAGGTGGCATAAACACTGTGGATTTCAGTGCAGTTCTTAGGACAGGTTTGCTAGTAAAAGTAATGTCTGGTCTGCAGGTATCATGGAGAAGGATGCAAGAAGTCACTAAGAACTTCCCTATGCAAAATACCCAATTAGCTGTTCAACGGTGGAAAAAACTGCGTGAGAAAAAGGGTCTGCTGATAACATGAGTTATGGCATGTATCTAGGGCAAAAATAATCCTACTGAATTATTCTGAATAGTCCTATGTGAACTCAGAGTGGTTTAATGTCTGTACAAATAGAAGAGACCACTGGCTCCATTCCTGAGCAGTGTCAATGGTATTAGGCACAGTACTGGGTAGCAAGTAGCAAAGGTGGGAGCTATAGGTCTGGTGTCAAATCCTGATGATCTTTGCAAGTTTTGGTCTTGTTGCAAGGATTTTGGTCATTTTGGGCCACTGCAGAGGACTTGTCAACACAGGACACTGAAAAAAAACAATCCAAATTAAACAACAGGTGTACGTTTCCCTTGCAGCAACTGAACGGCAGAGAGCACTGTGTGGGCATTCTCTTTCAGACTTGAACTCTGCTGAGTTTAATTGATTTAGGACAAAAATTGAGTTAAACTAATTAATGAGCAATTAAACTAAACTAAGGCCATAGGGCTTTAGTGCAATTTAACAAATCCCTTTTCAAAGCTATTCTGAATTATCTCCTCAAATATTCCTGTGCTGACAAAGAACAAATGTTTGTCTGCAAAGGGACATTAATTTGGTTAATGTTATGGGATTAACATAAAGCAAAAGAGTGATTTGTGGTGCACTCCCTGTGCATGAGCCATTCTCATGCTGGCCTAAGTGTGCTAATTTAATCTAATCTGCTCTGGAGCAAGCATTGTCATAGAGTGGGCCATCAGGAGTAGCTGTTCCAGAACAAATCATGGTGTAGAAAAGTGCTGAGAGCTGCAGAAAAATCCATTCCAAACTGCCAGTCCAACTTTAATTTCTTAATGTGTTGAATGGCAGTCCTTTGTTACCTTTGCAACTCGATAGCACAGAAAACTGATATCTGCTTCTTCTGGCCACTTTAGCACCATTACCTCTTCTTTTTTTTTTTTTTTTTTTTTTTATTTTTTAAGTGCTCAGACTTGAAACAGGTAAGAAAAAAAAGTAAAGCAGTGATTTAAATTCCAAAGCAGTATTAGGGATGCATTTCAGGCTAACTGTGATATATGTAATTGAAAATCTATAAATACATCAGGCTGACGCTGCCTAAATCAAAGCCAGGTTTACTGCTATTACTAGCAATCTTTGGAGTGGTCTTGCTCTTTCTCTCCACTCCCACCCCCCATCCCTTGTGACTGAAAATTGCACATTCCTTTTAATGCAATTACAGCTGCAAATACCACTATGTGTATAAATTTAGTAACACTAATTCTTTAAATTAAATCCAGAGTAGTAGACTAAACAAACTGAATGAGAAATTGCACAGCAAGACATGACCATGAAG
Source organism: Phaethon aethereus (assembly GCF_964289735.1). Classification (NCBI taxonomy): domain Eukaryota; kingdom Metazoa; phylum Chordata; class Aves; order Phaethontiformes; family Phaethontidae; genus Phaethon; species Phaethon aethereus. The sequence goes on along the minus strand of NC_138577.1, from coordinate 57,573,672 downwards.
GTGAAGAGATAGAGGTGGACCCATTCTGCTTGCTTAGGAGCAGAGAGATGTTTTCAGAGCGATTTCCTCAGAAAATGAAAGTTATGCAGTCTGGGTGTCCCAGTAGTCTCAACATGTTTTGAATCTGTTGGCCAGTTCCAAACCAGTTTGACAGAGGAGGAGAGATGTCAGCGATAATTGCATTCCTCCATCCTAGGAGGGGGACGGAGAAGTCTCCGCTCACTCTCCTGCTGAGGAGAGGGCTTCTGTTAGGCGTAACTGAACCCACACAGGAGACACACTGGAAAATGCACTTCGTTATTTCCATTGCTCAAGGAACGGCTTGGTTTTCCAGGAGCAGATGACCAGACACCCCCAAATTTATCCAGGTTGTGGGGGAACACAGAAGTATTGTCTGTCACTGGTGGTTTCCCGCCAGTCTCTGCTTCTCCTCCACGAGGGAGGACATCAGCTCTTTTCCTGCCACAGCTCGCTGCTTCTTCCACCCTGGCAGAAGAGGGGTTGGCCGAGGATGAGGAACCAAGGCACCGGGCAGCTGCAGAAAACCTGCATTTTACTGTCCCCAGGGGAGGAAACTATTCCCTGCGCTCAGAGCCTCGAAACGCAGCGCTGCAGTGGCAGCGGGCCGGGGTGAGACAGCGGGGCGGCAGTGGGCCGCGGGGAAGGGATGCCATGGGGAGCTGGCGGGGGTGTGGACAAGCACACCAGCATTTAGCAGCCGATATCCCGCGGCAAGGAGGTCTGCAGCTTGCCCACTCCCCGCTCGGTCGCCCACTCAGCTGCAGGCACCAACCTGCCCCTCTGGCCCCCCATGTGTCCCCTGAGCAAGCTGCTGAGCGTGCTGCAGGCTCTGCAAGCCCGGGGCAAAGCACCAGTGGCCTCCAGAAACTGAGGGCGATGAGCAGCACCGGTTTGCATAGAAGTGCCGTTTCATTCTGGAGCTTTTCTGCCCCTTCTTGGCTTTTGTGCAGCTGATGAATTATTTAGTAAACAACTGACTGTCTTAAGAAAACTGCTTTGACTGCATGTGTCCACTAAGATGCTCTGGTGACATTCAAGAACAAAAGCAATTTAGAGAGGGAGAAATACCAGAATAGGCTCTTAGTAAGTCTAGGAATATTCGCAGTGCAGGCCTTGCATTGAGATCAGAACATTGCACAATGAATAAATTGTGGCTGACATTTGATCAGTGACTCATTGCCCAAGTATTTGGAGAGGAAATATTGATCCCAGTGTGCTGGAAAACCCCAAAAGCTTTGATAAAAAAATGCATATTTTAATGTAGCCTTTGGGGGAAAAAAATAAAGAAAAAGAAAACACTTAGGATCTTTTTGTTATGTCTGCTGGGAGTTTCTTGACATTCATTCTGGTCTCTCATTCTGAGTTTGCAAATATTTCCTTCTTTTTCTTGTTTTCTCATTCTTTTTCCTACAGAAAAGCAAAACTGTTAGACTACAAGGATATTCCCTTTTTTTGGCTGACAGTGGCACTGTTGCTTGAAATTTACTTGTATGTAAACAGATTTGGAGCAGATGACTGAGATTGCCCTTGAAGTTAAATATCATGTAAGTTAATAGTAATAATAATAATAATAATCATCATCATCATCATCATCATCATCAACATCATCACAGAATCACTAAGGTTGGAAAGGACCTTCAAGATCATCAAGTCCAACCATTAATCCAGCGCCACCATGTTCCCTAAACCATGTCCTAAAGAACCACATCCACACGTTTTTTGAACACTTCCAGAGATGGCGACTCCACCATCTCCCTGGGCCACCTGTTCCAATGTTTGACCATCCTCTCGGTAAAGAAATTTTTCCTAATATCCAATCTAAACCTCTCCTGGCGCAACTTGAGGCCATTTCCTCTCGTCCTATCGCTGGTTACTTGGGAGAAGAGACCAACACCCTCGTCGCCACAAACCCCTTTCAGGTAGTTGTAGAGAGCGATAAGGTCTCCCCTCAGCCTCCTCTTCTCCAGACTAAACAACCCCAGTTCCCTCAGCCACACCTCATAAGACTTGTGCTCCAGACCCCTCACCAGCTTTGTTGCCCTTCTCTGGACATGCTCGAGCACCTCAACATCCTTCTTGTAGTGAGGGGCCCAAAACTGAACACAGGATTCAAGGTGCGGCCTCACCAGGGCCGAGTACAGGGGCACAATCACTTCCCTACTCCTGCTGGCCACACTATTCCTGATACAGGCCAGGACGCTGTTGGCCTTCTTGACCACCTGGGCACACTGCCGGCTCATATTCAGCCGGCTGTCAACCAGCACCCCCAGGTCCCTTTCCACCGGCCTGCTCCCTAGCCACTCCTCCCCAAGACTGTAGCGTTGCATGGGGTTTTTGTGGCCGAAGTGCAGGACCCTGCACTTGGCCTTATTAAACCTCATACAGTTGACCTCTGCCCATTGATCCAGCCTGTCCAGACCCCTCTGCAGAGCCCTCCTACCCTCCATCAGATCAACACTCCCACCCAACTTGGTGTCATCTGCAAACTTACTGAGGGAGCACTCGATCCCCTCATCCAGATCATTGATAAAGATATTGAACAAGACCAGCCCCAGAACTGAGCCCTGGGGAACACTGCTTGTGACTGGCCGCCAGCCAGACTTAACTCCATTCACCACAATTCTCTGGGCTCGGCCATCCAGCCAGTTCTTTACCCAGTGAAGGGTAAACCTGTCTAAGCCACGAGCCACCAGTTTCTCCAGGAGAATGGTGTGGGAGATGGTGTCAAAGGCTTTACTAAAGTCCAGGTAGACAACATCCACAGCCCTTCCCTCATCCACTAGGCGGGTCACCTGGTCATAGAAGGAAATCAGGTTGGTCAAGCAGGACCTGCCTTTCATGAACCCATGCTGGCTGGGACTGATCCCTTGGTTGTCCTGCACATGCCCCGTTGAGCACTCTCAAGATGAACTGCTCCATGATCTTCCCCAGTACCGAGGTCAGGCTGACAGGCCTGTAGTTCCCGGGATTCTCCTTCTGGCCTTTCTTGTAGATGGGCATCACATTGGCAAGCCTCCGGTCATCTGGGACCTTCCCTGTTAACCAGCACTGCTGATAAATGACGGAGAGTGGCTTGGCAAGCTCCTCTGCCAGCTCTCTCAGTAGTCTTGGGTGGATCCCATCAGGCCTCATAGACTTGTGGGCGTCCAGGTGGCTTAACAGGTCCTTAACTGTTTCCTGCTGGATTATGAGGAGTTTATTGTGCTCTCCATCCCTGTCTTCCAGCTCAGGGGGCTGGATACCCTGCGGATACCTGGACTGGCTATTAAAGACTGAGGCAAAGAAGGCATTAAGTACCTCAGCCTTGCCCTTGTCCTTGGAGACAATGTTCCCCACCATATCCAGTAAGGGATGGAGATTCTCCTTGCCTCTATTTTTGTTGTGAATATATTTGTAGAAGCATTTTTGTTATCCTTTACGACTGTGGCCAGACTGAGCTCTAGCTGGGATAATAATAATAATAATAATAATAATAATAATAATAATAATATAATAATAATAGAAACCATAGATAGTATAATAAACCAGATTATTCTAAAAAAGGTATTACATTATTGTCTTTCTGAGAAACTGATGCCTGCTAGAGAGGGAAACTATCTTTGAAACTAAAACGAAGCTTTGGACCCTGCCAGATGCCCTTATTTATACTGCCCTCATGCAGATGGGTGCTGATCTGGATACACTGTAGTGCTGATAAATCAAGCATGGAATTGATATTGTCAGTGATTAGCGATCTTCCTACTCATGGGTAAAGTCAGGTTTCCTCCTCTGTCTCCCCCAGTATGAGTCTCAAAAGCAATTGGGTCCCTCAGGAGGATGTGAAATGATCTCTATTTTAGATTTTTTGGGAGTCTGTTTTTTCTCCTCTGAGCACTCTGTCACTGTTGTTCTGGAGGAGAAAGCCCGTCTCCCTGCTGTCTGCACTACAAGGGAACTCAGATGAGGTACCCCCATTTTCTGCCTCCCTTTGGAAAGGTGGGGCAGGATGTCACTGGCTTGGATGTCCAGGTACTACCACACGTTGTGCGTTCCTTCAAGCCATGGTCTGGCTGATCAGGTATTAGTCTCCACAGGCATGTAGTCCTGGTCTGTGGGCTTCCTCCATTGTCCAATCTCTCATCTTCACCTTTCAGTGGAAAGTCCACGTGTTCTGTATAGGGGTGAGTAAGAGGTCCCAGCTGGCTTGTGTACAGTAACTCTTTCTTTTTTGTCTATGATGTCAGATGTATCCCTTCTTGTTCACCTCATGCCACAGAGAAGCTTTTGAACAGATAGCCCTTTGTACCTGGCTTATGATGCTATCCTGCTGTATTTCTGTGATTACAGAGGAAAATCTTGAAGTTAGGAAGGTCATTAGAAAACCTTGTAGCTTTGGGAAGCAATGAAGCAATGAAGTTTAAGAATATGTAGACAAAGCTAGTACTGAGCTCATGGAGGTGGGGGTAAGGCAAGTGACATGCTTTTTCTTCCTTCAACCAGGGACTTCAAAACTTTGCATGCCACAGAAACCCACTGTTGATCCTTGACTTTGACGTGACTGCTGTCTGTACTATGCCACCTGTTAGGTCCCTTGAGGGATGCTGCCCTTATGTGGAGCCTTACAGAATGGATCTTCAGCGTGCACCATCCAGAACACCATCACCCGTCTCTTATCCAAGCACAGTTACAAAAACCTCTATGTTCTGTGCAGCCCTTGGAGCTGAAACAGCATGGTGATTTCATTGTTTCACAGATTAACATTAGAAGCCACCATGTGAATCACTCAAAAGAGAACCTAAACCAACAAGGCCTTTTCTGGGGAATATGGTTCTGCACTGGTCAAAAACAAGTTTTTTGCTACTTGCCATTTTAGTATTTGCAATTATTTTAAAACCACCTCTCGGCTGGCAGATCCTTTTCGTCATTTGGCAATGAAGGGAAATCTTGGCATTTCACAAGGAGAGTGGAGGAATATGAATAGGTTGGAATTACACAACCGCACTGTCTGCCAAAGAGTGGCATGGCACTTAATCAGCCGTGAAGTGCTGTCTGCTTTATTGGAGAAATTAATATAAGAAATTAAATGTCTCTCTCCTCTTCTAAAAGAGAGAAAGAAGAACATTTAATTTAAAAAGTGAGGCTTCAGTGCCCACACCTTGTGCAGAAATAGCTTCGAGGTGAATAAAATACATGTTGAGATCAAAGGTCTGTGATGAGGCAGCAGGTTGCTCCTGTTCAGAGTATTACCTTGCATTTCCTTCACTGTGCATGGCAGCAGGTCAGGCTGCCAGGGCCAGGCAGGGAACAGCCAGGCTCACCGGGTCGGCGTCCCCAGCAGCCACACAATCTCCACGGGCAGATTTTTGCTGCTACGGTGAATGGCTGCACCCTGCCCGCCAAACCCAGGCGGGAGGTAGTGGCTGTGAAGAATTCAGCGGGAAGGTGGTAGGGAGGTTTGAGTGCTTGGCACCAGCTCTGCTTAGGTGGCTGGCAGTTTTTTAGTCTACTTGGCTCTAGCACCAGCTGCTTTATGCCTTTCTTTTTTAGTGTAGCACTTGAGCTAAACTGCTTTGTTCTCCCTCGGTTTCTGCTCCCAGAGTGAGTCGAGGTGTGTCAGGGGCTAATGGCCCCAGCTAGTTGTCACTGTATGCAGAGGTGGCTCGGTGGCTGGGACACCACAGCATCGCAGGGTGGTAGAGCAATAACTCAGAATATGAGATCCAGCCTTGCTCTTTCTCCCCTCTCTCCAGCTGGGCGGTGGAGCAGAGGTGGGATCACAGCCATTGTGCCAACTATTTTGCCAGCTGCAGGGAACTTTCTGTAGGCTAGGTCTGCGCCAAGGCGAGGGCAGAGCACAAAGACGCCTCAGTGTGCAGGAGGCATGGGCTGCACGGGTGCAGGATCCCAAGTCCCCATCTCCGGGACGTGTAGGAAGACCACGCACGGGTATCTTGCCGTGTAGGGAGGTCTGGCTCTTTGCCTGGCAATCATCTCTTCTTTCAGGGAGATGGTCACACACCAGGGCAGAAATACTGAGGCTTGAACTCATACAGCCCCATAGAAAGGAAGCGCTTTTGCATGTGGGCAGTGAATTTTCACAGCTGACATCATTAGGTTAAAGGCTTTGTGTGACACTGCATTACCCAGCCCCCTTCCAGCAGGACAAAGGCTGGCATTTTAATGCACAATCATTTTTCCTTGGCTCCTTTTCAATGCTTTTCAGACTGGGGAACTTCATTCAGCAAGTTTAGAGTATTGCTGGGACAGTAAGAAAATCTCCATGTCTCTGAAGGTGAGAAACAGGGAGGAAACAAGGAGTTAATCTAAAGTAAGTCCAGCCCAAAACTTCCAACAAAAAGGATGACCTGCCCAAAGAAGTCCTCTCTCCAGTCCATAAGTCTGAAGAAGAAACCATTCACTTGTCCAGGACACCACTAGAATAATTTCACGGAAAATACACTCCTCCCATTCTCTTTCACTTTCTTATCACTTTCTCGATACTTTTTTCTCTCTCCTTTTATTATAATTCAGTCAAAGGTTGTGATGTCCAGAAAACCATATTCCATGCTAACTGACCAGTCTTCAGATCTATCTGAATTAGACACAGCTTTGGCAAGAACATAGTCCATACACACTATTTTTCTCCCAAGAAGCTAGAACTATGTTTTCCCTCCTGTTTTATTTTGCCAAACCTGACTTTATTTTTCTTCATTGAGATTCCCACTGGAGAGAGCCAGAGTGACCTTTCTGATCCAAAGGATGGATAAACACAGCTAGTTTAATCTGAAGCAGTGTGTGATTTGATGGGGATGGTATTCACTTGAGAGTAAAGGTGCCTTGCTCTTCTCCTCCCTTTGCCACTTACCTGCTGTAGGAGCTCAGGAAGCCACTTTGTCTCTTTATGCTTTTCTGTCAGTTAGGACATTTGTCACTCTAGGAAAGGTCCAGATCAGTCTGTTTGCAGGGTGTGTGCCACACTGGGACCCTGATTCCAGCAGGGACTCCATGGCGTTACTGCAGTGCAGTGCATAGACAGGTGCTGCAAGACGAGCCTCACCAAGGCAGGGAGCTCTCTCTCTTCACATTAACAACCAAAATATAAACCACGCAGTCTGAGTGCTGTCTCCCAACAGCCTGCACAGCTGAGGAGAGAGAAGCACCTCGAATACAGTCCACTCATCTTAGTCACTTGTCTTTTGGATGAATTGCAGTCTAGAGGTGCTCTACCAAGTAGACAGGCATCAGATGTCTTGGCTGGATTAGATATAAGGCTATAGATGATCGAAGTGAGACACTTCAAGGGACTCCTGCCTCATGAAACAACCTAGTTCTGGGTTCAGAGAAGGAGAGGGAACTAGTAGACATGTAGAGATGAAACTGTCAAAATGCAGCTGCAACTAGAAAGAAACATTAATTCAGTAAATGAAATTCTTCTCACCAGTGTTGTGTTATTTCCTGCTGATGGTGCATATTTATGGAGTAACAGAACTTTCTCCTTGTTAATGAAATATAAGCAAATCCTTTAAACACTTTTAAAGTCTTACCCTTGCTTAGGTGAGGTAATACTGGGCATTGGAATGTACTCTTGTGTGCCTGGGCTGCTTCTCTGAGAAACCTAGTGTGATAAATGAGATTGCTGGATAAAGGTTAATTGCTACCTGCAGAGTACTAAGATATATTGATGAAATTGTAGATGAGCAAATCTAGAGTAAGCACGGTACATCAAAGCTGAACAATTTACAATATTATTCTGTTCTGACTTTCTTGTTTGCTTTCAATATAAGGAGACATTTTAGACGTGTGAAAGACACAAGAGAATTCTCCACTACTTCACCAATCCATGACACAGGGTTTGCCTACACAAAAACAACTTTATCACAACAGAAAAACTGCAGTAATATCATGATGTATCTCTATCACTGCAAACAGGCCACACTAGCCCACTAGCTTCATGGTTTCACCACAAGTTAATGCTTCCACACATGGTTCAATGGTAGTATTTTCTTAGTCTTCCACATTACTCCTGCATAATGGGCATCGTGGAGATGTTTCAGTGAATGAAGTTTGCTCCTGAAATTTTATTTAATTTCCACCGCGGCTGTGTCACGTTCACCAGGCCTCGTCCTGATCTGCCACTGCAAGTGTTTTAAAAGCAGAAATGGCAATTGCAGCTGATCATTCTGCATTTGCTGTTTGCTCAGACTGCGGGTGGTGGTGAAAGACAGCCTGCTGCAAATGCAGAAATCACATCCTACCTCACTGAGGGAACGCTATGAGACGCAGGGCTCTGCCAGTCTAGGTGATTCGATAAACTTTGATACAGAAATGATTTGATAGCATTCCAAAAGCGATGTTTCTGAGAAAATTTTCCATTTTCTCACAATCAAAAATAACATGTTTTTTTTCTTTTTTTTTAAAACTGCCGACACAATGCTCAGCTCAGTAAGCACATAGCTATCATGAGGCTGTGAAATCTCCTTCTGAACCTGGCTCATGCAAGATGTAGATCATGGTGGCAAAGATCAAATGTGGAAAATACCCAGGAAAGAGGTGCAGCTGGTGCACTACAGTCCCAGCGTTTTCTCAGCAGTACACAGGACTGCTCTGAGATGTGCTCAGAGAGCATAAAGAGGATGAGGGTTGTTGAAAGCACCTGCCTGTGAGTGTTTCCTATCCTCAGTGCCATCCGGTCACCCCCAGTGTCATCCCTCGAACGTGGCTCAGTGTTAGAAAGACATATAAAAATCCTGATAGCACAGATGATGAATTTTCTGCAATTTCCCTCTCTTGCCGCCTATCAGATGACGTATTCTTTCCCTTCAGGTGAGTGCTGCCCAACGCTGTGCCAGGGTTTCCATGCCCCATCCTCCTTCAAGGTGCTGCTGTGCAGCTCCCAGGTATGAATGGGGTCTGCAGGATCTTTGCCTTGGACCACAGTGGGGCCTGGCTGGGGGCTGACATGGGCCCAGCTGTATGAGAAGCAGATAGGCACAGGCTGGGAGAAAAGCAGCATCCAAACACAGGCATATCCAGGCAACCGTACATCATCCTTGCATCAGCAAAATAGTCAGCACCTGTCATCTGTCCAGTCCAGTCCAGTCATCTGGACTTCTCTGTGGTCCAGTTCTGTGCAACAAGGCACAGGAATACCCCTGCCTGGTACTTTTCTCTCTGTGTTAGGCATATCACAGAGCTAACACAGAAATAATTCACTTTTCTGCACCTGAGAAAAGCACCCATGTGAATTGCCAGCCATCCAATGTGCTCTTTGCTGGTTTCATTTCAGATTCTCTGCAGCTTTCCAGTTTTTCCCAGTGCTGCTGTCAGATGCATACAGAGCAGCAGTTAACTGTTGCTGTGTTCACCCCACCATTACATTGGAAAGAAAAACTGTTTTCTATCCTATTGGATGCATGGCTTTGGCTTTAAAATGTGTAAACATAGTTCAGATGAATTATAACCTTCTAGAGCTCTAGCTAAGAATCATTCAGACTTCCCAAGGTGGTCTGCTGAAAGCTGAATTTAGCACAAGCTCAGGTCCAAGCAGTTTGCTTTATCTAGCATTTTGAAATAGGTTAATCAGCTTGAACAAGTTAAAAATTACATGTCTAAATCCTAGACTAGATGCGTCCTTAGCCTATGTTGCTCAGAAAGGGCTTGATCCCAGCTGGTGCATGCGGGCAGAACAATAGTAGTATCCAGTTTTATGGTAGCTGGGAAGATTATAGAGCTCCTTTGCTCTGGACATACCGCCAAGGAGCAGGCCTGGCCCACAGGCACTTAAACTGCAGCAATACTGACAGCATGATACTGAAAGACAGAGATAATGATATCTAAAAATTTATTAAGGGAAGTCTTGCAACGTGTTCAGAAAAATGTCCACTTATGCCACGTGACTTGGCCATTCTTCTACGCACACAGTCCTACTCTGACTCTGCAAACTGGTCCAAAATGGGGCTAAAGATAATTGGATAGTTACTTACTTGCAGGATCAGGATCCTTTCATCCTGTTTGTACCAGCACAAAAGAAGTAAAATATAATGCAATCAGGGTGGTTAAGTCCAGGGTTGTTCCTAATCTCCTGTTGTCCCTTTCATGTTGCTGGTTTATATGACTGTGTAGAAGGAAGTTGTGCAAGTCCTCCTGATGTTCAAAACCCTGGTCCCACCAGAGAAAGACTTGATCCCAGTATAAACTGATGTTCCTAGAGCATTATTTAAATTACAAGACGACAGACTAAACTGTATCAAATCTGGTAATGTATCATTCAGGATCATCTGGAAGTTTCTCTCTCCTTCCTGCACATCTCTAATCTTACTACTTTTCACAATTTTGTCTGTCCTCCTTGATTGTTGGAGAGCAGCATGTGTTAACTTATTCCTGCTGAAAATCTGAATCTTGGCTTTGAAGACTGCTGACTGCAAGATGGAGGAAACATTTTTCCCCATTTCTTGTTGAAATCACAGATTTCTAATTTGAAGTACAATCATTGCAGACCCAAAAGCAGCAAGTAGTGCTAAGAAAACCCTGGAGATTTTGTATGTCCCAGTTCCTGTCTCTCACATGTAAAAAGACCCCATACCCCTGACTTTGTGCCTTGGATTTTACTGCAGAGGGAGAAATAAGAGGCTGCTCCCCTCAGGTCTAGTTTTGATACATGCATTTATTTTTTTTGCTCGCAAGGGCTAAAGAGAGCTGAAGAAAGGAAGTGCCTTGTGACTGGCGTGACTGTTGTGTGCAAGGAGAGAGGAACCTGATTGGGGGCAGGAAGAAAAGTTTATGGCACACTCCAAGATAGTAAAAGATTTGTTTATCTAGGAAAATATTGGCCTGAAACTGGTCGTCTTGAGCGGAATTTGCATGTGCTTGAGCAATGGGCAGGCCATGGCATGTGAATACCAGCTATAGAGATAGCAGTAGCGCATCTCACCTGTCTGAGTGTGTTGGCTCTTATTTCCTTGCCTGCTCCATGTCCAGCCTAGACATGTCCTTAATTACCTTAAGTATTTTGTCATTTCATGCTTGAGTCAAAGACATTCGCGGTTAAGTGCTTTGTACCCAACAAGTTCTGTCTAAGAAGTTCTTGGTTATTACATTATAGATCCAGTCCTGCAACACAGTCCCCTCAATATAGGGTCAACAAGTATATATTCCATCTAACTCGACCTGGGATTTATATATCTGTCCATGCACTGGAATGGAACATGACTTGAAAAGGATATATACACATATATGTGCATATCACAAATACATTCATGACGACTGCAGTCCCAGACAAGCTCCAGGCAGGAGATCACTCTACATAAAGGCTTTTGAACACCAGTCTTCCTTTTTTCCATCCTTTCCAGTGTACTCAAGCTCTTAGAAAGTGCTTCCTTTGGCACATCTGACAATCTCCAGCTTTTAAAAATAGCTATGTTTAGTGATCACCAACTCTCAACCAGCGTTGGAGAGTGATAAAGCACAATGCAAAGTAGAAATGAAAGATCAGCTCCTCAGAAGGTCTCTTTTCTAGCTAAGTGTTGCCTCTGAAAAGGGTAAGAGCTCAGGCATTTTGAAAATCTCTTTACCTCATTAGAAGATCCTACAGGGATGAAATCTCTGTCCTCCTTCCTCAGTCAACTTCCCCAAGCAAGTCCTGCCCATTCACTAAGTCCCAAAATAGAGTGCAAGACAATGGAACTTATTAATGTAAGAGAGAGGTGTCCTAGTTTACACAAGTCAACGGGCAGAAGACTTTCTAAGAGGCAGAAGTACAAAACCATTATTGACCGATTTCGAAAACCTGACAGTACAGCTTATGATCCCAGTCCGTAAGGGGCTGCTTTGCTCGTGCAGATCATACCTGGGGAAAAAAAAAAGAGCTTGGCTGACAGGTGAGGTGGAGTACCACACAAGAGAGCTTCTCTAGCCACACCGTTGCACAGTACATTTTCAGGAGGTAGAGCTGTCACTCTAGCCTCCATCATGTGGTTATGATTATGACAGCAGCCCATCTTTTATACAGGAGGAAACTTATCATTAGGAGAGTCTAAGGTGTTTTAAAAAGGATTATTATTTTCTGATTTTTACAGGTGAGGAAACTGAGACAAAGTGAACCAAATTGCCCAGTGTCAATCAAAAGTTCAGTGACAGAGCCTAAATCAGACATTGGGATTACTGGTGTGTCAGCACCAAGTTATTCAGGTATTAAGAAAGACATATTATTTCCTAATCTAAATGTGTCCACGCTAGAGGGTGCTGCACTGCTTTTCTAAAGTAATTTCCTGTATTTCATTTATTTAAGCAAGTGCTGAACTCAAGTAAGACTTCTTTATGCTTGACAGTGAGAATCTAAAGAGCAGGAGCTGTTCCTAGGTAACTGCTTGTGGGCATGCAATTTTGTTTTGGAGAATTAAGATCATAAGAAGGAAAAGAAACTCTTTTTTTTCTCAGACCAATGCATTTGCAAGTGCATTTTCCCAGGAAACAGTGTACATATGTAAATATACATGTAGATAAGCTCTTTTTTTCATAAAGCCAATAAAAAAAAATCACAAAGAAAAATACTGAATTTTAGCAAAGGTGGTGGAGCATAGTTTTAAAGTGTTTTTTAAAAACACTTTCAATAAAAATGTTGACAGTCAAAATTTTATGGTCAAATATGTAAGTATGATAGATTGTTTTACCAAACTCAAATTTACCAGAAACAGTCTGACTCTTTTAAATATCTTTTGAAAGTATATGTACAGATTTTTCACACACCCCCTCACTTTCCAGTAAATATAAGAAAATTAACTTCAATTAAATTAACACAACCCTCTTAATCCGAAAATGATGTGGGAAGAATTTGTATATCTCAGGGACTGTGAGCACAGGCTAGCTACAACATTAGGAAGAAGGACATTTCTAATCAGTCAAGGGATTAGGCGAGATTCTGCTCCCTCTTACAAGCAAATAAATCCAGAGAAACATTTCTGAGGTTTATGATGGCATTAATTTAAGATTACAGCATCAGCATCATGCTACCAGAGCTGTGAGCTGCTGTCCTTAACAAGAAACATGCAAACACATGTGTGCACAGATGTGCATGTGTAGCCATACAGAAAGCATGAACATCAGCATGTCTCAGCTGCATTCCTTGGAATGATTTTTTTGGCCTGAGAGTGGGAAATCAATTTTTCTGTTAGGAATATAAGAGCCCAGAATAGCTATTATAGAAGGACTTAAGGGATAGTTTTCTCAATGGGCAACTCAACAGGTCCTATATCAAACACCAGTGAGAGAATCCATACCATGTGGAATTGAAATGGACATAAATTATGTTGCTTTTTTTCCCTAAGCTCTCTTCTGTTCTACAATTACCTTATGTTAGCTTTAGCCAAATTAGTGCATCTATTATATTTTTAGATATCAGACTGAAGGTACTTGTGAGAATTAAGACATTACCTGCATGCAGATCTGAGAAATGCACAATTTCAAGCTGCTTTCATCAAACCATGTCTTCTCTCTGATCTCTAAAAATCTATGTTCAGGAATGAGATTTGCATAACATCTTCCATGAAGATTGTGGGAATACTGGATCACTCTGGTGATAAATTTATGACTGAGATGAAAAGGAAAGTTGTCAATAATTCTGTTAAGGTGCTGCTAGTCACTTTTCAATATATTCCCTTGTAGTCACTCTTACATGTCCTTTTAAAATGACTGCATGGCAGTGGAACTTGTTACATGTGAACCTGAAAAGGCAATACGGCTGGAAAAGTATGGTATACATTGGTTAATGTTGCTTCCTTCAGGAAGGCAACTGCTAGAACTTGAAGGAAGAGACTTGCAAATTAAAAAGCTCTCTCCGCAGCAGCCAGCTAGCGCTGCACTTGACTGCAGAAGTTTTGGAGTTTCCACCGACTGTCCCCAATTTCTGTGTTGAATTCCCACCTCTCTACAGCTTCAAAACCACACAGCACCTCTCGTTTAATTGTTCCCTGACTTTTGGAGGAGTCACACTCCACCTCCTCCATGGCACACTTGCTAGAGCAAAAGCTCTACCCTCGTTCATCTGCTGCTTGTGGTGATTTATAGCTGCCATAAAACCAATTGGTTTCAGGTTTAGATGGAAGCAGTAAGCAAACTTACCAAAGTCAGAGGTGATAGCTTTATCACAAACCCTGGTAAGTTCTTCTGAAATTCAGAGCAAGCTGTTTGTACAGGAGAGATAACTCCAGGTGCATGAAGAAGGTGTCATCTGCTTTTGTCCTCCAGCTTCGCCGTCTGATGTGTTATTCCAGGTGGCTGCTCAAAGGACCATGACAACCCCCTACCTTGCTGAATTCCTGTTCAGCGACAGTCACTTCAGAAGATGTGTTCTGAATGCTTTTTCCACTGGTATACTCCGCACACACCATGGCTCAGAGTGCAAGGTTGTTTAGGGCTCCAGCAGCGCAGAGGTATCCAGCCTGGGGAAAGTGCTCTCCCTGCAAGCAGGAGCTGGGCAAGGCAGATCACAGTGACCTGTTTCTGAGTCCTGCTCTGTGGGCATTGTCGGGTTTGGGAGGCAGAGCATGTCAAGTCAGGGCTCTGAGGTGCCCTTGCCATTTCAGCATCTTTGCATGGTGGAGGTACTTCATCCTACAGAGTACGGGTAGAGCTGGCCAGGGACAAAACATGGCGTATCCTTCCATTCCAGCAGCATAAAATGCATTGGACACCCATTTATCACTGTGCCTTCTGCACAGTGTCCTCTCGGGCTCTTCAACGCACTTGATTTTCACGCTGCTCTGAGTTTGTTCTATGTTTTCTGCATGACACAGGAAGAAGAGGGCTTTTTCTCTTTTTTGATGCTAAATAACTTCTGTCTTCAGACAAGGTGCTTTAACTGGTACCCAGGCCATCCCACATTTACTCTCCCTGTGAGAGGTGCTCTTATCATAGAATCATAGAATTTTTGGGTTGGAAAGGGCCTTTTAAGGTTTTCTAGTCCAACCGCCCCTGCAGTGAGCAGGGACATCTTCAACTAGATCACGTTGCTCTGAGCTTCGTCCAACTTGACCTTGAAAGTTTGCAGGGATGGGGCATCTACCACCTTACCGCATTATCTGTAGGGAGAGAAGAATCAGCATCTTAGCTAGAAGACAAGAGTCTGCTCACATCTTTTAACACAGAGGAGGAACAGGCTCACTTGTGGACCGCGGGGAGCATGACGCAGGGCGAGATCTCACTCTCGCTTTCTCAGGCTCACTTTCAAGCCAGATCTCCTAAAATTGCATATTTAAGCAGGCATAAAATGCACACTTCCTCTCCCACATTGTTTGAATTACGATTCAGTGTGGTGCCTGCCTTCTCTAAGGTTTGTCCGCAGAGCACAGCTACCCAACAGAGCAGCTAGCTGGTGACATTAGACCTCTAACCCAGGGAACAGCCTTGTCTGGCGGTGCTTGTATTTCAAAACCTGGTGGACCACGTGGGTGGGCTGTTTTATTTGCACGTGGCACTATTTATATTTTCTTCTGTTAAAAACCTAGGAAACTGCATAGAAAAATATATATAAATTGCACCACATGCTGCCAAGAGAACATTAGAGCTACGAGTTGAGTACTTGGGAGTTAGGTAATGCCAAAAACACTTGAAATCCCTCGTGTGTGCACATTATGAGGCAGTCTCGAGTTACAGGATCGTGTTACTCCTTTTTCCACAGGACAGACGATACTAGGTGCCGTAAGCTGGAGGAAAGCCTGCATCCATGTCTCTCCTGCTACCGTGACAGAAATTAGGGGCTAAAATGCAAAACAGCAAACCGCAAGGAAAAGAGTGTGTCTTGGAAACAGGTGTAAGCGGGAAAATCAGCTGGTTAAGATGCAACACCTTCAAACTGTGCAGCAGTGTTTGGCATAAACATCCTGATAGCAGGTTGCATCTGCCTTCATACTATTCCCATGTGCTCTCGTCTGCCCTGGGGACCTCATGCTGAAAATTGTGATTATGGCAGGCAATAAGGTTCACCAGCACAGGAGAAATAGAAAGGAAGGGGAAAGAGCTGTAGAGACAAAACATGTTTTGCTTTCTGCTTCACACTGGTGTTCCAGAGGTGTGGGAAAGGGAAGGGATTCTGTAATACTAAATTGCAGAGTTATGTGACAGGTCAGCAGTTCTGCTAGGTTTCTCCTCCACATTGGCGTGGAGTATCAAACTCCACGCATTCAGGCACTTTGCAAGTTTTTTTATTATTTATTCCAGGGAGTGCAGTAAACCTACTGTCCCCAGGCATGTGTAGCGGTCTGCTACATGGTAACGCTTTGCTGTTATAGTAAAGAAAAAACAGTTATCCAAAAAAAGAAGAAAAAAGAATGAAGAAAATGAAAATAAGAGCGTAAACATAGCCTGCAAGTATCTTCACTTTGCCAAAACTTCCTTCATAACAGTAAGAACATGTTTATTAATATTGAATTAACTTCAAACAAACACTGAAGACTGAGGTAAAATGGGTGTCAACTAGAAAAATGGCATAGGAACAGAATAGATGAAAAGCGTCCTCAAGGTTAGCTTTAGGACATCTGTTGTTCATAACATGTGTCTATATATAAATATAAAATTACTTGGATGAGGGTGTTGAAAACCTAGGCAATATCCAGCTCTGGTTTCCGTTTGTTCACTCTGGAGTAATTCCACAGACTTTAGTGGAGAAGGTCCAGATTTACCCTGGTTAAAGAACGGAGAGCAGAATCTGACTGGAGAGCTCCAAGTTTACAGATGATGCAGAAACT
Organism: Phaethon aethereus; assembly: GCF_964289735.1. Taxonomy (NCBI): domain Eukaryota; kingdom Metazoa; phylum Chordata; class Aves; order Phaethontiformes; family Phaethontidae; genus Phaethon; species Phaethon aethereus. The sequence goes on along the minus strand of NC_138577.1, from coordinate 57,556,933 downwards.
GGAGGATGAGCAAATAACAAGAAACAGTGTAACCAGATTCCAAGGGATTTGGATTATATTGAGATTTGGAGCCAGCAGATGGCAAATGCAGTTCATTGTCAAAATGATAAAATAATGAGGCTGAATTCAAGGAGACGATCTAGGGAATAACTGCTACATACAGCAAATGTCTCATCATAACTAGAAAAGAGATTATGGAAAAATGATTGAAGCCCTCAGCCTGTTACACAATTACAGTAAATAAAAAGACCTTCGAGGTACTGTGGTTAAGTGCTGTAGTAGAGGGACAGAATACTAAACAAGATGCACAACGGCCGTACTCTATAAGGCACTTGCTAGGCAATTGTCTCTGGTTCTTATTATCAGTGTAGAAGGAAAGCTATCCAGCCATTTTCCTCGCCCCTGAGAAGGCTTGGCACTGACCTGGGCAGTGCAAGTTAGAAGAAAGGACACCTGTGTGCCCTTATCTCCATCCTTTCTTCCAGTACAACTGCTGGATCCCAGTTGATCAGATGGAGATGGAGAACATCTCAGTGACACACAAGCATTGTACACCCCCACGGGAGAGACTGCAAGCCCCAAGGTCCCCCCAGAGAAGAGTGCTTGAGGCTGGTAGGTATGTCAGCATTTAAGGAAATCTACATATTCTGTCTAGGACCTGTATGTTGGTCCAGCCTTGTGATGAATTTGGAATAACCAGAGTGAACACAAAATGTCCAAGAGGAGACAGTCTATCTCTGTCCACACATTCATGGCCTGTGCTGGCACCATTCCCAGTCCCAGACTGAGCAGGACCAAGAGAACCTTGTCTGAAGACCCATGGCACTATTATGAAGAAGTCCTGCATGTTTTAGTGTACTCAACTTCTCTAATTTGATTGTGATTTGTTCTGTTTCCTTTGAAGTTTCCTGTGCGAGGGCAATTCGGGGTTATACGGGCCATTGCTGGTTATAGCTTCTCCAGCCCTTTCCCAGCCAGCAGTTGCCTCATTCTCACCTTGGCAAGCAGGCAAGCAGGGCTGAACGCTGCACCACCTGAACAACCCTCTGGCAAGGGGTGGCTTCGATCCCAGCAAAAGAGTAGGTGGGGAAAAGTGCATGAGAGAGCATGCACACAGCGACACTTGCTGTGGATCAGCTGGCGTGTGCCAGCCACGTGTCTAAGCCCCGGCATTTTGTAGAGAGGTTTCTTTGCTCTCACAGCACTGACACCCTCTCTGGCAAAAAATTTCCTGCCAACCCTTTGCAAAAATCACAGCAGACATCCAACATCCGTAAACTGCAAAAGGATTGGAAAGTTACTTCGGAAGAATAAAAAAAAAACACCAAAAGGAGTTTTTAACCCTAAAAAAAGAGCAAGGGGGTGGAGAAGACCAGAGGCGTTCTATGAATTTATTTAAGGATGCCCCTATTGCTATTATTTCTGTGTGAAAATGCATGGATCCTATGTTGATAACCAGTCTAAAACCGAACGGGAGAGATTTCTACCAGAAAAGTCCGTGATCAAGCAGTTTAACATTCAGCATTTCATAGATTTAATGGTCAGCAGGGACCATGAGCTCATCTAGGCCAACATCCGTTAAAGCACACAGGCTGTAGGACTTCATCCAATTACCTCTGCATCAAGCCTATAGCTTTTATATGCCTGTAGCACATCTTGCTCTGAAGAAGTGGGCTCCCCTGGTCAGCCACTTTCACCGCTGAAAGCATGTGCTTTCCTAGTCGTTTGGATGTGTAAATGCTGGAAATGCAGCAGATCACAGCTGGTCACACCACGTCTGAGACTGCAGCGTGAAAAAGGGATGTGCAAATCGCACAACTCCGGGATCCTCAGAGTAGCAAGGGCTGAGGGAACAGTGACAATTGAGCGGTGACGGTGTCTTTAATGGATGAGACTGGGATGAAGCTCACCTGGGCACACAGCTGTATCTCCAGAAAGACAACAACATATGAGTTATGCATTACAAGTGGTAATTTTGCCTTTAGAGTGGTATTTCCAGATCTTTGACAAGACTCATGTTTTTCTCTGTGTCAGACAAAAAATGCTTGTCAGACAGCAAACAGGACGCGTTACTGTTTCAATTATCTCTTTTATCTAGCAAGGTTTCTTCCAATATTTCCATGTTTAAGAAAAGGTATGATTGTGCTTTCCAATTTAAAGGGCTATTGTCAATCTGTAAACTCAACTAAGAAATAGATGTATGTTTAAAAACTCTTTTGAAACAGAGATGGGCAGAATTTGCTGCAAATTTTGTCCTTTCTCTGTTTGCAAGGTAGTCAAGAACAAAATTTTATTTACCAAAGAAATTACTCTTTAACAATAAATTGTTATTAGTGGTTAATTCTTTCTTAGAGGGTTGGTGCTTTCATTTCCTGTATATGTTGGATTTTTAAAGAAGAATGAATAGAAGAATTTATGAATACTTTTATGTATGCAAAGAAGTCTGTTTCTCTTCTATTGAAATACAAGTCTTTGTGCATAGAGGTGGTGATTCCTCAGGTAATGCCAACAACGAAAAGTCCTCTGCATAGAACGAGCGCTTAGCAGAAATCAGGAAGATACTGAACATCCCATCTGGGTTGCAGGAATAGAACTGAGTGTATTACACAGACATTCACACCCAGCTCTAGAAAAAATACACTTGGTCCAGGGATCACACTAAGGAAGCATCATGCAAAGTGCATACACGGATTGCAGGTTTGAGTGCATGTCTCCACCCCTACCTACAACCTCCCTGTGAACACACCTGAGGACAGCTACTCACCTCTAGCTGTACCTACATAAAACCTGCCTAAGCCCTATCTTGTCTTCAGATACCACTCTGCTGCCGAGGACTTCCTGTGGCAGGAATTTGGCCCCTCCTGGTCTGACAGAGTTTTCTGAAGTGTTTTGTGGTTAAGAAATCACCAGCTGCTGCATGCTAATGGTCCTCAGGATAGGGGCCAGGGTCTGTACCAGGATCAGAAAAAAGTGTGGAAAATGAGGTGAAATGGAGGAGTACGCAGTAAGGAGTTTAGAGGGAGGCTGTCACGCAGGGACGAGGTTCAGGCTGCAGAAAGGAGTGGAGAAATGAGTGGTGGAGGAACGGGGTTAAACAGCTGGACACGCAACTGTGCCCAAGCTGAAAACCCCAACCCTCCTCTGCCCTGAGCACCTAGAGAACAACGGTCCTGAGGCAGCAGCCTCAGCACTCAGCACTCATTGCGGCTGTGCCTTCAGAAGGGCCATGAGGATGGAAGGTGAGGCAGATGTAGCCCAGTCTCCCACCTCAGGCTGAGGCCGGTGCTGCAAGGAAAACCTTGCAAACACTGTCCCACGAGCAACAAAAGGGGCTTCCACTTGCTGACATATCCGCGTTGCCCAGCAATCACAGTCTGGTACCTTCTTCTGGCAACATATGCTGGAGCAGCCCTTTTCCAGTGCATTCATATTTTTCCTCAATCGTTCTCCAGAGGCTGGAGGTCTTCTGTGGTTCTTTGCTTATGGGAGTGCTGAGCTGGATGAGCTTACGCCATTCTTGCCTGCTAAGCTTCACCACTAAGTGTAGCTCCCACAACCATTCAACATGTACATCCTCTCCATGCTTTCCTCTTGGAAGGAGAGTCTGGCCTTGCTAAGCTCCACTCTCCCAAGCCAGCCTCCTTGTTTACATCAGAGTAGCAAATCTACCGAGGAGGCCAATTAATTGAATTGCATCTGTGGCCAGTTTGATGCATCGAGCTAAATTCTTAATAAAGAATAATAGGAGATGGTGCTGGCCACAGAGATTATTTGGTTTCCAGGAAACAGTCTGCGACTGGGAAACCAATATGTTCAGTGCTGGGTGCCAAACTGCCAACACAATCCTCCTGTTTCGTCCTGCAGGCCGCTAGCAATTGGCCTCTGGTGAGCTTGGCCGGCCTGAAAAGCAACGGGAGGAGCTGCCTTGAGCTCCCCTACCTTGTCAGATTTCCAGTAATATGTCAGAGCAGTTGACCCCTGGATGACTCAGCCACATCTCAGAAGGGAAATGCCTGGCAAGAAGATCATGCTAGAGGAAAGGTTTTAACAGCTGGGAGAAGCAGCACTGTCATTGCAGCAGAAGAGGGAAGGAAGAAGGGGAAGAGTGACTATGACAACATGATCTGGGCTACTCAGAGACCAGCATGTGAAGCTCAGGAGACGATGGATGCCCCTGTTGATGGTGGACTAAGGTTTTCACAAGTCAATGCCATCACAAGAACCAGAGGGATGAAACTACTCTGTAAGACGAGAAGTGTTGTAACCTCACTCACGTGTTTTCTTGCAACACCCAGTTAGACTGTGATTTCGGAAATCATTGGCTGGGTTCACCAGTAAGCTCTGTCTGCTTTGCTGCTCCAGGGGCTGAAACAAGACATCAAAGTGCCTTGTCCGATGAGACCATGTGTGTGCTGCTTTACGCAGCCAGAGTAGCAACAAAGGAGATGAAACATGCCAGGGTCTCCAACCCCTTAATGTCTTCTCCAGTGTGGGACATGTACTCTATCAGAGATAAACTGCCAGCACCGTGAGGAGAATTACTGCCACTGTAGCTATGGAGCCTATGTTCCCATGGCTTCCTGTCCCATAGCTAAAGCATAAACGCCCCTGCTGAGATCTTCTGCACCACTCATTTGACACAGTATCCCCAACACTTTCCTGTCTTTTACACAGATATCCTCTATCTTCAGCTGCCTCTGTGGCCCTTTTATGTACTTGAACATTTGGCTTGCAAAACCATCTTGAGAGCTGAGCAGAGACCAGAACAATGACTATCCCAGTTGTGAGCAGTGGGACACACTCAGCAAACACATGAGCTTTGCATTACATGTGCACATCCCTTTCCAAATATCTCACTCCTCTGGGCCATCTCCAGTGCCCTTTGGGCATAGCTTGATTTGCTGAAGTTCTCACAGAGCAAAGAAAGATCCTTGCCAAAGACGTCACTAGGTCCAGACCCCCCGAGAAAGAAACCGAAAGTCCCAAACTCTCTGAAAGGAGAAGTACCATGTCAATGTCAGTGGTAGTCTTTTCAAAGAATAAGCCACAGTGGTTTAAACATCTGTGATATCTAATGCTTATAGATGCTTTCTCTTTCATGTCTCTCTTAAACTCCTCACTTGGGAGGGAATTCTCCTATCCTGAAATGTAAGTCACTTAGATAGGGATACTAATACCAGGATCCTGCAAAGGCAACACTCATAACAAATTCTCTCTCCGAATGTTTGGATTTCAGTAACCCAGGAACATGTCCTGTGATCTGCCTGGAGCTGGTTGGAGGTTTTCTAATGTCTCTGAGTACAAAATCAGGAATCCTTCACCACGGTGCTGGTGTGCTCCAAGCCAGGGTCTCCCAACATCCCAGTCAGCACTGAGTGAGCATTCAAGATCTGTCCATTTCTCTGTGCAGCTGCATGATTCGGTAACCATCAGATAGTCCATATCTAAATTTTGGGGTAGAGCTTTGTCCTGACTGGGACTTGAACCAAAGCAAAGAAATGAAGAATACAGAAAAGAAAAAGCCATTTCCTTAATCCTGGCCATTTACTTCTTGAGGAATTAATGATAAAGAGTTCCAAAAAGACTTTCTATTACAATCAGAAATAATTACACTAAGATTAATGGGATTCTGCTTACACATGTAAATAACAAGATTCTGCTTACAAATGTAAGTAACTTTGAAGGATCAATACCATGAACTGCAAAATCACCAGAGGTACGATACACACATGTTGTAAATCTGTGCATCTGTCTTCCTCATCCCGGTTATACACACCTAAGTGTCATTGTTTGCTCAGGCAAGGAAATCTCGCATTTCCTTGTGCAGAAGTAAGTTCAGGTACTATAAAAGGCTGTCTTAATCCTCTTGATCTTCTCTGAGACTTCCCCTGTGACTGACTCCATGCTTCTGAGAAGTTTGTAGTTCACTCCCAAATGTTATTTCTATCACTCTTCTGGGATGAAACATTCCCCTTTACCTTTTCCTTCAGTCATGCCTTATAGAGTGGGTGGGCCAAAAAGGCTGTTTCTCTCTTCACAGTGTTTGAAGGCTTTACTTTCTATTTGAAATGGCTAATTTTCCCCTACAGCAGTTGACAAATAGTTGTCTCTTTGCAAGCATTTGAGCCTCTACTACCACACCAGAAAGGTACACTGCTTGGCATGAGCAGCAATAAACTGGTACCCAGGAGCCTGATGTTCCCCAAAGGTTCATCCACATGTCTCATGTTTGTGGCTCCTGTCAGAACACAGTGGCTGTGGTTGTCACATGCTCGGTTTCTTTGACTTCGAACAGATTTCCGCCAGCAGAGCGCTCAGCCCCATGCATGCCTATTCTGTTCTGTAATTAAGTTTTTCCCTTGTATTTTAATATTTTTTTTAATGTCACAAGATTAGTTATATTTTCTTGTATTTCTTCCTAAGAGCAGATTGGGTAACAGAGAGCTGCATTAATACTGCAGTACTTCATAATGCTCTGATTTTGCTCTTTGTCAAGCAGAATCTCCTGCATTATAATACTAATGTAATGTAATGCAGGGACATTAGAAATGCTCCAGAGATACAAACTGATGGTCAGTCTAGCCCAGGGACTGCCTACAGCCAGTGGCTGGCAACCAAATGTTTTGGAGGAAGCAATAAAATGTGCATAATACTCCTTTCGTTGCAAGACTCTCCAGCACAGGGAACTCCTGTCCCAAACCCAGCTGCAGATCAGTTTATTCCCCAAACAACAAGTCTAAGTGCCCCACAGAAATGTTATCCCAAGCAGTGTAATTACAAATGCAGATTGTCTCCATTTAAGGCACCTAATCCCTTTTTGGAAGTCTTACTGACAATTCTGCTTCTCTGCATGGCAGCCCAAATTTAATTAGGCTTTGTGCAAGGGGAGTTCCCCATCAGCCTCTGATTGCCTGCCTTTTAATTTCACCACCCGCCCTCCTCTCCCAGGTTGCACAGATAAATACCCAGGGGTGTGTGGCTTGCCTTCTCCCTTGCAAGGTGAGCCTCAAGGGTTTCATCCTGGGGCTGCACGCTCAGCACCTGTTCCCTGTGGAATCTGTGTCCCGGCATGATCTGCAGCACCCTGTTCAAACTCTCAGCTGTGCCTTTCAACAGTTCCAGCAGAAAAGGGACTGTTCAGGGATGCCTTTCTCCTCTCCCCAGGGCCAGCTCTTCCTGGGCATCTGTTTGTCGTTGAAGTCTTTCCTTGAATTCCCCCCTGAGAAAAGCAGACCTGGAATGGGCCCTGAGCAGCAACTGAGGAGACACTTGTCACACAACGAGTCTCAAGGTCAGGCTTCTTCCTGGAAGGAAGGGAGGTTGCACAGTGGGACAGGTGGGAAGCATGGCTGAACTGGGCTGCTGATGTGGGAAGAGTGGGTGGCAGGCTGTGTTTGAAGAACAAGCTGCCCAGAATCTGGAGCTTTTTAAAGACAGGCAGCTTGGAAGCATGAAGTATTTTTTGATGAGCCTTGCTTTCCACATTTCCCTGAATAGCTGTCCCCTGCACTCTCCCCCACTTTAAAATTAATTTTGAAAATAGAATAAAAATAATTGTATCAGAATGCAACATCTCAGTAAAGGCTGAATTTCTCCAGCATTGCCATTTTGCCCATCATGATGCCATGCAACTGTGCCAAATTCATCATACCAAAAGCTCCAGCTTGGCAGAAATAAACACTTTGATAATTTTCATCAAAACTGGCATATTCCTGTGGAATGTTTCAATCTAATCAAAAGGGCATTTTCTGTCAGACAGCTGTTCAGTCAGAACATTTTCAACTAGCTCTAATCAGACATTTAGCTAGTAGTTTCCAAATGCATCCAAGAGACTTAGGCACTCAAGACCCAGTGCAAGGCTGAGGAGTTTCTTGCTCCTAAAACACTTGGTGCTAGTTTGTGTTGTCACACTTCTTCCATTTAATGTTCAGTAAGGCCAAGAGGTGACAATAGAGAAGCAGAAAGTAATCCAGAATTTGAGGAAAGGGTCTGAAATATCATCAAGGACCAAAGCTGGGCTGAGACTCCATCTGAAGCAGAGCTGGCTGCTGTAATAAATAGATTTAGCCACATGCCCACAAGGGCACAAAGGAAGAAAATGGGACTTAGGAGAGAACAGAGCATTGAAGAGGCATCGTGGGTATTGGTAGTTATACTGCCTGGGAAAGTCCCACCACACTGAACTCTTTTACCTGCCAGGAAACTTTCTTAAAAGGTGTCGGAATGAGAAAACCACACCCAGCTGCCAAGACTTTGCCAAAGGCTTGTAATATCAAGCAATCTCCTTCTAAACCGACATCCTCAGTGCAACAGACCCAGAAGCCAACGAGCTGAACGAGCTAGGAACCAGCCACTTGGCTGGGGCAGTTTATAGCATTTCTTCTCATCTTACTCTATTTGTGTGTGTTTGTTATCTTACTTCTTTTTCCTTCTCCCCATCTTGAAGATTGTGCCTCATAGAACCGACAACTAAATGCGTTCAAAAACACGTAGGTAATTGCATATAAGACCTTTGACAGCTTTAATCAACATATGGAATTTAAATATATACTGCTATTCCGCTGTGGATTAGTAACACTTTTAGATCTGCCTTGAAATCAATATTTTGCATCAGTGGCTAAAGAAAATTAGCAGTGGGCTGGGACTGAAATTGAAACCTGCAGCTATCCTCATCACATCGGCACGGCTCTGTCCCTCTTAGGAGACTGTGCCATCTGGTACGTTGCGATCAGGACACTTGACAGGCAACAAAATTGAGTTGAGGAGCTTTGGGGGCTAGGACCTCTTCAGCTCAGACTTTTACTGAGATTAGGAACAGATCTTACACTTTAATAATTACTGTGAACTGCAAGTAGTAAACCTCTCATGCACGCCCTGTCCCACATCAGAGCTGCTCAGAGAGTCAGACCTTTGCACCCCAGTTCTGAGTCCCCCTCTCCAAAACGAAGTTTTCCCACTGAAGGCATCGCATCTGTGGTGGCTGCTAAAGCCAACTGCAAGTAGTAGCTGAAATAAATTTCCCCAATGCGACCTTTCTGCCAGACACAGGCCATGGAGCCCAGGCCCCTGCAGCATCTTCATTCTCAGGCGGCGAGGTGCTGTGCGTACCCCCGGCACACCTACACCCGCCTTTGACCTGCTGCAAGCCACGCGTGGCTGGTACGTTAGCGTGCTTTGCTCTGCAGGAAGGTGTGTATCTTTCGACGAAAAGAAAGAACATTCCGCTTCCAACTATTACTCTATCTGCTAAACGTTTCCATCCTCTTTTGTCTTTGCAGCTCCTGAATTTAGAAGGGTTTAAAAAAAAAATTTCTCTCTAGTATCTTACCTTCCTATTGCTTTGTTACTTGCAAACCACTCTTTATAAGACTGTAACATTTACATACTCCTGAGCATTTTCCTATGCAAAAGCTGATTCCAGTCCAGCAAATGTTAAGCTTCCAATTGTGCTTAGTTCTTCTACACGGTCCCTTGCCAGCGCCTCAGTAACCACAGGATGAAGACCACTGCTTTCAGAGCGAGCAATCTCCCATCCTTCTCTCTCTAAATAAAACAAGGTGCTTGAAGCCTGTCACTTCATGGCAGCATTTTCAGACCTTGCATCACTTTTATGCCTGTTTTCTGACCCCTCCACTTTCCTTTTTTATGCTACCTCCCTTTTGCCTCCTCCAGCATCCCCTCCACACCAGCGGCACCAAGCTAGATGCAGCAGGCTAGGGATGGTGTCACCACAGCTAGAGCCAGCAGTCTGTAACTCCTGGTCCCTGCTCCTTGTCCACAGCCCCTGCGCAGGAGGACCATGCTAACCCTTTCAGCTGCAGCCTCTCAACTCAACATGCACATTAAGTTACACTGCCAGAGGCACCGCTTTCCAGAATATCATCTCCCCCATCACCACAGACTACTTCTTACTAATTTTTACTACTACCCAAATACAAAGGCAAACACGCTGGGCAGTACACAGCTTAGCAATCTGATTTCCCTGCGGAACCCTTCCTTAACCGTTCATTATTCTATGCATTCCCGTTTCATCTGCAAATTTTATCAGCAATGATTTTCATGTTTCCTTCCAGATTATTGATTAAAATATTGAACAGCCCTTGGACTGAAATCCGTCCTCAGAGATACAACTAAAATCATCTGCATTCACAGATTGGTCCACTTGAATGATTACTTTTTGAGATCTATTTTTTGGTCCATTTTTAATCCATTTAACAGGCCTTATTGATTCCTAGACCATGCTTATTTTAAGCAAGGGGTACTTTAGAACACAATGGAAAGATTATTCATTTGGGAAAGTGCATTCACTGTGGTCCTGGCAGCCTAGGGAATTGATGTCAACTTCGGTCCTCACAACATAGCATTTATTTGTGTTTTTTCCACCATTTCCTACCACAGTTAGTTGCTGTCCAAGCAATAGGAAGTATAAAAAATACTACCGTTATTTCAGAGTTGCTGTGCTTTATGCTCTTCCTCACCAGCCTTTTTTACAAAAGGACTTGCCATCTTAGTGGTAGTAGTTGTTAATTGCCACTAGGGGCCAGCGTTTTATACCTGGTGGCCAGAGTTACGGCTTGAAAGTTGCAGGATTATTCCCAAACACCACTTTGTTTTAAAAAGACGCGAGGATGAAAATGTGTTACTCTCCAGTTTAATGCTTTCAAGATCATTCCGGCTTCCTTCACTGGCAGAATCATTATGAATGCCAAGTATGAAAAAAAAAAATCCCCCCTACTTTGACTTTACATAAATGGCAGGCTGGTTGACCCCTTACAGACAAATTATTTGTCTTTAGCTGCGCCTAACTCCATGTATGCTGTTCAGGCAAGGCAGAATCTGCTTGCTTGTGCTGTGGAAAAGTCATTTACAGATATATGACTATTGAAACTGGCTCTTTCAAGTGTGCTGAGGACCCAGGGAAGGCTTTCGGTCAAGAATTCAGCTAAATGTTTTTCAGTTCTGAAAAAACGTTATCTGAAGAAGCATGGCTTTTAAGACTCCAGGCACACAGAGTTTATGTGTGTAGGTTTTTCTAGTGTGCATAAGCAAAACAAACCCCAACAACCGAGCCAGCAGTCCTGAGTCCCACAGAGAAACCAACCCCACATGGAAGTCAAGTAGCCTGTCTAAACTGAGGAATAAATTAACGCAATCACCCCAAATAATAGTAGCAAGGGAATTTCTTTCTCATCTCCAGGAAAGCCTACAAAGCACAGGAGCACAGGAGCCCTTCCTGTTCCATTGCTTGCCAGGCAGGTGGATTACTGCCCAGCTCCCATGCACAGACCACTTACCCCAGAGACCGGACTGGAAAAACTCAGTAAGAAAGAGGAGTTTTTCATGACATTTCTTGGACATTGCAGGGCAGTCCAGCTCAGCTTCAGCAGTGCAGTGCAACTGAGAAAAGGATAAATCTAATAGCTAGCTAACCAAAAAATGAGAAATGAACCCCACAGTGGGCATGTATATTGACTTACATGAAGGATAATAGGTATCCCAACAGAGAGGAAGATGCAGGCTATTACAGTGCCTGTATAATAATATCATGTGTATAAGTATCTGTTTAGGAGAAGACTACACGGAGTCTTGCTTGGCAGATGACATAAAAATAGTAAATCCCTCCATGTGTCTAGACAGGCTCTTAGGGAGTGCTGGAAAAAAGGTGGTAGAGATGGACAATCAGTTATGGTTTAAAAAGGGCTGGGTAAGAAGGAAGATTCTTAAACATAAACACATTCATAAACACAAAATTTATGGCTTCAGACAATATAATCTTTGGAATTCCTTCCAGGAACATGATCAGGGCCAGTTAGAGATTTGGAAAAGCAAAGTCTTAATATATAGCTGAGTAAATGACATAGGGAAGGTGTGAGGGGCAAATGTTCAGTTTCGCCAAGAACTCCCAGGGGACTGATTTCTGGAGTGGAAGGGCTTCAGCTAATCCTGCATGGAAGCAGGCTGCAGCTAAAACAGTTAAATAGCAAATCAGAAAATAAAAAAGAAGGAAAAACAATGAAGTACAGAAGTTTGGAGTGATGCATCTATAGGGGTGAAGTGAGAGAAACTGCAGAGGAAAGAGCAGTTTGAAGAGATAACAATTCTCATTTGAGCAGAACACAGACGATGGGAAATCAACTCATTATATATATGTACATACATGCATGTGTAAATAAATATATATAGATACTTCTTGCCAAATATTGGACATCTTAGAAATAACGTGTGTGAACTGTTGACATAGTTTTGAATGAAACTACTAGTAAACTGGCTGTAGCAGAAACGTGGTGGAAGAACGATAATTCATAGAGTGCTGAAATGCCACACCAGGTGACTACTTGGCCTTGAGCAATGTGCAAGGCCTGGTTCAAAAGAGAAAAGTTGATATGATTAAACAGCAGGGTAAAAGATGCTGCCAGGAGGAAAAAAACATGTTCCAAGTGAGACCAGATGAGGACAATAGGAATCCTCTTGGTTAGTCAGCGTTATGAATAGGCAGGTCAAAAACCTTGGAGGATCAACTTGCCAACGGCATATCTTTCTTCCCCACTCACCAGGAGAATGATGCCCTTCATAGGCTGCGTAAAAGGTGTGGGTGGTCGTAGAGGTCAAGGTGAAATGATAAGGCCATAGCAGAAAACTGAATACATTCTTCACATCTGTGTTCACTTGAAAGCAGCTCTCTAAGGTTCACAGTTCACTTCCTCTTGGGATATGCTGGAGGAGGATCTGTGTCTGAATAAACCTACAGAACAACTTTATAAAACAAAGAGTGAAGAAGTCACCATAAACAATGATATTCATCCAAAACTTCAAAAGGAGCCCAAGTATGAAATTCCCACATCAGTTACTGTGGTGTGAGAACTGTCACTTAAAACAACCCCAGTGCAGGAACAGCAGGTGACCAATAACAGATCAGTTTTAAAGAAGCTGTGGGGAGGAGTGTTGTGGGTAGTGCGGGTTAGTAATTTTGATATCCATGCTAAGCAAACCAATACAGAATTTATGGATACAAGAAATACGATCAAGAAGGTCCTCAGGTTTTGCAGAGGGAAGTCATGTTTCACCAACCTGAGGGACATTTTTGAGCAACCACTGAACATGTTTGTGAGGAATATCCAGCTGTTAGGTGGGTTTCTAAGAAAGCTTTTAACAAGATGGTTCCCTACAGGTTTTTGGAGAAGCTAAACTCCGATGGGCTAAAAGAGAAAGGTATTGTATAGGTAAAGAGCAGGTTAAAATATAGGAAGTAATGAGTGATTAAAAAGTCAGATTTTACAATGAAGAGAGGCTTCTAATGAAGTGGATCTATACAGAATTGCATATTGCACAGCCTGTTGACAAATGATTGGTAGAAAGAGTAGCTGCCTAATGAAGCAGCCAACTTTGGCAAGCACACGAAGTTGAGGTAGTAAAACAAGAGGTGCTGAGACGGGTTGCAGAAAACTCTCAAGATGCAAAATAATATAAGAAAAGGTTGTAGATGAAAGTCTGTGTTGTTTAAGACAAAGCAGTCCCCACGTGGAAACAGCAGTGTCAACACTGCATACGAAGTGGTGAACTGTGAATTCCAGAATTTAATAAAAAATGGATTTTTGTATCATTGTGGGGTGGTCTGCAAAAACATTAGTTCAATGAACAGTAAAAATACAAAAAGCAACTCATGTTAAAAATTAGTAGATGGGAAGAAACAGAACAGACTATATTACTATGTTAATCCATACATGCCTAGGATATCCACATCTTGAATACCAGCTCCAATTCATTCGTCACAGAAGAATTTTGTGCAGCCAGAGGAGCACCACAGGGATGACTGGTGTGTGGAGAGGCTGCAGCATGAAGAGTGATAAATATAAGGAGGACACTTTTTCCTGAGAAGAGGTGGCTGAGGAGAAATATGCTAGAGTTCATGCTAACAATGAAGTGCGATGTCCAAACCCCAGCGAACCTGGGTTTGTAGTGCTGCAGCAGTGGGAATGGATCCTATGAGTGGGAAACGCATTTGGGAGTTATGAGCTGCCAGAACTCACTTTGGATTTGAACTTTTTGTATTCTTGTTGCTGCAGAAGTTTGAGTTATTTGGCTCTATATGGAGAACAGGGCTGAGGGCAAAGAAAGATGAGTGAAAGAGGTTGCTAATGGATCTGTCTCCAGCTGCTGAAAGCCAACATGCACTGTTGTAGTGACACACTTATTTCTCAGGAGACACATGTCTAAGAATGACATGTTCTTCAGCAGAGTTCTCTTACAAATTTTTCCTTTCTTCTAAACAAGCACCAGGACTGGCATATAAAGGCTTTGAACAGGGTGCGTTGAACTGGCAGATCTTAGACTCATTGTCATCTGTGCTGCAGCATCTGGAAATGGCCCCTCACTGTGCCAGATGCTGTACAAACGTGGAAGAGAAAGGCAGTCTCCCATTGCTCTGCAGCAACTTTCCCTTCTTGTGGGTATTAAGCAGGCCAACAACATGAGGCTAACATTAAAGAAGGGAACAGTGGACAGCAAAGGAAGCCATTTACTGTATGAAAATCAGAGAGCCTCATTTTTTTAAGTTTAGTAAATGTTTAACAATAAAAGATGCTAACACAGCCCACAAAAAAAAATTTTGCGCTGTTTTTATTCGAGTGGCCCAGGACAGCTGAATGATCTTTTCTCTTTGCAGCAGTGTGGTCTTTATCCGCATCATCCTAACTCTTCCGTATTCACCTATCTATCACATCACCTGTCTCTGTTCCATAATGCTATTTCTATGCTACTGAGTCCCCTGGATTGCCAGGTATCCTATCTGAGGGCGACTATATTCAGTGGTGCCTGCAATTTGTGACTTCACTATATTACCTCTGGATCTTCCATCTTAGCTGCCCTCAGTTTCACATTTCTTTAACTGGATCTTTTCACCTCTGCACTCCTTTCCCATCACAAAACCACCACACTGATTATATGAATCAATTCAGTTTTTGAAAGTAGAAGCAGCATTTCTACCTGTGATTTACTCTGTGTGTGGAAGATCTGTAACATGAAATAGGAAGGCCCTTCTTTCTCGTGGTGTGAGCAAAAAGCAAAAGCACAAAGGTCAGGACTGAAAGAAGTTGCAGGAGAGTAGGGAATTTTTTAAAATTTTGAAATTCTAGTGTAGACCCCTTAACCATGAAACCCACCAACTTGCTCCAAACAGCTTTGTGCTATCATGGGTTGGGGCTACTGATGTTTGTGGGGCTGGTTTCATTGCTGGACATGGAAAAGGCTGTTAGAAGGGCCTTCCTGAGCCTCACATAAAACTGCAGAGCTGTCATTGCTAGGCTGGAGCTGGTCTGAATTTATAACTGATGATGATTTTCAGTAGGTGGACTATCATCACTTCAATAGCACCTTGTTCTGCCTTTAAATAGCCAAGTCTTGTACTTTGTTCACTCTGCAAAATGGAGGGAGGCAGTACACAAACTGTGGTAGGGAAGGTTTAACCTTCAAGACAATCTCACCAAACTGGAGATGCTCTTCAGTGGGGAAAAGACCAAGGTACTATATGAGGAAGCAATACTCGGCTGCACAGAGGGAGAATGGGACAATCCTGCCTCAAGATCAGCTCTTCAGAAAGGATCTGTAACTAAATGCAGGTTGTGTTGCAAAGACTGACACCCTAATAAACACTAATTCACTTTAAAAAGGAGTTTCCAAGACTGGAGGTCTTAAAGAGCTGCTTAAATTGGCACCTGGCAAAGTACACAGAGTACACAGGGTACACAGCTACCCTAGCTCTGGGATATCTGATGACCTTGCTGAGTGGGCCTATTGCATGACCATAGTCTCTGAGGGGCCAGATTTACTGGTAACACAAATTCTTAGAGAATGATCATAACTGTTAAGGTTCAGGATAAAAATGCCAGGAAAAATCCTCCTTTGTAGTGTTGGGCTTGTGTTTTCTGGGTGTTTACACACGGAGAGTGGGATAGTGACTAAGGACTAAGCTGGAATTAATACTGTTTCCCAAACGCCTTCTCTCCATCCATAAACAGACTGAAATAAAGAAGGTATCAGAGGAAACCTGGACAGATAAGTGCTATTTTCTCTGGACTCTAGTTGTTTTCATCAGACTATGTAAAACTAGCCATGCAGTGTGAGTGTTTTTCTCTTAGTTTTGGTCCTCTTCTGGGCTGTGACCCCTGCAAATGCAGGACCTCCCCTTCCCTCCCTTGGAAGCCAAAATTGTAGCTCCTCTCTTGGGACGACAACTCCCAACATCTTCAGTCTCCCCACAGCCCTATTTTTCTGGACACCCCATTCAGCCTGTGATCTCCCTTGCCATATGGTGGGGAACAATGTAGGAGACAGAGGTCTCCAAAGAAGAAGAAGTAAAGCAAAAGTATGGGGCCAAGTTTGTGGTGCTCTGGAGAGGAGAAAAGAAAGGGACAGAGGCAGTTTGCTTGCTGTGCTTTCCTCAGCCATTGGACATGTGGAATTGTCCAGGTCCCTAGTCAATAAGATACACAAAGTCAGTTCAAGCTGGTCTGAAACCTGTCTTCTCATAAATGACTTTCAGGTATTTTATTTAGTAGGTACCACTAAATTCAGGAAGTTTGAAGTTCCAGACTGACCGATGGGATGGTAGAGTCATAGGGAAAGGGTACTAAGTGACTGAGCAAAACACAGCAAAACAAATTCATGAAGCAAGAAAATGAAGACTGACATGTATAACCAGAAATACTCCAGTGACCCAGTCATGTTGTCCGTATCACCAAAATGAAGAGGTTTAATTCCCCCCCAGGTAATTTTGAAGTACAAGTATAACACAAAAATCCATGAGTTGAAGCCTCTGTAGTTTCTCTGTGCAAAATGTCTCATTTAATTTAGGGCTATGACCACACACACTGTAAATTAGTTGAATGAGAGGCAGTTCACACACCAATTTCAGAATGGAGTTTGGAAAGGAAAAGAACAGATGAGAAATCCACTGTGTTTTAATTTAGTGAAATAACTATTGTCTAGCAACAAATACACCAGATAAACATGAATGTGACCATCTCCTGTGATAGCCTAGATTTTACATACACCTCTAGCTTCAGGGGTGATAGGGATGGTAGAATGTAATCTCAAAAAACACAACAACAACAAAAAAAGACAGCTGCTGACCATCACGTCTATAAGTTAACAGCTTAAGCCTAACAAATGTAATTGAGAGGTCCAGACAGGAGATGAAAGAAAAATCCAATATCCAGTCATGGCAGTGGTTGTTTTGGAGGGCACACCCTGTACGCAGGCCAAAGTTCTCTGTCTTGACTGTTGAAGAAAATCAGTGCTGCAGCAGCCCTTTTTCCAGTGTGAAGTGGACCGTGTCACTGATGAACACTCCTAGGAAAGGAGCAGGGCAGCCTTTGTGTCTTCCTATCAGCTAGGAGAGGCTTTAAGGCTACCTAAATTTTCCCTCACCCTTCCATCCAATAGGTCCTTAAGGATGTTGGCACAACCAGTCTTACAGCAGAGAGCTAGCTCAGATATGCCTTGTCCCCTTTTGGCGCATGAAACACCGCCTGCAGAAACTGTAGTTGCTGCAGGGGTGTTACGTTCGGGCTAAGGTCATGCTATCTCTCATGGACCTCAGGGCAGTCTGTCTGATAAAACAAATGGCCAGAAGGCACTTTTGAATAAAATCTGGATAGTGGATTGGTGTTCTAGGACTTCAGCATCCTCAGCAAGCCCTTTGACATGCTTAGAAGCAAACCTGAAAACAAATTCATGCTACCTGTCCACATGGCCCAGAGTCTTTTGACAGTTTCAGGCTGGTTCATGTCACTAGGCTGCTAAGTAAACCGTACCAAGCCCATATGATTTTATGCAAGGCCAAAACTGTGGGCCAGTGGATGGTCTTCCAGCTCTGTGGCATATGTTTGACTGTTGCAGCCAGGCAAATTTTTGTTATGGCACTTGTGTAAGATTTCATATCACCAAAGGCAGGGTGCAAAATGTGGCTAATCCCATGGAAACCCAGAGGCATTCCTGTCCAGCCTAGCCCTCCCACAAGAAGTCTTGGTTACTTGCACACAAAGACTTGACGCACATAGGATCTCTCCTGTGCCTCACTAGACCATATCCTCCTGACAGTGCCAGGAAACTTTTTCTTACTCCAGCTGCCAGAAGCTGCTGCCATTAAGAGGAATCCTTAAGTAGCAGACAGGGCACTGGAGGTTTTGGTTTTAAACAACATTTGCCACCAGCTCTTGGCATTCAGGGCAAGAGTAAACAACTTCTTTTTGCACATGGCCAGGCACAGTGGATCTCACCTCTGTAGAAAGACCAGTGCAGTTGGCCAAGATATACATACGCAAATGCAGGTGGCCACCTGGAGTGAAAGTCCAAGTAACTCTTCAAAGGTCCAGTTGTGCCAAGCCATAAAGGCGCTTCAGGTAGCAAATCTGAAAGCAAAACTTTGGGCAGGGCCTGTTGCTGGGCTCATGTCATTGTGCAACATCCTGAACAGCACAGTGGCTCCTAGCCTATTAGCAGCTGGGGCTGCCGCAGGAAGGGGCTGTCGACAGCTCAGCTGATGCTGCTTACAACCCATCTCACCTGCATGTCGAAGGAACCAAGGTGGTTACTCCTGCTGTGGATGTAGCAAAGACCAGGATCAAGGAAGGTCTTACAAATCCTTAAATTGCTGTTGCTGAGTCATGGTAATTCCCCTGCCAGAGCCCTAAAAGTATGTTTAAAAGCTCCCTCAGAGAAGAAGGCTTATCCTGGGTTAACTTTCATCAGTATCTTTAGATGTGCAAACCACAGCAGTTAGTTAAATCACTGAAAGTGTTCTTACAGCAGGGCTTGCACAAAGGGCCCATTTTAGTTAAATTAGCCCAACAGCTGCATGTAGAAAAGGTCAAAGAACCAAGCAAGAAAAGTGTCAGAACTTATACACAAACAAAGGTATTTCTTTTATTCTGCTACACACAAGTAATTGCACTTGCCAGATACTGTGTTTGTGGAGTCAGGGAAGAATCTAGTTGCACCCATGCAAGGACAGCTGTATTCCATGAAAGCTGGAACCAACAATTAAAATAGCCTCCTAGTATTTTTAATTGGGGATCCAGGTATCAATGAAAGATCACTTGAAATGAGTCTGCAAGCATTCTGATGGAAGTTGCAGCATGGCATGATCCATCTTTGTTTTCCATACCTCTGCTATCACAGATCATAGGCTGGACTGGGGAAACTCCTTAGAAAAGGTGGAGCTTCAGACCACCACTGGCTATGGACAAAGTCCCTCAGAGAGTGATGAGAAGGCATCTCAGCTTGACAGTTAAGGCAGTGAAGTGTCATAAACAGCTGGAGCAACTGGGGTCCAATTTCAGCTTTAATGGAGAGCAAGACTCAAATTTCACATAATTTGATCCTTAGAGACAGCTTCCATCACACTCTGCTAGCAGTCAGAGCAAAAAAGATTGTGCGCCTTGAAGATTTTTGTCTTCAACATGTTATCTATCCCTCAAGTTCTCATGAGGAAAATGAAGCACAGACTGTGGTATTGGTAAGACCTCATAATTCCTTCCTGCGCTGAAATATGTTTTTTGGCTCTTGTCCCAAATGCCTATTTCAAGGTGACATCTCCACTGCCCACCAAGAGAGCTGCAGATGCCTCTTAGTCCTTGGGACCACAAAGGCAATGGAAACAGTTGGATTTCTGCATTTGTTCACTCAGAGCAGTAATGAGTTAGAGGAAAATGCAATTTGTCCACTTGCTTTTCTCATTTTGGAGCAGTGACTAAAGAGAGGTGGGCATTTGATTCCTCTCAGAAAGTTTATAAAACTAACAGAAGCACTAACAAAGACAGTTTTCTCATAACTCCAGCTCACTCTCCAAAGAAGATTTTACAGGATTTCACTCTAAGCAGCACTGCTGTTGTTCCCCACTTTGTCCCATCCACTGTTTCACCTCTCCAAATGGTCCTTAACTGCTGGCTGGACAAGAGACATAAATTAATGAAGCAGCTCACAGGCCAAAGAAAACACCTGGTGAACTCAAGTCACAGTCCCTTTTACAGTGCATCTCCTACCCAAGTTTCAGCTTCCAGAAAACTTGTGGAAATTTAATCCTTTGAGATATTTGTGAACACCTTCAATGACTATTATAGGACAGAGTGACTGATGGCAAGCAGACCATATATTTACATATCCTGATTCCTGATGAAAATCAGATCAGGGTTTTTCATTGAGAAGGAAGTTCTTTCCTGAAAGCTCTGTTTTCTGATATTTAGGGATTTTGACAAGTGAAAATATTTCAGAGAAGAAAGGAAACAAGCAAAATCAAATTTCAGTACCTCCAAGGGCTCATGTCCACATTCTAACAAATGCCATAAATATGGACAGTCAGTGCAGAAATTTCTGACGAAGGGTTTCTATTTTTATTCTCACCCACACTACTTTATGGTTGGAACAAATCAATTTTCTGACCCGCTCTACAAATAACCTCTGCTGTCTGCTGTCATCTTCTTTTGCCCTCCAAACTACAGAACTAGCTAGAAGTCTGCAGAGTTCTCAGCAGCAAGAATGCATTACTTCTTAGTATTTGATTATTGCAAAGGTTAGCTGAATAGAAAGAGCTCTGCTCCAGGTGAGATTGGTCATTTTTCACCCTCAGCTTATTACAGGTGCAGAACATTGGAAAGAGGACAGTCAACTGGCTCCTGGATGTTGTTGGAGGCTAGTCAAGAAGTCATTCTTCATGGGTGATGGCTCCCTTACCACATCTTCGCTTGTACTTTAGGAAAGCTGATACTGGATAGGCAGATTGGTATACTAGAGAACCACTGGCAATTACAGACAATGGAGGTCATTTCCAGAGGGAACGGTTTTCTCCACCACCACCCAGGCTCCTTAGGTGACTCAAAGAGTCATCTAACAACCTTCAAGCCCCATAGTACTCTTTATTTTACTTTGCAGATGTATGTATACCACACATCCTTGCAATACCCACACTCTCAGAGCCGGGCAGGGAAGTCACTGGCACTGTGTTATTGTTCTCTTTTCTCCCTGAGAAAGTCCTAGGCCTGTGCCTTCAAGATATACTGCTATTAATAACATCTCACCTGGGGACTGAAATCTACTCCTTAAAAGAGCATGTACGCCGCCATTTCTGACAGCAAATGTCAAACCACTCAGTGTTTCTTTGGTAATATCCTCTAGGGTGGAGGTGTTTTTTTAACAGAGATGGCAAATGCATTGCACACCTTAATTTCAGGACTGTCGTTCAGAGATACAAGCAATAGTCAGGAACTGAGAAGAAAGCTCTCCTTTCATATCCCCAGTGGGCACAGCACTGTTCAGCACAGCATGTTTCTCTGCCCGCTAAAGGAGCCCTGCCAGCTAGTTTAGGCTGCAGGCTTGACCTGGTACTGTGGAACAGCTCAGACGTTTCAGGTCTTTTTGCTCAGGCCTTCCCTTTGGCATCAGGAACGCAGACGACTTCACAAGTTCAGACTGGAGGGCCATGAGAGGAGGGTAGGACATGAGGAAGGCAATAGCAGGGCTTGTGCCCTTTAACAGAAAGGCAGCTGGACAGTTTATCTCTCCCATTACACGATCACCACCCGATGCTTTAGTAAGTTTTTCTGGGACTTTGACAAGTCAGAGGACTACCAATCTCCATTAACTTTGGTGTCTGACTAGTATGCTCAAGCCGCAACTAATGGACAAAACTGCCTGTCACAAAAATTCAATGTCCCAACATTTTAAAACATGTTACAACCTCCCTCGGTTCCCTCCTGTCCCCATTGCAACCTGCCAAATCAACAAAGGAGGGTTCAGTGGCCCTTGGCATAGGATGCAAAGATGACATGATAGCAATCTGTAGAAGGTAGCAGTGCTCTGGAAAGGTGGAAGCCTTCTCTGGTTTTCCCTGAGTTTCTACCAGGATGTTCAGTCTCCAGTTTGGAAGAGCACTGTGGTGTACTAGAGAAAGGTTCCCCATGACTGCCCTGGCAGAGCATCAGGCACAGGATGCCATCAAGTCTGTGGATGCTGGTTTTGTTCCAAAGACATCTGAGGTACACGTAATACTCATTGCCACTTTCCTGGCCAGGGCCAGATCTCTGTCACACTTGGCTGTCCAGAGGGCTCTTAGGGCACCAGATATGAAGCATGGTTTCCTTCGGCTGCTGAAATGGCAACACAACTCCTCTGCAGCTCCTGGTGCCAGTCCTCTAAAGCATATCCGGCAACAAGTGAGCTCATATGACTTGAAAATCAGGATGCAATACCTCATCAATTTGAAATCCATTCTTCTGGGGTGCTTGTCTAGATTTTTTTTTTTAAACTTTGTTTTTTTAAATCATTGACCTCAGACAAACCAGTGGATAAATTATATTTTTTCCTATGTCAACTGTTTGTTATCAGAGGAAATGTCCTCAGAGTCAGGACTCGCTGTTTTTTGTGTTTTATCTGTGCAGCAAATTCCATTAACTGAAATTTAATGCCAAAGCTCTAAGATCTGCATTCCTGGGGAATGACTGTTTGGGGGGCATTGTCTTTGAATCGGGAGCAAACACAAGCTGATAAAACACTTGTTGGATTATTTAGTCATGCCATCTTTTGCTGGATAGCTAACACACACATACAAATCACTAGAGGCAAAAATATTTCCTAAGTGGAACATTGATGATTCCTGAAAGATACAGCAATGGTCTTAGGCAAGTAAGCAACCCTACTGGTGATTAAGCTGTTCCTGACATACATAACAGCCTGAACAAGATCTCCCTCTGCCCCCTCAGAGTGACAAATCTTGTTTGTATCTGGCGACGTTGTGCAGCAATGCACATGGGGAAAGAAAACACCACCCTATTTCATCTCTCAAAAATATAACTGTAGCTGATTCTTCATTGCTTTGCACCATGTAATTTAGTAGCAGCTAGAGGAAGCCCAAGAGTCTTCTTCTCATCCCTATCTGTAGAAAAAGCAAGCTGGAGCAGAACAGCTGCTTGCTCCACTCAGGGCCCAAGGATCTCACAGCATTGTCAAACCTTGTAAGAGACTGCCATTCCATTAGGACTGCACTGCTTGTCCCCCTCAGCCACCACAGCTTGCCATACTTCTCCAACTGGAAACTCACCTGTGGCACAGTAGTGACCAGAGATGAAGGACCTGTCTATTTCTCCCCACTTCTCCCTCCTGTATCCTGTTATTTTCAGGACATAAGATAATACATAGACTTCAGTATCAAAACTACTACTAACCTGGTAGCAAGACTCTGACAAGACCCTCCTACAGCACTGCTGCTCGTAACGGACATTAAGGCTTTGTTGAAGCCAGTTTAAAATCTTAAAGTTATGAAAAATATGTGTGAAAATCAGTATCTAACCTGCTAGGTTGCAGAATATGGCTTACATGACTTGCATCTGGATCAGAAACCAAGGGATGAGTAATACCCAAACAGAAAGAACTGTTGGACCCATGTGTTTGGCCGCTATGGTTTTTGGAGAAAGCCGACAAGTGGACTCAAGGTGCAGTGCTGTCTAATAATTGTTGAAACACTAAAGCAGCACAACTGTCATGATGATCCCAGACCTAATGGCATTCAGGTTACCTGATTGATACCTACATGGTCTAGACTCAATTTTGAGACCATGAGCAGGCTGTTAGTTAACTTGAGCTAGCCACTCATCAGTTAACTAAACTTCATGCACACAGGCAGCAGCAGGACTTCTTCCAGAGTGGGGACAAACCACTTCATACTTCTCAATTTGAGACCAGGCCAAGCCCAATCTTATTCGGCAGTTGCCCTTACTCAGGTACACGAGGTCACAGTCAGCCAGAGCAAACGGCCCTTTGATTTCTTTTACAAAGAAATTGTTCTTTCACAGACTCCCTTCTCAGAGCTGCCTGTGCTAAACCGGATTTATATAAGGGGAGACAGAAAACCACAGGTTGCAACAACATTTTAGTCTGCAACATCCATTAATTGGCTACTGAAGGTCCCAGTTTTCGCTGAACAATGGCTCAAGTGTTATCATCTGGCTAAGGACACCTCTGCTCAGTGGAGCAATTGCTCAGCTCTGCAGAAACAGATGAGGAATACGCCTCTGACTCTCCTGTCTTCAGACTAGGTGCAGAGGACTTTTCAAAGCAGTGCATAGGGAGATTTTAGCGCCTGAGGAAAGAGGACGAGCCAACACCTGTTTAAGCCTGACACAAGCGAGCTGCGGAGGACCTGAGCTCTGCACTGGTAACCTCTCTCAGGATGCCCAGCATGAACAGTTCTCCAGCTCCTAAAGAGAGTGCTCCTGCCTCTGCACGTGAGAGCAGAGCGCAGCCACAGTCACATGGGATTGCCCGACTGGGGCGAGGGGGAGAGCAGCTCAGATACTTGCGCTCATGGGTCCGTAGTAGGTGTGGGGCACGAACTTTAGCCTTCCTTTCTCAAAGTGAAAAACAGCACTTCATGCACTAGCTTACTGATTACCCCAGTGCAGGGCTCCTGCACTCTGCCCTGCTGGAGCTGCTTGTTGCAAGGTGCTGGAGCTGCCTCCGCTTTTGTAATGCCAAAGGCTTTTGCAAATAGGCTTGCTGCAGGTAGAAACTTGTAGGCAGCCTGCCTTTTACTGGGAGCTTGGTGCTTTTTCACCAGAGATGCTGTGGCTGTGTTTTTCCAGACTGTCTGCTGGGGTGTTCTCCCTCTGTTCTCACGGTCTTGCACCCGTGACTCTGATGGTGTTGCTGTGACAGGTCCCACGAGAAGCGACTGCCACTGACAGAACTGCCTGCTTTCCCCCTTTTCCCTGCCTTTCATTGCTTTGGTTTATATTTAGGAGCCCCATCACAGGTATGCACAAACCTTAACAACCAGTCAGTGTGCAGCACGCACTTACACCTGAGCAAAGGGTGCATTAGTGTGTAGAGCATCCCATAAGCAGGGAGAACCAGGAGGGACTATGTGCGCCTAACGAAAAACTTTACGATTGTTATGGGAAGTATTATGGGGGGATGATCTGCTGCCCTGGAGATGAAATCCGGAAGAGGACACTTGTCTGGGAACCTCCATTGCTTCTCTCCCTACTTGCTGCCAGAGAGTTTTTTTCCTTTCCCTTTTCTCTTTCTCTCATTTAATTTTTATTTTCCTCCAAAAGTAGCTTCCACAATTACAGTCAATGCATGCCATCAGCTACAGACCCTACTAACATATAGTTGTGCATCTGTCTCAACTTGCTTTTTGCAGCATATTCCATGCTGTATAAATGACAAAGCCAGAGAAATGATAGGCCTTGGGTAAGGCCTGATCCAGGAGCCACTGCACTCATCAATAAAGATGGGTATGGATTCAGTTTCAGCTCCTGGATTCCTCTGTGCTGCCTTCAGGGGAGCAGGGGTAGTCTGGGGGCAGTTGGGGACCCCTCTGAGGGCTCCTGGGGCTCCCATTTTGTGAATAGTCACTGCTGGAAACCTTGGTCCCTAGATCAGCTATAGTTGGGTGCCTGAATGTCCTTAGGAAACTGGCTGTGTGTAGCAAGCCTGGCTGACCATGCTAGGTCGCTGGTCTGGCTGAACAAGTACCAGGTAAGCAGGCTGATGGCCAGAAGTGCTGAGCAGCATCCTCATGCCCATGATGTAGTGGTACCTGCTGTGCGTTGCTACTATAGATGCAGTAATACAAATCAGTTGTGGTTGCTTTTCAACCATGGCCAGCTAAATTTGCTCAAAAATCATTGAGCAGCCTGACAAAGTTCATTAACTACAATGGGTCCACAAAACACTGCTGTTCCCTCTGCTGTGTAGGGGCAACGGTTGCCTCCTGTAGAGAAGCCTTGCCTTCAATGGAACGTGTTTGGGAATGTGAGTATCCAGCTGGAAAGAGTGAGACCTGCTGGGCAACAGCTAGTTCGCCTGATTGAAAGAGTACAACTGTTCTTCTGAGCTCTGTTCCCAGTATTACTATGATTATGAATTCAGTTGTTCGTATTTTGTCATAGGCATTTTTCATGGATTAGGCATTTGATTTCCACACTGTCATTAAAACCGTGCTCTGGCTTCAGGGTGCTCCATCCCTCAGCTGACCTGTTGGCTTGCTGAGCCTACAGGGCTAAGGTACTCAAAAGGACATGATTTTGGAAAAAATAGGCAGCTCATTCTGCAGCGGGTAGGAACTATCTGACGTTCCATAGGTGTCAGATAAACATAGCAAAACAGATGATGTCAGCTCCATGGTAATGAGATAAAAAGGACTTACATTTGCTAGGAAATTCTCAGGGCCAGCTTCTGACACCCTCTGAGTCTTCTGACTGTCTAACCTCTGCTCGCATGACCCTGGAGAAGACACTGGCAATATTTGCATCAGGAGGTACTCCTGTGAGGAGGGAGTGGAGTCATCTGGGCCCAACTGCTACTAAAGTGCTAATGCTCCGGAAATCCCAGGAGCCAGCATTGTCTGAAGGATTAGTACAGTAATTAACAGGCTCTCCAAACACCTCCGAGTTTCCAGAAGTTCAGCTTTAATGACCTCACCTCGGAGGTCGAGGTTTCCTGGCTAGACCACAGCCAGTAAGGGTTATTTGAGCTTCACGCAGTTCAGCTAGGGAGTATAATGAGTTCAAAAATAGGAGTTTTCCCCATCACAGCGTTACAGAACGGGGTATGTCTTTGCATGTTCCAGTGTGTATCTGCACTTTGTTACTGTGGCCAAGCTGTATTTCCAAGGATCCAGAAAAGCACCAGGTTAGCTTCAGGAGTCTAGGTATGCAGGCACTGCCACGGGGACATGCAGCTGGACTTCAGGAAGTCTCAGGGTTCAATGCAATGTATGCAACTGTGGCTTTTCTTGACTGTGCAGGTCTTGGCTCTTTCCTCCACACCGCACCTCTCCCTGGCATCATGGCAGGTCTGTGACCCACTGCGGGGGGACTGTTTATTCCTCCCCCTGCAAATTGCCCAAGCAGCAGCGTGGCGATGAGGCCACCTCAGGGTTACCCCTGGGTGACCACAGCTCTCCTTGGGAGGGTGGTGGATGACAGCTGAAGCAAGGCTCAGGACCAGGGCATCCTGAAACCTGCTGCTGAGCATCCCTTGCCAGCTCCCTGTGCAGGCAGCAGCCAGGCTGTCATCGCCCCGTGCTCCCCTGGCTGCTGAGTGGGGATGTTGGACCCACTGCAGCACTGCCAGCCACCCCCTCTCAGGCAGAAAACCACGTAATCACAGGTCAGATATGGCCTGGTTTTGAGTCCTAGAGTAGAGATGTTGCCCCTGTGCTGAGCAGGACAGGTAGCATTGCTAACGCTCCTGCGGGGCTTGGTGTTGGCCCCTGCTTGCTGCCTGAGGGAGTCCTCCAGGAGCAGTCCCTGTCCCCCTCCTACCCCCTTACCCTTTCATTGGTGGCTCTGTGCCCCAGACCACAATGGCCAGGCGTGTCCTGCTCTCTGTTTCACCCCTCCTGGCCATTTTTTCTGCCCCTTCCCAAACTGGCTGTGCTGCAGCAAGCGATGTGCACAGCAGCACTCAGAGCTGGGGCAGCAGGCAGAGCCGAGCCGAGCCGAGCCAAGCTGAGCCGAGCTGAGCCCAGCTCAGCTCAGCTCAGCCCAGCCCAGCCCAGCCCAGCCCAGCTTTCTGGTTGCTGACAGACGGTGCATGGGCAGAGGGGCTGCCCCATGCTGCCGGCTGGTTTCCGCGCTGCCCCTCCCTGTCCTGTCCAGCTCCAGGTGCCATCTCTCCTCCTATCCATCCACAGGTGGTGGTGCCCGGGAAGAATACAACTGGTGTGGGGGTAAAGCAGCCTTTTATTCCTCCTCACCCCAACTCCACAGCCTTCTCCTCTCTGCCGTTTTCTCTGTCTGCTCTCCTGCTTTTCCCCATCTTGTCCCTCCAGGATGCCCTGCCTCTGGTTTCCCCACCTAAGTGGCTTTGGGGCAGGCTGGAGGAGCCCATAGGGAGAGGCAAGGAGCCTGCCAGCTCCTCCAGGTGCTGCCCTTCTGTCCCACAGTTGGGGGCTGCCAGGGGGACAGCTGGTACCCTCAGCCGTACAAAGCATCCCAAGATACTTAGCACAGAGTCTGTCATCCTGTGCCTGAGGGTGAATACGAGCAGAGCGAAGGGGAGGGAATACCTCTCCCCACTGTGCACCACTTAGAAAGAAACATGGTTTGTTATGATGCCAGAGCATCAAGCATGTTATTGCTTAATTTGCCTTGCAGGCCTCTTGCATGGCTTACATCATAGCATTTCAGCTCAGACCCATATGTTATCAGCTGCTAAAAGGACTGATCTGAAAAATATCTGACACTGTATGTAACTCTCCTAGCTGCTGAAATAGTTTACGCAGATACGCTGTGCTTCTGTTAACACTCTGTTAGATACCCATAAAAATGCTAGTGACACAAATAGATAGATGCTTTTGTACCCCTGAAACCAAAGATCGTGCACAGTTTTGGGAGAGATCTCATGCTGAAAGAAGGAATTAAAGATAGGTTTGTTGAAGAATAAGAACAGCTAAAATCTTCCTTTGCAAGTGTAGTTCAAATTTGCTTCCCTTGCCTAGCTGATCATGTACTCTGTCTGATATGCTGGGCTGCATAAAATGGCCAATGTTTGATTAGTGCCTTGTATGCAAGCAGAAATCCAGCCCTTCAGTGTGCAAGGTATTCACAGCTAATCTCGAAGTCAGGGTAAAACTGGCTGGAGTTTGTGACCCAGTCAGACTCCACTCCTACCAAGCCTGGTGTTGTGGTGGACAAATTGTCTTAATCTTTCCTCTTTCTTTACCCTTCTGGTTTGTCAACATCACAAGAGAGTTTTTGGTCTTAATTTATGTGTTTGTGCCTTCTATCTGGCCAGTGTATCTGTCTTTTCACTTCTTTACCGTACAGTCTCCATCTCAGAGCCCCATTTGGGTGGTGTCACCACGCTTGCCCACCGTATTTGTCTCCAGGGCACCAGCCCAGGACTTTGGTGTTACTGATCCAGAGGGTTAGCTTGAATTTAGCCCTCCAAGGTTAAAAAGAACTCCTCTACTGGCAGTCCTGCATAAAAATATGGCAGCCTGGGAGCCAGACGACGTGGTGTTTTCATCTATAAACCAGTGACCCAGTTCTGGAAGGGAAGTGTAGCTGACCATAGTCAGTCTGCATTGAATAGACCTGGGTCTATTCAAGGCTTGGAAGGGAATATTGACATCCACTTGAAGTGCCTCAGAGAGAGAGAGCAAGTATGGGCAGACACAAAACAGCACAGTACATGCGGCTGGATGACGAAGATCCACCCCTCCTTATACCAGGGACAAGAGGGATGTCTAGCAAGTAATTGCGTATTTGAAGAAGATCATCAACCCTTCCGGCTAGCTCACAGAAGATATGCCGTGTCCAAAGCTAAGTCAGTGTCCTTAAACCAATTTTTCTTGCCTGCTATAGAGCAGCCTGAGAAAGCTGATGTTACTAAATGGACTAGCAGCTACTTTCACAGTCTCTCTGCCTCCTTTAGCACGTCATTTTTTTATGAGACCTCGCAGCAGGCAGACCTTTGATGATGGCCAAAGCATAACTGGGTTGAGGACTGAATCATTTGCGCAGCCCGTGTCTCAGTACGTGTGCTGCCTGCATTTATGCAGTCAGGACCATGCCACTTGAAGAATACACACAAGAAAACATTTATTATAGCTGGTAACTAGGTAAAACACTGGAGATGTCCCAGATTTTTTCCCCAGATCCCTTTAATTTCAAAATTAATTATCTATCTGACACTGTTCAGAGACTGGCTACCTCCCTGCATAAGACAGAATCAAGTGGCTATAGGGACTTAGTTGCCCTCCTAAAGGGCAACTGAGACTATACCCTAATTTCCCTTTTATTTTGTCCGTAACTTCTGGAAAACCTTTCCTATTGCGTTCATTTAGCCTTCAGTGCTCTTACTCTGAAATTGACTTTGCCTGCCCTCTAATAGGGATTTTTAATGCAGGAATAGCAGTGGGTAGATCAGCATTAAAGCAAGACCAGAAATCTGATCAAATTTCTGTCTTGCTCTTGTTGCCTACAGCAACATAGTCTTACATATCCAGAAAACGATTTTCTAAGGGGCTGCACTTCAATTCACAAGTTGACTCAAAAAAAAAATAATTAACCTTCTTGACTTTTACTTTGCTTAGATATTTCCCACTTCCACAAGTGTCTTTTATTTCTTTTCCAATTGCATAGAAACCAGAATGTAACTCAGTACCATCAACTTAAAAAGGAGCCAGACAATGCATTACAACATGATTAAACCCTTTATGTTTTCTTTTTCTAAGTGCAGTTTCAAGCAACAAACTCTTAGAATTGCAGGTATGTCTTCAAGAGAAGTTTTTAATCAAAAAGTTGTAAGAGTTAGGGAACAAGGGACTTTCGGCTCCATTGGTGCAGAATAAGGAAGGGAGGCAATAGAGTGCCAGCGCTGTAAGGGAGGGGGTACCCTCTCCCAGCTCATGACCTTGCATGGATCAGATTGTTAATGGAGATACAGATTCTAATACAACTAGTATCAGACACAAATGCTGCTGAGCACCTTCTTGTGAGAAGGGACTGGTTCAGTACCTGGAGACATACAGGAAAGGTAGGCTGTTAACTGTGAAAACAACTGAGATGACCAAGGGGCAAGGTGGGCCACTGAAGAACCTGCCTACCTTGGTCCATATTCAATTTTCTCAGTGCCTCTCCCTGAAACACACAGGTCCTGTTTAAGGTAGAGCACTCCTTTCCTTGTGGCTAGCATTAGAGGTCTTCTCTGGCAGTATACACCACTTTGTTCTCCACCTGTGAATAGCTGTAGTGCGATCATGGTAGGTGAGAGCCAGGCTGAGCCTCTGGGCTGAGGCACGGCAGATCCTACTGACTGTGATAACTGAAGAAGTGACAAAACTAGCAATGCCGAAGTGCAACCTGGTAATTAGTGGTGATCTTGCAAGAAGTCCACAGCACACCTCAGAGAAACCCTGCTTACCAAGCCACCCGGTCCTGTGGGGAGGTCAGAAAATATCCCCCAATCTGCCGCTAACCCCTCTGCAGAAAGAAACTTCTTGATCCTCTGCAAGCAAAAAGCTGCGTCAGCTGGATGAAGAGTGGTAAGACTGGAACAACGTTGTCATGGGAAGGTGCCCTGGCTGCAGCCACACAGGACTTAACGCTGTGATCTTGGAGAAGAAGAATTAGATGGGCAAAAGACCAAAAGGCAAAACTTTGTCCCCATTTGGGTGTAAGAAACAGAGTTTTGTTTTCGAGAAGTTTGTGTTTTTGTTCTCTGAGGCCAAGGTAGAATTAGACACACGGTAACCAGGACAACCATCAGACTAAGGATTAGGCTCAGCACTTACGTGCTGTTTTGGAAGATGGGTGTATTTCTACTCAGAAGTGTGGAAAAATCAGAGCAGCAAGGACGCGAGAATGCTCTAATGAGCATAATTCAGACTTCACACAGGCCTGCTAATTGGCACAGTGCCTGGGATTTGTTAGTGCACGACCGTATAAACAAGGCCCAGCCAATATGTTAAGTCACTCTTCCTCCATCCTTAGAGTGAATGAAGAAAGGCTTCAGCTTCTGGAAGCATACTGCTGGTAGTTGCATAAATCCGTCCTCATTTTGTTTCTCACAGGGAGGGTCTCAGCTTGCCAGGAGGCAATCAGACCTCTCCCCACCCTGTGGCAGACTCCCTTGCTGACTGGACGGCACTATTTGTTGCACCTTTATTTTCCTCCAGCCCTGCTTGCACAGGGGCAACTTCTAGCAGGCTGTTTGTAGCCACTGTGCACAGTTGTTTGCAGTGGAGAAGCACATACCATCTGCTTCTTCAACAACAGCCTGCAACCTTATGGAGCTCGATAATTATGCAGTCCCATTGGTTTTCGTCCTCCTCTTAGTACTTGCTCTTGATGACCAGGCAGGTGTTCCTGTTAACTTAGGAGACACAAGAAAGATGACTGCTGTGCACAGCTAGAGTAAGCTTTCTGTGAACTGATCAAAGCTCTTGCCCTGTCCCTGGCCACTGCGCGCTGGCTGCAGCATGCAGGTGTTAGGGGAATGGGGACCAGGCTTGTGGTGCTGTCCCTAACAGGGGTGGGACATTCGTAAGTGTTCCTACCCTGAATTCTTACTCCCTCTCATTAGCGAGAAATTTATGCCACTCCCTCCCAGTTATGCCCTCTGAACTGTTCCTGCCTTCTTTCCCCAAAGCTTGTAAATACTCTCTGCTGGTCAACCTCTTGCCCTATTCCACACGGAGATGTCCAAGCAGACTTACTAGGCAGCCTATAGGAAACGGGAGCTGCAGAGAGATGCTCTTTGCCTCCCGTCCTTGAAGCTGGTCATGGCCTATTTCACATGCACCCTAAAAATCATCTTCTGAGCACCAGTGATCATGAAACAAGAGCAAACCATATTACGAGCACTCCAAACATCTTTGTTGTGTTTCAGCTGCCAGCAGGGGCCTTGAGACATTTTCCTCTCCTTTTCTATTAGTGGCACCAGACTCAGATGCATTTTTGTTCCGGGGTCCTTCCAAGAACTGGGGCATTGCATGGGATTGGTATTTCATACTCAAAACATATGCCATTTGCAGCTGAAACTTCCTGCAAATTAGCTGAGAGAGACCCCAAAAGTATGTTAGTGGTAACAAACTTCAGCTATAATAAGGTTACATACTACACAGCACTATGACATTATCACTGTCACTTACATTAATAGGATTAGCAATCTTATTTTTAATCCTAGTCATTGCATTGGTGATTGTTATTAGCAAAGCAGTTATTCATGCCCTTGCCAAACCTTTGCAGCTTTGTGAATGAAGGCAGGAACATTTGCTATCTTTTGAGAAGCTGCAGAGTGCTCATCTGCACAACTAAACTATGGTGATACTGAGGCTAGTCAGCACACGCAAATGAGGGCTACAGTCATTGTAGAAGGTTATCTCCTCCAGGGCAAGTCACTACTCTTCAAAGACCAAGAAAAGCAGCAAAGTTTCTCCTGGGAAGGGTAGGGGTGCAGACTCTGTGCATTTAACCCAGTTATCTTCATTTCGATGTTAAAAGTGAGCAACTTCTTCTGTGGGGAGACACGAAAGCATTAATGATACATAAGCAGAATTCTTTTTACCCAACTACTTCAGAGCTTTTGCAATTCCTCAAGCCCTCCTACAGAATGTGACTTCAGGCACTTCTTCTGTTTAATGCAGTAGTGGAAAAGGCTGTTGCAGAAAGGCAGGATTCGGCATACACAACATGGATAATTTTGTACTTGGACTGCATGAGTCAGATATCTTGGGGAGAGGGATGGTGGGTAATTTACTAGTTTGAATACAAGAGGGTGAGTTGGGACCACCATGTTTAGCCATAGAGATAGCTCAGCAATACCTGGAAATG
Source organism: Phaethon aethereus (assembly GCF_964289735.1). NCBI lineage: Eukaryota > Metazoa > Chordata > Aves > Phaethontiformes > Phaethontidae > Phaethon > Phaethon aethereus. Next base: position 57,523,595 of record NC_138577.1, on the reverse strand, counting down.
TCAACTGTTGAATACCTTTACATGGGCATAGCCAAACTGGTAGAGCAATGTTAACTATCACAACAGAGACCTTGATCTGCACTTCAAAATCTTTACAGAAGCTTAGTTAAGTAGCCGTGTGGCTGGTGCGTGCTAGGCTCTCTGCTGTCACTGAGGACTCTCACAGAGAGATCAGACTTTTATAGTTACTAAGTGAGTCCTCCAGGAGAGTGTACATTTGGATAAATTAGGCAAAATAAACATCTTGCATGGGCAGTGGATAACATCCAGCAAGTTCTTGCCAGACAGGTACAATTTTATCTACAGGTGGATAGGGCAGCTGGTTACAGAACTACAGTCACTGGACACTCATATCACTGCTTGAATGTACAAGGATGGTTGTGCCCTTCTTGTCTCAACCCCAGACACCAAGAAATAGCACCAATTAAATCAGCCACCCTCCTGAAGAACCTGTATGCATTTGCCACCAGGAGCAAGCTGAGGCTCCTTGTTGGTAGTGGGTGAGAACATCTACTGTAGAAGTGCTGTATGTGCCCCCAGGCTTTGGAGGACTCCAGCCCAGCCTGCGGGCTGAAAGTTTCCATTGCACTTCATCATCTCAGCTCCCACCTGCCACCCCTCTAAGAAATCAGGGAAAACATTCGCTCTTTGGTGCAAGAGATTGTTCAGCTTCTAAGTCAGCGGATGTCTCTGTTCTGAAGTACTTCCCTCTACCATAGCTGTCACAGAAGAATATTGACACAGTGTCTGGTTTCAGGCCAACATGCAGAAAGACAAGCTGTGCGTTTGTTTCCTTCCCCTCCAGGCTGTAAAGAGGAGCACTGCTGAGGTCCTGGGTCTCCTCACTGGCTTCAGGAAGAAAGCCCTGGATAGGTGTCTATCCAGGCCAAAGCCAAAGGGCTTCCCTGCCAGCCTGGGAGCACTTAACACCCCTGAAAGCCAGTTGCAGCCAAGAATGTCTGACCTTTGAAACCTCCACGCGTGCCTGGGGCATGACGCGCTGCAATGCAACTCAGATGGCTGCCTTATTAGAGCAATGCTTGGAATACCTTTGGAACTCTCAGGCCAGCCATGTCTCTGGGTGCCACACCTTAACTGCAAGGGGTTTTGAGCCTCTGCTCTGAAGTTCAGCATCACCATATTCCTCAGGCAGTATTGGCACTTATCGCGTCACCTCAGTTTGTGATGAATAATACCTTTCACTGTGAGTGTGACAAAGCTAAATATGGGCTTGATGGCAAAGCTGTTTATCTTTTACTCCTGAGACAGAACTTGATAGCATCTCCTTTGTTCTGCTTCCCCCTGAAAGCTCTTTCCATTTCCTTAAATCTGAAAGATGTGTTGCATGCACGTAGGAAGGTGGTGGGAAACAGGCAAACTCAGCCCTTTTAAGATCTTCAGCAAAAAATGTTTCCAAAGAACATCCTGGAACTACATGCTGACATTGATGACGTGATCTGAGTGAAATACCAAAGAAGGAGCAGCAAGCATGCTGTTCTCTTGTAGCTGAGAACCTATTGCAGTCACCTAGGGACCAAGCTGAGAGCTGTTCTGATGCTGAGCCAGTAGAGCACTTGCCAGTCAAATGAAGTTGTAAAGCAGCAAGTGAAGTTTACTAAAAATACCATTATTGCCACATCTGAAGTCCTAGAATTGCAATTTTAACTAATTATGAGAGCCACAGAAATATTCAGATAGGCTCTGGACTATATTGGGCAGCCAAATAAAGGAAAGAACTGAGGGCAGAGTTACCATGAAGAAATCCTGTTACGTGGACTACAGTAATCATACTTTCCTCTTTGGATTTGGTAAAAATGGTTGCAACAGGTCAAGGAAGTTGGCACTTGGAAATGAAAGTAATAGGGACTAAAGTATGAGTTAATTTCTGTTATTTCATTGATAGGACCCAGGATCTGTGATTTAGTACTACAATCACTGAGCTGCCAATCATAAAACAGAAAAAAGATAGCTGTGGTCTGCCAGTTCTTATTTGGAGTTTTATTACTTTGAGCTTTATTTCATAATCATTAGCCATCAGATAAATATTGCACATTTTAGTTGAATGTTGTAAGTTGGTGTGTGCAGATACTAAGATGTCAGAATTACAGGGATTTTTTTAATGATTGAAAGGGTTCATGTATCACTAGAATGGTATTATTTTGTTTTCTAGAGCTTTTACTAGGGGATGATTTTAAAACTGGGTGCTGAATTACAGGTTCCTGAATTTATACTGTGGCATTTATGTAAGTAAGTAGCCTCATTTCCTATAGTTTTGGATTACTGCTTTCACAGCCTTACTAGTCCCCATTGCTTTTTCCAGGAATGGTGGTGTAGGTGCAGCTGTCTGAATCTCATAGAGATTCAGCAGATTACTGTCTGTTTCTGTGGAGGATTTGACTCACCTCAGCCTCAGCTTTGGGGCCCTTATTGTGCAAAGGCAGAGCACAAGATGGGAATTTTCCAAGAGAACTCAGGATGAGAATTGCTCTTTTGAGATTCTCTCTGCCACATGTGGAGGGCCCAGGACCCACCCCTTGGGCATCTTCAGTGTCTTTCTATTTGGGATGAATCCTTTGTGTCTAGAGTTATTTCAATGATATAAGAGACACACTGCCACCCTTGACCATAGTCTGAGTCCCTTCAGTCCTGCACCTTGCCATTCCCTTCTCAGTTGTGGCCATGTGAAGGCTCCTCTGCAAGCTCTGATCCACCCTATCCAACTGGGGAAGCAAGAGGCACTCCCTTTCCATCTCTTCATAGCTGTACAGGTCAAATACCGCCCTCATTTTTTCCTCTCTGCTGTACAAAAGGTGTTTTCTCTTGTATGCAGGCAATTTTGCAGCTGCTGAATGGCCTTGTTGAAGCTTTTTTCCTTTCTTGTCACTGAGCATGCACTGAACATCAGGAAATCATTACAGCAAATTGGGAGATGCTATGTGTGTGTACACATAGCAAACACATCACACAGTTGTCTGCAGTAATGTGCAGGGTAAGTTAAAATACCTCCCACACAATATTTGGCTTCTGAAGCTTGGTTCCAAATTGGCCATTACCAGAGTAATGATTTAATCAGTTGTTAACAATCACTCTACTCACTACCAACTGATGAGCATGTAACCTTTCAATGACACCTTCACCATCTCCACTGTTGCTGTCATCAGAAGAGCTGGCCTTACTTCAGGTGGCTTCTACACACTGCTGCCAGGGTTCCTCTCTCCTGAGTTCCCAGTGCATTGCATCCAGTGCAGGGAAATCTCTTGCTATTCCCAAGTGGAAGAAAAAAATGGAAACCTGAGCAGCTGCCATTTATGTTAAAAGTCCAGCTTCCAACTAAAGCTGGTGCTAGGTTACCTCCTGAACTTAAAGGCTTAGAGAGTGAGGTCTAGCTTTCAAGGGGAATTCATTCTGTTCATACTGATGGCTTTGTCTTAGGCTGAGACAATCTGTGCAATACTTAGAAAGTGCAGATGTTTAAATACCTCCTGGTGGAGAGAGCAGCATGTCCTCAATTCCATTGACATGTCAGCCTTCCTAGGTGTGCATGGGCCTGATCATGTTCCACCTCTTCCTTGCTGGGAGACATGGAACTTTCCTTAAGTCCTTTGTTTTGATGGGTGGAAAAGGAGGCATCAGGAACATACCAGTGATTTATGACCTAAGCAGCCTGGTCTAGTTGAAGATGTCCCTGCTCATCGCAAAGGGGTTGGACTAGACCTTAAAAGGTTCCTTCCAACCCAAAGATTCTATGATTCTATGATTTGTCCTGCCATACTTAGTCTGGAGATATGGGGAATAATTTTGCAATCAGTAGACCTTTTCTAGTAACAGTAATGACTCCAGAAAAAGGTCATAGCATCAAGTAGAAGGAACTCTCTGGGATCAGAAATCCCCAAGGCTCTGTGTCTTTTCTTCTGAATGGTAAAATGAGATTTAGCCCTGAAGTGGTTGCAGTGCTGTTGTTAAGGGTCTGTTGTCACTAAAGGAGAGTTCTCAGGCTCATAACTTGAGCACAGTCCATGTTGCTTTGCTTGGGCTACACAGGTTAACCATTAGTGGCTAGTTGCAACATCTTGAAGTATTTGCTACAGTTTTCTTCCTATCAGCTGTAGCTGAGATGGAGAGAACCAATTTGGGGAATGCATATCCAAATCATGCGCTTATAACTAGGTAGAGTTGGCATGCTAAGAGCATGTCCAGCTGTGGGCTGCAGAAATGAGGAGAAGGGTTTGCCTGCTTTTCCTGTAGTGTTCCCTAAGGCCATCTGCTTCCAGACCGTGTGGAGAAGTGCGGAGGCAGGAGCTTTGCAGAGACAAACAACAGGATAAAGACAGCATGGAGTGACAAACAATGTTTTTTGCAAGGACAGCTACTTGGGGCACACAAAGATGTGTTCCCTAAAGCACTGTGGTCTGTATCAAATGTGATGTGAAGTCCTTAGTCCTCTTGACTCAGAGTGGTTCTTATGGTAATTAATTGCTTCAGAAATTAGTAGGGAAGTGATCGTGCCCATGTACTCGGCGCTGATGAGGTCGCAGCTTGAATACTGTGTTCAGTTTTGGGCCCCTCACTACAAGAAGGATGTTGAGGTGCTCGAGCATGTCCAAAGAAGGGCAACAAAGCTGGTCAGGGGTCTGGAGCACAAGTCTTATGAGAAGTGGCTGAGGGAACTGGGGTTGTTTAGTCTGGAGAAGAGGAGGCTGAGGGGAGACCTTATCGCTCTCTACAACTACCTGAAAGGGGGTTGTGGCAATGAGGGTGTTGGTCTCTTCTCCCAAGTAACCAGCGATAGGACGAGAGGAAATGGCCTCAAGTTGCGCCAGGAGAGGTTTAGATTGGATATTAGGAAAAATTTCTTCACCGAGAGGGTGGTCAAGCATTGGAACAGGCTGCTTAGGGAGGTGGTGGAGTCATCATCTCTGGAAGTGTTCAAAAAACATGTGGATGTGACACTTCAGGACATGGTTTAGGGGACGTGGTGGAGCTGAATTAATGGTTGGACTTGATGATCTTGAAGGTCCTTTCCAACCTTAGTGATTCTGTGATTCTGTGAAATCCTCTACCTTCCTCTCCCACTCCAGAAAGGCCAATGGGGATGCCTAAGGAGAAGACTGGCTTCTCAGAGCAACCCATTCCCATTTCAGCAGCCTGCAATGGAAGTTAAGAGGAGTATCTTCCTTCCCTCAATAGTAGTACTGTGCAATGTGATGCCAGCTTGGGCTTGCTCTGAGGTGACAAGGCACTACCCAGCCAAGATGTTCAGGTTAGCCAAATAGCCTGAGCTCCCAGATTCCTGGCTACCAGACCCCTCTACATGCAATGGCAAGACAGGGAAGTTGTCAGAGGGGAACTGAACCTGACCTAAAATCTGACAGGCCTGCCAGGTCTTCAGTCTGTATTGAGAATGGGGGAAGGAGTGTGACAGAAAGTCCATGCCCGTCCCTCCTTCCCTTCCTTCCTCCCTTCCTCTGTACCTCTCTCCACCCTTCCATTCCTCCATCCCTCTATTTTTCTACCCTTCCATTCCTCCATTCCTCCATCCCTCCTCAGTTTGACATCTCATTCTGTACTTATAGGTAGGTGGAAGGAATCTCACCTACATGTTTCCATCAGGCCTGGGAACAAATGGATGTGAAACCAAGAGGTCTTTCCTGCATTCCTCCATCCTTTGCTCACTCCTGGCTTTCCTCTTCTTATTTAATGCTTGTCAGTAGCAAATGACTTTACATACTAATATAAAGACAACCAGACCAGATACCTGCCCTGCCCTCTCTCCAAGACTGGCAGATAGTTTGAGAAGGCTAAGAGCAGGGCAAGTAGGCACAATATTTCCACCTTATATAAACTCCACATGTTTTCACGTGGTATTTCCCACATCTGATGTGGTTTCCATGGATTTAGTAATTCTCACTGGATTACTGTCTAAGATCTGGACCCCCTTTGAACCCATGGAAACTTTCACGATCCACAACCTCTTGCAGCAAAGAGTTCTCAAACTTCCCTACACCTCACATGAACAGCCACATCTTTCTGAATATGGGTGCCCAGTAGTTTTGAATGATAACTTGTATTGCAAGAGCTACTGTACAGCCAGTCCTTTCCTACCCTTTACAAGACAATTATGTTTCCATAATTCCAAAGATCTTTGTGGTATCTCCCCTCAGCTGTTCTTTCTTCCAGACTAATGAGACCCAGCCTACTCAGTGCCCCCCAGAACTCACCGGCTCCAGATATTTGTTCAGCCATGTTGCCCTCCAAACTCTTCCCCATTATACTATTTCTATTCTGAGGCAAGAAGACCAGGACCATTCATTGTATTTAAGATCTGCACAAATAATCAATTTATACAGTGGCATGGTGATGTCATCTAATAATTCATAGTATCTGATTTGATTTATTGACTGTTACTGAGCAGTAAGGTGACATTTTTGTAGAGCAGGCTCTCACAGCCCCTAGATTGTGTCATTTCTGCCCCCTCCCAACCCCCCATCCACCTTGAGTACTAATGGTCAGGGTAAAGCTGATAATTCTAACTTAAGAAACTAAAAATGTTGTTCCTAGGAACAAGAGTGTTTGCCAGAGACCTCCATAGGGATGAGTCAGAAAACTCAAGGAACAGTGGTCCACAAAGACAGAAAGACCTTTACAACAATGTTTGGATCCAGAAGGATGGTGGCTAGTGACCTGACACAGTCTGCTGAGCAGCTGGGCCAGTATAAAACATAAACAATTTAATCCAGCACCTCTTTTACTGAAAATGAATAACAAAACCTTAATAAATCAACAATTACTTATTGCTGTATTTGGGATAATAAATTCTTTAGTTTATCAGTAGCTTGTGGCTTCCATAGCATGTTCTTTGAACAGTTTGCCTTTCAGTTACATCCCCTTTCTCTCCTGAACAATAAATTAGCATTCATTTTTCTTTTAAAGGAAAAGAGGGGAAAAAGAGGATATATTACAATTTTTTCAAAGCAAAAAGAAAAATGCAACATATTTTTGACATATATCTTAAAATAATATGAGGATAACTTTCTCCGTGTGTTAGATGCCTATGCATAAATAATAAAGAACGTTATGTTATTTACAGTGTTACACAATAAACTAAGAGTCTCATTTAACACATAATCCATAAAGACAGTAAATGATGAACACATCCAAGTATGTACAAGATGTATTTACAATAGAATAGAGAATTACAAATGATGATAATTGGCCATGTTCTTTGTCTGCCCTTCTCTGCAGCATTTCATAGGTGCTTTTTTTGTTTCTTACTAGAAGTAAGTCCCAGCTGATGGTAAGTAGCCACACTGCAGGGCCAAGAAGTGTTCAATAGGCTGAGAAGTGTGTCCTTTGAGGGGACACAAGTTTGCTATCCTGGATGCTCAGGAAACTGCTTGCAATGTATGTGAGAGAAGCAGGGAGATGCAGCGTTGTTGTTTTGGAGGACTGGAAAGAGAAGGAGCTTTTCTATTTCCCTGATAAAGGCAGTGATTGATCTCTTAAACCTGGGGGTGTTGGGGTGGCTCAAGTGAGGAGGGGAATAGCTGGGCCAAGAGGAGGGAGTAGGCTATTCTCTGTTACATGACAACCTCTGTGGACCTGTGATGACGGACACCAGCTGAACAGGCAGGCTGTACCAGGTTGTGCACAACATAGTCCAGCTATACACTCCTGAAGGAAGCCTTTTGTCCTCGAATAACTCCTGCATATAAACACATACACAGGGAAAACTCACAGCTCAAGTTAAATGACACGGAAAGAAACCAGGACAATCTGAACAACTCTGGCACCACTGGAATATTTTCCGCCTCTTCAAAGTACTTTTCTCCTTGCCATGACTTTCAGCCAAAAGTTGGCAAGGGTGACATAGTGATGGCCCAAGGGTGTTGGGACTGCCTAGCTCAGAGGTCCGGGTAATGAAGCAAATATCCCCAGCTGGGGAGCTGGCCTTTCCCATAGGCACTTGCTGGCTCTGCTTCATGCTGCTGCAGTCTCCAGCCCCTTGGCCAGCAGGGTCTGGCTGCAGCCTGCCAGCAGAACCTGTGGCCATGTAGACTTGCTAACTTCGGGGTGTGGACTTGACTGATGTGGAGCACCCTCACAATATGCTAAAAGCAAGTCCAGAGGTGAGGGGCCGCGTCCTACTCCCACTTCTGTGAGTGCCAAACCAGGGCAACTCCTATAACTCACTGTTGCATGAATTGTGCTGTAAGGCTGGGTTCTCCCCAAAGACCTAAGGGCTTAGGCAGCCATATCCCCAATTGTATTTTCTTGTTCTTAGGTCCATGTGAAGTCCCCAGCCTAATTTCATGCTTATCCTATAACACACTACTACATGTACCGGGAGGAGGAGCAGGGACTGCATACTACTTTGACTTTGAGGCACTGCAACAGAAGAGGTGTGACATTTTCCCCTAGACCCACACTGAATAAATCTCACATGTACAGCTCCCAAGCACGCAATTGCTCCTTCATTTTGTACTGGCCCTCTATAATAACAGTGTTAGTAGTCAAATAATTTACTCCACTTCAAGGCAAGTTCCCTTTCCATCCTGATTAATCTGTCTGGGCTATCACAGACACTTCAATGAGAGCTGGCCTTGTGGGTGATCTATACTGGAGGAGATTGCAGAAGACCTGTGTTATAATCTCTATTCTGCCACTAAGATGGGTGATTTTGGGGCAAATCTCTGCCGTCCTTTTTCTGTCTTGTCTGTCCTTGAGATCTTTGCAGTATCAGAGACCTTACTGAAAGGACAGATTTTCAAGTGCCTCTGGAAACTCAACAGTGCAAATCCTTTGGAAACTGGTGGTCTGCATCAGGAAAGCCCACCTGGCCCTCTGCAATTCTGAGTTGCCAAGTTACTGAGGAGGTGGATGTTCTGCTGCATGGGATTGCAGATAAAAAGGCATGACTAAAGGGATGAAAATGAGTGTATGGTATCTCAAATTTGTAGAGAGCTTTTGTTTTGGTCTGCAAAGGCAAAGTGTGTTCAAGTACATGCTAGCTAGGGAAAAAACAGCAAAGGGGACTTAAGTCCAGACAGTATGTATTTGACAAACTTTGCCATCTCCCATACACTTCTTAAATAAGCAGTGCTGTTTCAGGCACCACATAGCCCAAAGCTGTGCTAGTTTCCTAGCCTTTTGCTTCTACCACCAACATCCTAGTGTACAACTTTGTCATCATCTTCTTCCTATACTAAGGCTTTTTTGTTCTTTCTCTGCTGAATCTGGTGGTCAGGTAGACTCACCCATGTTCATCACACATAATGTGTTGTGGTTGAATTATACCGTGACCAACTCACTTATTTTCATCATCCTGAAAAACAGCTTCGTTTACTAGACTTTGCTTTCAGGTCTCAAATCAACAGGACACCTTGTTCAGCAGAACTTTTAAGTGCATGCTTAGCTTTATGCATGCGCTGGATGCATCAGTGGTAGTCTAGCACATGCTGAAGATAACTTTTGCTGGGATTAGCATAAACATATGCTTGAACAATTTACTGAGTTGGGACTTTAGTTCCTCAGGTTTATATCTCACAAAATTTCCTTGACTTATTTCTCTTCATTTAACTGGGACCAGGATGTGGCCCAAAGGATGAGTGTAGTTTGGCTGAAGTTCTTTTTCTCTTGACATGGCTCTTATTTAGAGTCCAGTAATACCTGTAGAACACATGTTCTCATTTTCAGAATCCCCAGAGTCTAGGAAAAACATTTGTTTTCCACATCAATCCTGAGTCTATGCTGTGCCAACTGAACACACAACAAAAATCAAAAGAAGAGAAGAGGCAGAGTGACCCTGACTAAACTGATAGGAATTCAGTGCAAAAGAGGCCATTTGCTTCTGTCTGAATGGTTGCGACCGCCCCAGCACTGACAGCGTCCTTGTTCATTGCTAGTCAAAGACTTCAAGGCCATCACTGGCTATATAAACATTGATATCAAATAGCCACGCACACTACGGCTGTAACCCACATGGTGTGCTTGCCTTCATAAAATGGGGTTTGCATCAGCCTTGCCTCTCTCACCCCAAATAATAGTCAATAAAGGTGAGTAGAAATGAACTCCGTAATTCTGCTGCGTCCTTCCTTCTTGCCTACACTTTTTAACCATTCAGCAAATTACTTCCCTGAAAGTAATTTCTGTGTCCAAGAGTAACCCTTACTCCAACAGCAGCTCTAACAAGGTATTGCTAGAAGCTTGTCAGGGTTCTTTCTGAGAAAGAGAAGAAAGGGGAGACAATGGAGGGGAAACAGAAAGATAAATCATCTATTAGAAATCAACATTAAAAAATAGAGGTGAAAACTGATTGCACTTTTATTAGTGGCATTTGTTTTCCAGCTAGATCTCTTCCTTGCTTGGTTACAGATATCTGCTATTATATTTGCCCCATTAACTTAAACTAATATAATTTTTTTTCCTTTTTTTTTCTTTTTTTTTTTCCTTTTTTTAATAGAGTATTGGGTTCAAAGCCTCAGCTAACCTAAACCCATTTTCTAAGGGATAACTAGAACAATTAATATCTGGAAAATAATGAAATGGCAGCTCCTAGTGATTACAAGCTGACCGCTGATTAATAATATATTTGGTTTAAAATCACAGTATTACCTTCTTTCTATAAGTAACATTATTTAATGCAGGTTGTCTTTTTTTTTTTTTTTTTTTTTTTGTTATCCTGCTGTAATTAATAGTAGCATGCTGTTGGATCTACTATTATCCCAGTGCTCAAAGAAGCAAACCTTTTGGCTGGCAGAGAGCAGACAAAACTCGTTTCATATACGGAAAGCAAATAAAAATTCTTATAGAAGAAAATATTTTTGTTGTTTTTCAAGCTTTTTTTTTTTTCCTCTTTTTTTTTTTTTTTTCTCTGTGTCTGTTTTTCTGGTGGGGTGGATAGGGTGGGAGTGCCATTGCAGAGCTTTTTGATCTGGGGATTCTACAACAAGCAACCAGAGGGACTTCTGCAATTCTTGCAAATCATACATCCAGTCATTATAATGCAGTGCACAAAAAAGCCAGGACAACTGAGGGCTAGAAGGTTTTGCAAAATACTATGGGACAGCAATCATTGTAACTGTACAAAACTTGCTCTCAACGTAACATAACATAAAGGCACCATTGATATCTTTCCCCATTTTTGAAATACTGTAAAAAATTGCTACATATGGCACATAACACATTTGTACATACGTATATTTAATTTATAAAAGTTTTTTTTTCCTCTCCTGTTTTCTATCAGCGGAATTGCTAAAATAAAATAAATTGTTTAATTTAAAGGTGGAATACTTCATTATATAAAATAAAGTTTTACATGTGTATCTATGTGTTTTATGTTTTATACAGCAATAGGGTCTTGGTTAGCTATCACACTGGACAACCTTGCTTGCAACTCTTCCGGTGTGGAGAAGCGGTTTGCTGGGTTAGTCCTGCTCTCAGCCAGCCGGTAGGCAGTGGCCGGGTCCAGACTGGTCGCCACAGGGTTCGGTAAGCTCAGGAACGGTGTATCCTCGCCTATTCTTTCGTCTTCGGTTTCGGTCTCAGAGCTGCTGCTCTCAGTGCTTGTGTCAGAGTCCACTTCCACCCTGCTGGAAATGTGACCGTTGGGTTTTGTTCTTTTGACCCTCCGGCTGTTGGTGAGTTTCTTTGGAAGCTCCTGTGCTGGTTCGTACTCCTGTGTGGTCTCGTACTCCTCGTCCTCTACTATCCGCAGAGGACTTGGTGGCAGACTGTTGCTCTCGTGGGCAGGGTTGTGGTGGAAGGAGTTGAACTGCTGCAGGTGGTGGTCATACGTTTCACGTAGCCGTGGTGGGGTCACCAGGAGCAGTGGTCGCTCCTCTTCTATGAAGGGACTCACCGCCACTGAAGGGACGGAGACGGTCAAGCTGGAAGCCGGTGGTGACATTTTGGAGGGAGGGGACTTGGGAGAAGTTGGAGTGTGGAAATCGACAGGTGACATGCGAGCTGGTGTGGTCATAGCTGAGACATACCTGAAGAAAAGAGATGGGGAAAAGTTGCAAGCACAGGAGCAGTGGTGTCATGAACATACCTGCTTACATGGGCTGGGAGGGAAAGGGCAGGCATCCCTTAAGATCCCCATCATCCTCACACAGAGCTGCCAGGGTAACTTTCCTGTTGCTATTAATCCTATAAAACTGCTGACTTCTGGGACTCTGGGCAAAAACTTCTGAGAGCAGGAGGAGCATGGCAAAGTCCCCAGGTCTGTTTGCCTCAGAAGAGCCATGGAGATGCTATAAATTATTTACCAGAATAACTTTCTGGAATGAATCCAGGAATGGGATTCAGAGACTGGGGGGCTGCCAGAAACAAAATGCATTTGCAAGTATTTTCTCAAAAGAAAAACGGCTGCTGCAATTCTGGCAGGATTTGACCAGAACCTGGGATACACACAAACAGACAGGAGGGAGAGAAAGGAACAGAACTGACGTACAGTCCTCTTGGGGCTTCACCTTCTTCTGGCCAGACTGTCTCAGGCTAAGGAGGAAAGCAAAGTTTGGACAAAATCTAGAGTAAGATTCTGCTAATTTTTATCACTGGGAGTAATCAGAGTTTGCAGCACCGTCCCAGCAGCTTTGTTGCTCCACTCCTTGGGTGCTAGTTACCCTGGCTGGTAGGTCTATCTGCAAAGAAACACGGAGCATTATTTTTCCTCTTGTGGGGACAAATGCTGACAGAGACGACTGTCTGGCTTAGTGTTCATGATTGCTCTGCAAAATTTGTGCCTATTCCTTCATAAGTTTCTGTGGGAAGGGTAGTGGGCCAAGGTGATTTCTGAAAACAAATCTCAGGTGCCAGTAGAGAGCTTGTAGAAGAGAAAAAATGTGAGACTCTCAGCTGGTTTAAATCAGCAGAGCTCTATGAGATGCCTGAAGCCTCTTCATCAAAGGCACAGTGCCCAGCATGACGTTTTGCATAGTTTGGCTTTGCTTTTGTTCTTATCCCAAGTTCACCTGCCTGAATTTCATCTGTGTCCAAATATAAAAGCTTTCTAAGCTCCACCTCTTACACAGACCCATTGAGACAAGTCATTTGCCCATGATTAATGAAGTTATTTAGTTTTTCATTAGTGATTTATTTATCTGAGTCTGAAATAACCAAAATAAATCTGAATCCAACTTTCTTATCCAGTCTATGACTCAGTTGCACATATTACACTTGATTAAAACAGAGTTATTGGATAAAAGAGAAAGCAGGACAGATCCTGAACTGATGTGTAGTAGAGTAAATCGGTTTCAGTAGAGGCACATTGATTTACATCAGCTGAGGAACAGGAGAAAGAAAAACAAAACTGGAGTTATGCATGGGAATTAATCAAGCTGGTTGTTAGTGAGAGCAGAGGGCAATTAATAGGTCTGTACATTGGATGGATGAAGTAATTCTTTATTTTTCCTTCCAGGAGTGAGCTTTTCATCCCTTTCACATTTTTCAGTAGGCATCGTCTGAAAAACTGAAGCCTTTCTACTTCCCCAGCTGGTACAGTGTTGGACATACATCTTGACACACTGGGTTTTAGCTAAACTGGTTCAGTTAACGCACCAAATTCGTTAAATCTGTTCAGCATACTGTGCATGCTTCCATCAGTGTCAAGTTACTCATACTGGGGTGTTATGCATTCACATATTTTTGTTGTATTCCCCCACACCATAACGGGGCAGCGCTAACAAGCTGCTGTCCATGAGCTGAGGCACAGGAGCTGAACACACGCAGCTCTATCCCATCCCGAAAGGAAGGTTAAGAGGCAATAGATTTATCCAGCTTCATGGCCAGCAAGAGGTAAACCATGTTGGCTCAGTGAAAGGGGATCGGAGTGTATTCACAGCCAGCCAGCAAGCATTAACTCATTACATGCTGACAACTTCATCATATAGACCAGCCTTTCGTGCAGAGATGGTGGTTTTTGATCTCCTCTCCTATGGCTATGGACTTTTGAAAATATAGGTACTTGGGTCCTCTGCTCGTGTAAACGGGTGTCATAGCATCACAACAAAGGGGTGGGTTAATGCAAAAGAACCCCTCATAATGTCTATTCTGTATCATTTCAAAATTGTGAAGGAGCTGAGGGACTGGAGGTTGAAGGGAGCACAGCCTTGATCTACCAATGCACAGCAACATTTGATGGCTTCAGGAAGTAATTTGTCAGCTCGTACATTCCTTTATGTTTTGCAGTAATTTTTAGTTGCAAATAGCTCTCATTTTCCCCCTTATATACACACACATACATGCAATCCATCTCAGAAATAATCTGCCATGTATTTCATGCTTGCTGAAAATAGATGAGGCCTAACTTAATGCCTAGGAAACTATCTTCTGCATTCCAAATTCGTGGTCATTTCAGGCACAGGCTAGGCCATCAATGTGTGGTGAATTGTCACAGAAATGTTGCTGTTTTTCACCTGTAGAAAAATCACCTGTAGCAAGAACCACAATAATTGATGAAACGCCTTCTTTCTTCTCATTGAAACGGCAAGGCACATGCTCCTTCCCGCCCATAAAATCTAAACAGTTCATGTCAGAATCATGCTCTGGGTATCCCAGGCAACGCGAATGATTTTTGCTTCTCATGCACAGATGCACAAATAGACTAAGCTGTAATATTTGCTGTCGGCGGGCGTGTGGCCGTGTGTCCTGTATGGTTCCCAGGCAGGACTCAATGAGGTATTTACTGCTATAGGTCCTGATGCAGAAAAGCACTTAAGCACACACTCAGCTCTACCCGTGTGAGTAATCCTGCTGATTTCAATGGGGCTACTTGCATGATTAAAAGTTAATCTTTTTGAAGTGCTCTGCTGGATTGGGGCCATGGCTATTTATGTCATGTGAGCCACATATCCTGAAATTAAATTCAATGGTAAATAACAGATAACTTTGTTATAAGGAGAGAGCCAGTTCGCTATCGTTAGTGGTCCTATAGGCCTTATTCAGAGAGCCCTCAGTCATGGTGCCTTATCTTGCTGCTAAGCAGTTCTTTGTGTAGCAGATGGGAGTACCACAGAAAGTACTTTTGCTGTACTTGCACATTCATTTTTCTGGAAACCACAATTTGTCTCCTACACAACTTGGTCTCCTTGGGGATTGCCTGACTACATTTTTGATATCATGGACATCCCACGAGACCAAATCCCTCCTGATTTCACAATCCTTAGACAATTGGTCCAGTGACCCTTTGTTTTCCTTTTCTTCTGCCTCTGTTGGCAGCAAACTCTCTTTAAGTGTCTTGTTTCTTCTCAGTCTTTCTTTTTCTACTCTGGGGCCATCCTACGCTCTTGAGATAACATCCTAACCTAAAGCTGCGAAGACTTTTTCAGTAAAAGTTTTCTTGCAACTGATGCACTTCAAGGCAGACCTTAGGTACTGATGAACCAGCCTTTTCACAGAAAAAATTATTTTGTTGGAAACCCCCTGGCCAGATTTATTTCTAACTACTAATTTAAGACCTGGGTTCTTCTGGCTTGCACTTTGTGTTCCTTGTTTTTATTTAATAAAGTGTCAGTGGGAATTTTTGTAGGAGGTAATGGGTTTAGGAGCTGGAGTCTCCCAGAAGGTAGGTGGTGGCAGGATTCTTATACTGCTTAGGGGTCCTTAGTGCCCTCCTCCTGTGGATGAATACATTGATGTACATTTATAGCATCTCCCCACCTTTTGTGTCTCACAACATCCCTCAGTTTTCTCAACTTGCTTCTTCTAAAAAAATGATAATTAGGCAAAGATCCATTTTTACTTTACAATGGAAGTTTCTGACAAATTACTTCAATGGAGCTTATCCAAATGTGAACTGCTGGCTATTAGGAATAAATCCAGAAGAGGCAAGTAAGGAAGAAATGCTTTTGGTAAACTTTAAACTACTACCAAGCGCTCCATCTTTATGAATGAGGAAATCTACACCCTATAAGAACAGCTGCACTGTTGGGTTTCCTCCAGTGCTCCCAAACTTTGAAACCATCTGGCAACACCAGGCCTTGCCTGCTGAAAGCAATGAGGTGGTGTGTCCTACCTTTCACTGTGAGGAGAGTCTCGGTAGGAGTCAGGGGTCTCTCTCGCATGCCGGAGGAAGCTGTTGCCTTCCCGTGGCCCACTGATGCCATTGAGGCGGCCCCGGGGCCCTGCTGGGCTGGTGTGCCTGCTGTTCTCCATGGAGGAGCTGACGAGCACTGAGTGGCTTTCGGAGACAATGCTTTCAGTGTGGCCATTACTCCAGCTAGAGAGCAGCAACCAGGAAAAGAGAAGAAAAGAGGGGAGCATGAGAGGGTGCTTTGGTGGCAAATGCAGATGAGCAGATGTTTAGCTAAGGCTAAAGCCCAGAAAGGAAGGGCTCTGTTGCTGCTCGGGATGTACAGCATAATCTTCAGATTGGTAACTGGGACTGCAGAGTTTTGTGAATTGTATGAATCCACATGTATCAAGATGATTTTGCATATGTAGATAAAAGGAGAGGGAAGGAGGTCTTTCCAGTCACCAGGGCTGTCAACTGATTTAGCAATTTGCATATATTAAAATTCACTGTAACAGTACTGGAAT
This sequence comes from Phaethon aethereus, assembly GCF_964289735.1. Lineage (NCBI taxonomy): Eukaryota > Metazoa > Chordata > Aves > Phaethontiformes > Phaethontidae > Phaethon > Phaethon aethereus. The sequence goes on along the minus strand of NC_138577.1, from coordinate 57,507,059 downwards.
GCCACTCAGGCAATAAAGCTCTTTGTAAATTCCTGGAAAGATAATTAGTTAGATGACGACGTCCAATATTGTTAGTCTTAAAACGAAAACACTATGAAGAGAGCATAGATTTTTCTGGGTTTGTTTTTTTACACATCTTTTTGGTTTTGCAACAGAAACAGATCAGATTTTACAGGTGCTGTTTGCCTTCCCGCTCCAGTACCTGTGGCTGGGTGTCTGGGTGACTGTCACAGAGTGATGTGTTGTTGAGGTGTAGTGGCTCGTAGAAAATGAGGTCTCTGTTTCTCGCTCAATGACATTCTCACTGGAGATTACATTTTTTGAAATGTACTGCTGAAAAAAAACAGACAAACCTCGGGTTTATAAACTGTAATTCACAGCACATTTGCAGGCATAATTTCCAATTCCTCCTCCCTCTCCCCCAAGTCACAGTTTTTTAGACATGCCAAAGCACAAACTTTGTCACTTAAATACAGGCAGAAACCACACTTACACACTTGAGCACATTCATGTACACCTCTGCATACACACCCCATCTAAACTTACAGTAGGTGGAAACAAATGGTCTGCATCCCAGTAGGGCTATAAACAACTTACGTATTTAACAAGGGAATGAGAAGTCCTCATGGGTAGAGACCTGGAAAGGCAACTCCCCCTTTACTACCATATACATGAACAATACTATTCTCTGATGGAGAAGACAGCAGTAGTTAGCAGTAGCAGTTGTTCATTGCAGGATAAGGATCTGGGCAAGAAATGGGTATTTTCATTGCCCATGGATGCAGAACCAGGACAGACCTGTTCATCAGGGGATGATCTGCAGAATGGGCTAAAGCCTCCTGAGATGGGGCTGGAGGTGTGCAGTGCCCAACCTCCCACACGGCTTTTTTTTGGAGCCCCCACCAATGCTCTTACTGGTACAACTCCCCATTCTCCTCAGTGGGGACTCCTGGTTTTCCCTCTCTTAATAATCTAAATCATGGATTTAGGTCTTTTGAGGGGAAATATTGGAAGCTGAGCTCTTCTGAGAAGGTGCCTTAGACTTAACCAAGGTCAGTGGAGCACTGCCATTGACTTAGCAGAGCCAGGGCTCACCCCTGTAATGAGCTGTCACGAATATGTACAGCAATGCTGGAGCAGGAGAGTGTGGATGGCTTGAGGTGGCAGAAAGCCAACATGCCCTCTGGGCACCAGGCTTCCCTGGGGAAGGGAGGAGACGAGAAAGCGGCTACAGGCAGCATGAGCCTGTAAGGCCAAGGGGCTTGGCCAAGGGGTTAGTTGAAGAGTAACTCTCTGCTCCACTCTGACAAATGTCTGGGGGATGCTGGTGAAGTATCTGCCTCAGCCCTGTCTCCCCAGCCACTGCTAATGTCCAGGTGAGATCTTATTTGGACTTTTACCCTTGAGTTCATAATGTCACATTCCTGATCTGAGGGGGCTGTCCCTGCTCACCAACCATCAGGCCAAGGGCAGTACGAAGAGCAAGACGTGTGTTTGAAGAAATTGATCTCTCTAGCACTTAGCCCTGTAGTAGCGCTGTTAGAATTTTTTTCTGAGGTGTTTCTCTTGCTTTTGGTGCCCTAGATCCATAGGCACAGCTGCAGCACTGCGGCATGCCCTAGTAAACTGGCCATCTGCAGAAATACCTCATTTTGCTGTATATTTTTTGCAAAGTCCTAATTGTTTCTGAGTGGAGAAAGCCAAGAGAATTCAGTCACCAGCCTGCAGCAGGTAGAAGTTTAAAAGCTGTGGGTGAGCTCTGCTGGTGGTGCTGGCAGCCTAGGCTGAAACATGGGCAGTAAAACCTACATTCACCAGCTGGACGTTATCCGGCGGCGGGTTGGGGTGATGTGGCCCGTTGGCCATGTTCATCACATTGTTCCTTTCTGAGCGCAGGCTCTGCCGAAGGCGATCGTGCAACTTTTTCCTCTGCTTCCTGTGCATGAAACATGGAAATGATTTTAATAGACAAAGGGAAAGCAGCTGCACCTTTCAGCATGTTGATGATGATGATAATACTATAACATCACTTTTTTTGCCAGCACTTTCCCCACTGCTGCAAGACTTCAGACTAACTCTGAAGACTGAAGACCACAGGTCTAATTGCAGCTGGAGCTGTGGGGACCTGCAGAAGGGGAAGGATGTACGGGAACCCTTCCAGGAGTCAGCTGGCCACAGAGGGACATGAAAAAGTGTGAGGAAGAAGGAAGCCATTTCTAAGCCATGCTCCACCTCAGGAGGAGCTCTTTTCTGCACTCAGAAGGGAGGGGGGAGAGATTTTAACCTGGCCACCTTGGCACCCTCACTGCAGCCATGGCCAGGTTTTTGACAGCCCAATGGGTGACACTTCTCCATTCACCACAAGGAGCCGAGGTGGCCTTGCCTTGGGGCTTGCTTGCAGCCATTGGAAAACATGGTGCGTGCCACAATCTTTGTGATGTGGCAGCTACACATTTTTTTGTGCGATTCATCCCCTACCTCAACAGTGCACTCCAAATACATAAATGTGTTAAAGAAGTGAAGGGTGCAGAGCAAGTGCAGAAATCCAAAATAAGTGAGTGTGTGAGGTATGCCTGAGCCTGCAGCCACCCTGGCAGCTCTGGAAGGTTTTGTTACAGTAACATCAGATTAACTCTGGAACTTAATGATTGCCAGGTGGATGCCAGGGCTGCTAATGCATTCAGTAGAACCATCCATCAACCACATGCACTAGTGGCATGGTCTCTGTCTGACTTGGATGCTTCTACTGTACTCTATCCTTCATCTGCTCCTTCCCCAGTGGCTAATCCTTCCAGCTCTCCTCAGGAGAACTTTTCAGATTATTACAAGCTGTCAGGAACAAATTTGCAGCATAGTAAAATGTGATGCTGTGAAGGCCATGCAGAATGCAGTAACTGAACACCAAAATAAATAACTGGGGAAAGCTATTCAATTTCAGACTTAATTTACCAATGTTCCCCAGTTTTATACTCATTGTATATATACTGATTGTACTGGAGAACCTCCACCATCCTGCCACAGAATCCAGGGAAATGAAGAGAGGATGCAGGCTCCAACGCACTGCAGAATGCATATGACCTTGGCTGCGGCAAGAGCTAAAATACACACAATTCCCTAAGCTGTATGCAGAAGTGCAGATAGTTTTGGCAGGGTAGGACTGTGTAAGATATAACCATTTTCAATCTCTTTTGAACTCAAGGGGACTATTCCAAGTTTTCCAAAAAGGAGGAGGGAAGGAAAACAATAAATATATAGAAGCCTGATCACCAGGGAAGCTTAAAGAAAAAGAAAACATGACTTGACACACTGCATTTTACATATTTCTCTCTGTGTATGTTCCTGGACAGTGGAAGATGTTTAATTTATGCCACTCCACATGAATGGTATAAGCAGACACGGCTGCCTTGGAAATGCTCCTGTCTCAGTAGGACACAGTCCCTGGTCCATGTGGGCTTTGTGTTTGGAGGATAACCACGCATCATCTTAGGACACACAGGTAGTTAAGGTGGATGGAGAGTGCAGTGCCGAGAGATACCTGAGCAGCTACCCAAAGAGCAGCCTGGGCTGAGAAGCAACACGGGCAAGGGTTTAACTTTATTTGACAGCACCCCTTCATGAGTCCTTGGAGACCTTAGGAGCTGAGGACAACTCCAGTCCCCTGACATGGTAGAGAAAGTGGATTTTAGAGGGAGTTTCAGTTCATCATCTATAGGTCTGGGATCCTGGCACATACTGACTGGTAATCTGTCCCTAGGAAACCGCATTACTTCCCACCTTCAGTGGTCAATGTATTTGCATTTTGCATGCTTCCATGTGTGACATTTGTCCTCTAGTACAAGGACACTAACTAAAAAAAGAGAAATTACTACAGAAAACTGAAAAGAAAGAAAGAATGGGAATGCTAATGTACTTCACTTAGTCTGAGAAGCCCTTCCCTTAATGTAAGTGACTTGCAAATAAAGCACCTCTGAATTAAGACTCGGTGTCAGAAGACATTGCCTTAGCATTTGACCAGCAGTATCTCTTGCAAGGAGGCCAACAAAATCTAAGCCATTACATTTATTTAGTGCGTTTTCTTAACACCATTACAGGATTTCCCCCATTTCTGGGTTTTCCCCTATTAGAAGGAAAGAGCATGCAGGGAACATCTCACAGATAGCAGTCTGGCACCGCTGCTGCATTTGGAGGGCCATGAACTGGCAACTCACTTTCACTCTCATCAGATGTGTTTGAAAACATTTCACTTTTAGCTATCAGTGATCGCTGATGTCTGGGACAAACTGTGAGAAAGCATCCAGACCCCTAATGGATTCTGGTGGCTCTTTATATAGAAAAGCCATACTTCAGGACCCTGACTAAATGTTTGTTGAAATGCATGGGGATGTCTTGGCTGGTATCAATGAACTTTGGACGAGGAAAGATATTGTTTAACTGCCCTGGCTTGCCAGTTGTCATTACTAAAAGCAGTAATTGATCTGATTCTTTATTACTGTTTCAGTCATTCCCCACTGGCACAAGGTTGTGGGTGGGAGCAGCATGTATGTGTGGCTGGACTCTCACCAAGGCGGGGGGGGACATTATTCCTCTCCTCCCTCTCCTTTTAACACAGCCATTATTGGTGGAGCTTACAAGGAGAACCAAAAACCCAACCGCCAATCAGGCCCTGCAACAGTAAATCAAGTTTGTACAAATGTGGAAGATTTACGGTAAGGGTTTCCTGTGTTTTGGTGGGGAGATTTATAAGAGCAGCCAGAAATTTTGGCAGCACGAATCATGCTGATGTTCAGTGTAATTTATAGTCCAGAGTGCCTCATGCGTGTTTGAGAGTCACCCCCAGTAATTTACAGAGACTCACAGAATGCATTTAAGTGCCTTCTTTTGCATTGGGAGCACTTTTGCATTCAGTTCTTTGGCCTTTGGTGTTTAGTAACTTCTAGCACCGTTAATCTTGCCTCAAGTACAAACAAACTAGGCTGATATGTAAAATTTACTGCTGGAGAGCAACATGATTCCAGTGTTGGGCTTTGTTCCTTTCCAGCTGGGGAAACCAGCTGCAATGGGTGATAAACAAAGAATTGCAAGTCAGTGAAATTTGCTCCAGTCACAAAGTGAGAAACCTTTCAGATACCTGTCTTATTTTTGCATTGCTGATGGACATGGAGACCTGTACCTGTCTGGCTTGGACCAGAGCACCCTGGCCACAGGTTTGTCCCTTCAGCTCAGCCCTAGAGAAATCCAGATACAACCTTATGCTCAGAGGATTAGAAGCTACAGTCAACTGGGAAAGCCCTGGCCAAGAACTACAGATATAAAAAAGAAGAGAAAAGTTTACTTGGTTTTGCAGTAGGCCACCACACACATGATGCCAACTACTAGAAGAGCAATGCAAATGCCAGTTATGGTCAGCACCCGTTTCTGGTACAGTTCCTCAGCTTCTAGAAAGGGACAAAAACAGAGAAGGTCACAACATGGAGGATGGCTAGGTAAGGAGCTCACATTCAACAGCTGGCATGCTACAAACCACTGCACAGATTCACACAGCCACACCGAAACACAGCCACCACACTTCAGGCCGACTCATTATTGACTGCAAGGAGAACAGGACTACACCATAAGCTCTTAACACAGTACTGGGGACAAGCGATCATCTGTACAATTACAGTCAAAAGTAATCTTTTTTTTGTTTGTTTAAATCAACAATAATTTTAAGAAACAACTTCACAACTGACAAATACTCAGCATTTGCTGGAAATAAAAATGCAATGCACTAAGATAATAACATGAATTTGCAAATGCTTTGGAAGTTTTACTCTGCAAAGACAGCTGGAATGAAGGCCAATTTTATGGCCCTTAAGAGATATTTATTTTCTTATTATCTTTTTTGGATTGTTTTCATACCCAGTGTTCCTCTGCCCCCATGTCAATTTATATCTCAGTTGTCTTTACAGTAGAGATTTCAAAATATCCTTCTACACTTGAGACATGAGCTTGGCTTGTAATTATATCACCAATGGAAATGAAGACAGGTTTTGAACTCTGGTCATAAAATTCAGACTCTTTCTCCAGTGCTTCTCCAAAAACACAGCAATATCAACAACCAGCAGTGCCCTGTATCAGAGAAATGTTGTGATTTGACTTGTGTCTCTTTGTGTCCAACAAAGGAACTGCTCTATCTAGAGTGGCAGCTTTCTCAATGATGACAACTTGTTACCTATCTTGTACATCAGAGATATTTCACTATTATAAAGACATTAGTAGCACTGATAATGTTTGGGTTGGAGCTACCCATGCATTCCAGCCTTGCTCATGCTTGGCAGAGAGCATCACTGCGTGCTGTGCTGGGGAAACATTATGTAAAGAACGCTGAAACAGAGGCACGTTCTGTGTCGAAGCTTTACGGATGTGGAGTTGCATTTCTGCTTTTAGGACAAAATCCTAGCTTTGCTCTTTTTTCTCAAGTCTTATTTATTTTTGATTAAGCAGACAGTCCAGAAATCTTGCCCTGGAGGATCCAGACTGGAGGCTGGCCTTAGGTAGACTGCAATATTGACCACAGTCAGAATACCAGCAGATGATTAAAAATAAATGAATGAATAAAAGCTGCACAGCTCCACACTACCTTTAGGATAAATGCCAGCATTATTCCTGCTGGAAAGGACTTACATGAACATGAAAGGTCTTTGGGGCAATTCACCAGGAAGTAGAGATGTACAACGGTCCCTCACACGTGCCATAAGTGCTCAGGCACTTAAATCATGTGCTGTCACAAACACCACACAAGTTCAGGAGAAAATGCTCCCTACTGAAAAGGGAGCAGTCATTCCTCCAATGTGTTTCCTGGGCTTATCTAGTTCAGTTTTAAAGTTGCTGTGGGCAAATGGCAAATATTCCACGCCACAAACCACAAGGCAAAAAGAATTCTTAATTTCTCTGATACAATGCACCTTACCATGGAACAAATTTGTCCTACAAGCCAAACCCACTGTAGACCAAAACACCAGCAAACAGGTCATGAGCACTGTCAGACAAAATTAATAGCACTGATTATTAACAAGGGGAAGGGGGGGAAGAAGTGAGTTTGGTAAAACTAGGATGCTGCAAAAATGTATTAAAGAAAACAAAAATATAACTCTAAGAACAAAAAGTCAAAAAAAGGAAGGAAGAAAGGGCTGAAACTCCAAACCAAACCAGGACAAAAAGAAAAATGGGAAGGTGAAATATAGGGAAATACAAGGTTAAAGGGTTGAGAAGTCAGCTGCAGGCCTGGCACAGCATGCTTGAGACTGGAAAAAACAAAGTGAAGAAATGCTTGGGGACAAAAAAAAAAAGAAAAGGCTGAAGCAGAGTGTGAAGGGATTTCTCATACAGCATAACTCCTTGCCTAGGCTAATTAGTGGCACTTGATCCGCTTCCCATCTTTGCCCCTTCTGCAAGCGCTTATTAGTTAGCCATGGCAATGGTGTATTACAAGGATGTCACAGGAAACAGGAGAATTGTGATAAAGCAATTTAGGGGCAAATTTGTAATGCTTTGAATTATTTTATTTATTTATTTATTTTGTCATGCTGTCAGCTGTTAGCTTGTGAAAGCAAAATGAACAAGGACACATCAACACGTTTTTGTTGGAGGGGAAGGGAGAGGAAGAAGAAGATTAATTAACAGTGGAAACTCTGCTTGGTTGTTTATACTCAAGGAAAAATTGCACTGGCTCCAGGAGGTTTACTCCAGGACTCCATGCTGCCGATGGGCTGGGGCGGCTGTCTGGTGAGGGCCTTGCTAAGGCGGGTGGTGAGTTGAGGCTCATTGCTTGCGTGATGGACGCCCTGGGGCTCCCACCCACGTCAGGGGAGGGGATGCAGCGAGGGAGCAGGGCTGGGGGTGCAGCCCTGAGCAACGCTTCTTGCACCAGCATGTCTGGGTGGGACTGTAGGTTTTGAGGGATGTGGGGAGGCAAACCCCTGGGCCCGCTTTCATTGCCTCAGTTCCCTCCCATGCCCTCTGAAACAAGGCCCTTAGGACAATCCATCTCGACACGGTGTGCATGAACGGCAGCGCCGCCATGTCCTCCCTCAAGCCATGGGGGGAATGGCTGCCTGGCAAAGGGCACATGCGTCCAGGCACGTCTTGCCCAGCGAACCAGCAAGCTGCCACGTAACCTGGCCATACTCCTGGCTGACACGGTCTCCCTGCTCGGGGCAGCAGGTGCTGACTGGGGGAGGCCTGGGTGTCCCGTGGGGGCCATGGTGGGCGGCAGGGGATGCTGGTGGCCGGGCCGGGGAGCCTGGCCGCAGCTCCTCAGGCAGTGTGGTGCCTCGAGGATGAGCCTTGGCCTCTCTGCTTGAGGCCGGAAGAGTTTTGTGAAGCAGGGACCAAACTCCTGTGGGGCACTCACAGTTACACCGGGTCTTGCCCGAAAACTGCCCGCTCTCTGACCAGTGTTAACACTGGCAGAGCCAGTTAATGGCGCCCAGCAAAATAACACGCGCTGTCTTTGCAGCTCTCGTCAAGCTAGCTTGGAAAACATTAATAGCAGCCTTTGGGAAAAGTCGATAGAGAAATGTATGTGCAGTGAGGATTTAGAAAAGGTTTTAGCTTGTTAAGTATTAAATATCCTTTGAATGCATTTTTTTCCCCCCCTGCAGAATGCTAGGAAAATCAAATCAACATGAGACTTAAGTAAAGTTATTAAATCCTTCTATGTGCAGCCTTTTGAACGTGCACATTATGCAATTAATTTCACATTACCCTAATTTATACATAATTGATGAGATATATGGTCTTAAATTTGCTCTGTTTTAAAGTTTTTCTTCTTACAGGTCTCTGGGGATTTTAAAGAGAATTTCAGTCTGAGAGGTAGTTCCGCTGATGTAATTTCATATATAAAGCAAAATTTGCACATCAGTCTTTTAAAGGATTTTAATTTAATTCCTCATATGTTAATGTAACTATATATCTTCTACTACAATCTAGTACTTATGAGTGTGAATTAATATTATCTTGTGATAATAATAATAACAAGAAGCTGGGTCATGAGAGACTTTTAAAATTTGTACTTGTAATGGGTTTTCCACAGTTCACAGCTTAAGTTAATGACACTTTGAGTGGAAATTTTTCATAAGAACATCAACTAAAACTGTGTGAAAAACATCACTCTCTGCCTTGTCTCATTTACCGACAATTTTAGGAGATGCCGAACTAAAATTGATCTGAATTCCAAGTTGGCTTATTCAAGAGATGCATTATTTGTACCCTTGATTACTAAATGTTAGTTAAATAAGTACAGTCTATTCATTAAGAGGACTTATAAGATCTATTCCTATTCTATTTAAGCTGAAGTGTAAAAATAGTACCCACTGACAATGTTCTTGGTTGAGTGCAATATGAGTTTGGTATTAGAAATATTGACTATATTTGCTGACTTGAGGATCTGGAGTCTAGCTGTAAACGTCTACTTAAGTTCCTAAACAACTTTCAGTTCACTTCCAATTTACAGACCTAGATACAAATGTATATATGCATATCATTTACATATATATATATATGCATGTGATTTACATACCTAGCTGTGGCTTTAGACATAAAACTTTACTTGGAAACCAGAACTTAAAACTGTAAATTTGCAGAATTTTAAGTGGCTATAACAGCTCATCTGTTTTTTATAGACTAGTTAGTAATTTTGCTTAATGCTTACAGTGTTTCCAAAATCTGGCAACCCTAGAAGAACTTAGCAAAAAAAATATGTCAAAACTAGTCAAAATTATACAGAGGAAAAATGAACGTACACTGTTATTATTACTTTGGTAATTCCTAGAACTCCTTAGGTCTGGAATATCCTACCACTATTACCATTTTAGTGAGGCGATCTCAGCTAACATTTTGACAAGGGTTGTTGTTATAGCTGTATGATCCCTTCTAAAGCATAAAGAAATTGGTTAGGAATTGAAAGGGGGAGATGGAGAAGAAAAATAAAAAGGAGTTTATCTCTCAGGCTCTACGGCTAAAAGGAATGATTGGTCCATACCCATAAATTCAATCCCAAGATGCTCTGCCAATGCAGAAAGTTGACAAAAAAAAGAAAGAAAAAGGAAAAAGTTTCAGAAAAGAGCAATACACTGTACTCAAAAACAAATCACATATGAGAATTACAGCTATTCTGTGTCTGCACGTGAGACAGGACAAAGGGGTTTGTGGTTACGTGGGCAGTGCTCAAGTGCGCCTCTGTAAAACTACACGACCAGACCTTCTGCAAGGGTGATACACCAAAATACATACGGGGGGCCTGAACAGCCACAGTGCAGAGAACAAAGCAGGAACCGTTAACCCTTAAATATCTTACTGAGATGAAGGGGGCTATGGCCTGAGATGGGACCGTGAGAGCACAGGGATGCTTCACCTCCCTTCTGGCCCTGTTCCTTTCCTTGGGGTGCAGCTCCTTCTTCTTCTGGGTTGTGACCTGGGGGTGACTGGGTCTGCTTGCTCAGCATCAGGAGCCCTTCTCAAGCTTTGCAGACTGACTGCAGCAGGGCTCTTGTTTCTGGAAAATGAGAAGCCAGCCCCTTTTCCCCTGCCTTTGGGCTGCGCTGCCTCGGCAGAACCATCCACTGGCTGGCTGGATGAACCAGCTGGTGCGTGGTGCATGGGCTGATGCTCTTTACAGGGATAACATGCCTAAATTAGCACCCCCAGGCCCCAGCAGCCGGGGATGAGGAGGAACACAGGTTTTCCCCCGGCAGGTACCCTAAGAGGCCCTTCCCACAGGGCAAACACCATATCCATGGTAGCTCTCACTTTCTTTGTCCTTGTGTGCTGTGAAATTTAAATCCAATCCTAATTTTCTGACCACATGGATTTTTATGTGGTTTGTACACATAAAACATGGGGATAGCCAATTCTTTCCTGCCAGTCAGTAACATTTTAAGGGTTAAGTAAGTTGGAATCCATCCAGGTCTCTTCGTAAAGAGACAGTATTACATGCCTAGATGAACACTGCTAACAATATACATTAGTTGCATAGAAAGCTTGGTTAAGTCTTCAATTAAATGAATGACATGCCCATGCATATATATTGCTGTATTTATGCTTTCCTATAGGAAGGATGCCTAGACTGGATGTAATTTAATTTTAGGGGGGGTCATTCATATCATGCATTTTCTATTTCAAATAATTCCATGGGAAGTTGGTACTTAAAATGGGAATATATTCTGTCTGAAAGCCCTAACAAAAGACATGCTGAAGAAACATGCATTGCTTATTCAAACCTAGATGGCATGTAGCTCTTATTTATCTTTGGTATTCCTAGCTACATTCCATAGACCTGATTAAAACAAAGCAGAATATCCCAATACTTCTCATTTTATAAACATGTAATTATTTTTGATCTTTTCCTATCTAATGCAATACCATTGCATACTTTTTATGTGCAATGTTGTTTCTGTTGAATATTTGTCCAGGTGCTCTAAGAAGAAACATGTTTAATTATTTTTAACAGCTCAGTTTTAATTCTAGATGTGATTTTTATGGGGGCAATATTGGAAGTAAAAATGCTTGGGATGCAGGTTTTTTCCAAAAAGTGACTTAAAACTAGAACTCATTGGATATACTGTAAGCATGCTGGGGTACAGGGGTACAGGGTCTATAGAACAGGCCTATTACGCCTGACATGCTCTGTTCATGAGTGGTGTGCCACAGGTGCTGGGCAGCAAAGATTTTGGGGGGGCTATTCTATAGAGTTAGGTGGGTGGGTAGCCTGGGGACATGGTGCTGCCCAATTAGGGGTGAGCAGAGTTGCAGGTTTGTATGGAGACTTTGCACCTGACAAGGAAAGGATCCATTTGAATCAACTGCATGCAGGAGCAGAGAGGTCCAGGGAAACCAATTTAATCTCTGAAGCATGAAGGTGCCACATTTCTTAAACCATTGTTTAGTTTTCTTATTAAATGTGTCCTGTGGGTAATGAGAAATTCTAACAGTTTCTTTTTCACGTAATTTGAATTGAAAGCAAACTAAAGCCCCGAAACGGTCACAGAACAGAATCCAACGGAATTGTTGGCCAATTCTGCCTGAGGGGCTGGGATGCTGTGTCTCTTCATGAGGCTTAGGATCCACTTTGGATCCTAAATCTTGGTTCATTTCAGTAATAGTCAGGCTGCAAAATCAATTTTGAACTTGGGATGTTAAGTCCTGTGACTTCTGTAAAAGGGTTATCCTACAACTGATTCGAGTCTCAGAAGTATAGAAAATGATGTTTCTTAATTAAAGTATTCTATCATAGCAATTTTAGCGTTTAATGAGCATTAACTGAGCAGTTTATAGTGAAAAACTGTCTTCTTTAACCTTGAGCGGAAGATGGACAATGACATCTTTCAAATCTGTATCATTTAGGAGTTTTGGTCTCAGCATATAAAGAGTAAATTTAGGGTACTGAAAAGCTTTAGAAAATGAAAATTCCAGGTAAGATTGTCTAGTACACTCATCCAGATGTGACCACTTGAGAAATATATATAAATTAAGAAATACTGAGCTAGAAGAATTGCTGAAAAATGTAGTTTATGTGGAAAGGCTGAAAAATAGCGGCTGTTGTTAGAGTAACAGCAGTTTTGGTTACCCTTCTAGAATATCATAGCTTTACGCAACTCTTTCTCTCTTTAGTTTCTCAGCAAGGCTCATCTTGACCATATGAGGCAGGGGCCGTCATCTAAACAGAAATTTCCCTCTGCCTGTCTCGATACTGTCCCTCTTTCTCTGCAAGGATGGCAGGACTGAAATGGACATAGTTTAAAATTGTGTCCCATGCTGAAACACTTGCCTTCAGGAAGGCAGGGACCAGATTCAATTCACGCCCGAGATGGCTGACAGCATGCCATGCAAGTTGTTCTATATTCACAATACATATATCACTGCTAACTAGTGAAGTAGTTAATTGCAGCAAGCCAATTGGCCCTTTGGGTGGGTTCCATGGCCCATCTGGGATAACTTGGAGGACAAAGAGTTTACCTGTGATTACGCTCTAGAGAAGTTTTCTCAACCTTCTATTAATCCGGGGCTCTGCCAGTGTTTCTTATCCCCAGGATCATTGTGCAAGTGTTTCTATAACAGTTTTCATGCACAGCTACATAAAAATTAGCCAAAAACTTGTGTACTGGGTCTGGCTGAGATGGAGTTAATTTTCCCCATAGCAGCCCTCATAATGCTGTACTTTATCTTGGTAACTACAAAGGTGTTGGTAACACACTAGTGTTTTGGCTACTGCCGAGCAGTGCTAGCACAGCATTAAGGCTGGTTCTCCATCATTCCCCCCTCACCAGTATGCTGGGGGTGGGCAAGATCTTGGGAGGGGAGAGAGCCAGGACAGCTGACCCAAACTGACCAACAGCATATTCCATACCATATGATGTCTGCTCAGCAATAAAAGCTAAGACAAAGGAGGAGGAGGGACGGCATTCATTATGACAACGTTTGTCTTCTTAAGCAACAGCTACATATACTGAAGCCCCACTTCCTGGGAAGTGGCTGGACATTGCCTGCTGATGGGAAGTAGAGAATAAATCTTTTGTTTTCCTTTGCTTCCACGCGCAGCCTCTGCTTTTGCTTTATTAAACTGCCTTTACCTTGACCCATGTGTTTCTTCCATCTTATTTTCTGCCCTTGTCCTGTTGAGGAGGAGAGTGATAGAGCAGTTTGATGGGCACCTGGCATCCAGCCAAGGCCAACACACCACAGCTGCTAATGTTAATTCATTACTTTTATTTTCTTCCATTGCCTCGCTTCCTTGCCTCCAAAGGGGTGAATGCATGACCATTCAAATACAGCAAATAATTCTGCATGGAATAGATGTATTTTTGCAACATTTGTGGACCACCTTCTGGTGTCTTATGGACCAAGAGTGGAACATTAGCATCAAAGTCAAAACTGCCGCAGCAAAAAGCCAGAGTATTGGGGAAAACACCTGGTAGAAGCTGTGACGGCTGTGCTCAAAAGAAAGGACATTACAGGGTGTGCAAGCCAGACTCCAGAGATGAGCAAAACTAGCACAGTTTGTTCTTTAGTTTCCCTTGGTCTGCAGTGGTGGTAAGCACCAGTTGAAGAGGAAAAACTACATAGCTGCAGTGGTAGAGGTGACTGTGGCAGTGGGGAATCTAACAGCCATCACCTCTCAGCCACAACAGGTTGTCCTATGGTTTGGTGTGTTTGCAAAGCTGGAAGCCAAGGGACAGTCAGCCTAACATGTGCTTCCCTCATGTCCATTCCCAGTTATGCTCACATTTCCACTACAGAAAGGAAGGACATTTCTGTGGAAGAATTTTTCTTAAAACAGAGATCTACCTAATTGTCTGTCTCCCTTTTCAACCTGTTTCAACCTACTGCACCATGATAACTGAATCCTCGAGGGCTAACCAAACCACTGCCCAGATGAGCCAGTTAGCCTTGCCCTCTTGTTGGGATGAGGGATTTCCAAAATGCTTAGCATCCCCCTTGTTTTGATCTTGCCCTCAGTAAAGATTGTAACTTCAGACCTCTTAAAAATACCAATTCTCAGGCAGATTTCTGAAGCTAACTTTCTCTCAACAGCCAAATATAGAGCCTTAAGATAGTAACTCATCAGTTAAGTTAACTCATAAGCACACTTGGCATGGAACCCCATTGACTCTTTCTTTCCAAATGAAGACAGACCCTTCTGAAAGCAAGTAAAATTAAATAGCACTGTATAGTTCACATGTACACTTTTGTTTCCTACTGACACTTATGTTGTTTAGCATCCCAATTTGCTCTGTACTTTGCAAAAGCTGTATCTACAGAGCTAAGTTAATCACCCGCAACACTTGGTACAAAATATGAACTTGGCTTTAAGCCCCAATTGCAACATTTGCCTGAAGATAATTCTTATTCTAAGTCTCCTTTTTAATTGTATGCGCTGGTCTGCATTGGGTGTGATAATAAAAAGCCATATAAATGCTTCTTCACTGATTTTTTTGGTTAATTATAAATGTACCCTCACTGGACCCTTTCCAAAAGTGTAATTTTAAGACTTGTAGCAGCTTAAGAAATCTGACATTATACTGCCGATGCAGGCTAGGCAGAAGTGACAGAGTCTCATGGCCATTACCTGGGGCTCTCAGAGTAGCCTGAGGTAGGTAGTGGTGTGCTCGTCTGCCAGTGCATTTCAAGGAGAGGAGGGCTGGATCAACCTAAGTACGTACAGCTGAGCATAAAAAGCTCTTGCAGCAAGGCAAGGGCATCTATGTCTTTTCGATGGAGACAACTTCAGAAAATCTCAGCCTGGTGTCTACTGTCCAAAGTTTCCTTTTAAATCCCAACCAGAGTTAGGAAACTGAATAACTAATGTAGGAAAACCCACCTAAATATACTTTTTCTGGGTACGAAAATGAATTTATGATCAACATACAATTCTTCCATAGTTTTCAGGAAAAATTAATCAGCAAACAATGGATTTTATATTTTTATATCATGTCTTTTTAAATGATTCTTCTAAGATCAGAAAACTTTAACTGCACTTTTTGCCACAATACACAGAAATGGCCATTTAAATCTAACATTTGACAAACTTAAACACTGTAACAGCATAAATATTTTCAAATACGTATTACCAGAGGCATTTTAAAAATAACTCACACTAATAAAGCTTTTAAAACAGGGCATAAAATACACACTTGAATGCTGGAAGGTCTGGTCTTCAGTCAGCACCCTTGGGATTTACATGGGTAGCTTCCATGATGGGCAGTATGAATTATGTATGGACATTTTTCATCCATCAGTATAAGAGAAAACCTATGCATCCCTTCAGGCTCCAAAATGTCCAGCACATGCTAACAGCTTTTTGTCTTATATACTAATGGAAATTAAATTAAGCTAGCCTATAGTCTCTGAAATCTTCTGTGCTGGCAAGTAATCCATCAAAAAAATAGTTCCTATAATAAAGCTCTTACATCATTGTACATTCTGATGCCAGCAACAATTAATTATGAATAGTACGCATGCATTAAATGGTAAGATCTAAGCAATTTTCTTATGTGTTACCTTTGACTTTGCTATAGCCAATGAGAGAAAATAAATATTCAGTGCACTTTCTGTTTCCTCCCTGACAAGTAATAATAATTAACCCGTCCCTCCATGGGAAAGCTTATGAGATATGTGACTGCAGTGCTGATTCTACCAGTAGTCTGACACAGAGTCCTCTGTGTGTGCGTGTGTCTGCCTGGTACATTTTTTTGGCCAATTAATCTGGCTCTGAAATACTTATCTCTTCCACCTGTTATCCACAAGTAATATGTCAGACCCCATTGTTTATGCCATCTTTCCCCCTTTTCTTTTTCTTTCTGTGCTGAAACTTGGACAATGAGGAGGAACAACAACTGATCCTGTTTGGCCTGTGCTCATTAGAAATGATGTAAGCATGTCAATTACCTTTAATTTGTAGGTTTGAATACAAATCTCATATGCAACTAGAGGACTAGCTACCTCTCCCTTTGTTGGGGGAATACTGCCCTGTATAGAGACTCATAAGCTTTTTGTGGCAAATAAAACGTGAGACTTTCAAAACGTCATTTTTGCACTTTTACTGCTTGATGTCAGGTGAGGAGTCCATATCACACCATTCAGTGTTAATTTCACAGCGTTCCTAAGTCTTGCATTACCCCATAACCTCAATGCCAAACAACCCAGGAGAGCATTGCAATTGCTTTTTGTTATCATTTTCATGCAACAGGCAGAGACAATCAATATTAGGCCTTAGGCAACAAATCTAGTTACAGATTAAAAAAAAAAAAATTGGAGGAAAGATGCAGCGACAAGAAAGCAGCACCGACTGAGCATGCTTCTACTGCGGCACAGACAGAAAGGTAGTGGACGTACTGTAGAAGCTGGCCATTACGTAGTTTTGGCAGCGATCACCAGTAAATTCATTTGGGCACCTGAGAGGAAAAACAAACAAAAAAAAATGGTAGAGAAAAAACAGAGAAAAGAGAAGAGGTGAATATATGCTAAGAAAGAAGCTCCTTCAGCGTGAACTGATATGACTTGGTGAGTTCACTTTCAGAGACGGAATCTCGGTTTAGCATGTCAAAATAGCTCAAGATGTTGAGAGCAACTCATTTGCTCTGTGGAAATGAAAAGAAATCCCCTCCCTGAAAAACCAAGCCAAAACCAAACCAATCCAGATCAAAGTGTGTTTCGAGACGTGAGAGAGAAATTCACCATTCCGAATTCCCAAATTGCTTTTAGGATGCACTTTCCACAAGGCAGCAAGGACACAAGATCTGTACATCACTCATCTCCGTGAGTTTGCTCTTTTAGGGTTGTACTTTAAAGCAGTCTCCCAAACAAGAAAGCTGCCAGTGTGTGCAATACAAATGCATCTGCAAACGGATGGAAGGACCAAAATCACACAAATGAGAAACATTTTGGAGGTCAGTAATGCTATGGTGTACAGATTTTACTTTAGAGAATCAAGTCATTAATTAGTGTGTAAAGAGGCCGGTTCCAGCTGAACTGTGAAAACACCAAGTACTATTGATTTTGTTGCTGTAGTTGGGGAAGAAAGCAAAGTTCAGATTATTTTAACATACTTTCTTGGTTTTGGATTTTCATGGGCAGAGTTTCAGTACATCTTGCTCCAGTGAATCCAGGTTGGCACCTAAAGGGCAAAAACGTGATAAGCAATAGTACACCAAAACCACTGCACTAACAGACTGACATCTGCTGGCCTATGGAGATGGGAGTGCCTTAAGTGACTTCCTGGTTAGTGAAAAATGATCAGAAAAGGGGCAAGAAAGTGTAACCTTCCCCGAAGATAACACTTTGCAAAATTTACAGCAAAAATCCACCAGAGAAAAAAACATCTAGGAACTCTTTTTTGTTTGTCTGTTTTGAAAAAGAAAGAAGAATCAGGGCTAGCAAAAATGTGTATCAGCTTGTTGCTTATTCCACCTCATGAAAGGACCAGATTGAGTTTTTTAAAATTTGCAATGCATTGTGTAACGGCACTTTACACTGTTGCTTTCACCAGTCACATAGAATCTATGAAAAAAACATGATTTCCCTATTTCTGTAATGGCATGTTGTGTCTTCCAGTAATTTCTTTTGAAGGGTAATAGTTAAAACAGCAATCACAGAAAAACCAAAAAATTCCAAAAAGTGAGAAGGCAAACTGAAGCCCAAAGGCAGGAAGTATATGGCTGATAAACATGGCTGACAGATGAAAAAATAGTCAGTCCACTCAATAAGTAAGATGAGAGGGCAGAGGTGCTCTCAAAATTTGAATCTGCACAGCTGTCTGCCCTTTCAGTTCATAAACTCTTTTGCGGAAAACTTCAGTGCAGATTGCCCCTTGTTCATAGTGAAGGAATTTCTTTTCTGTGTTTTGCCTGTCTTTTCTTCTTCTGCTGGATATCAATTCTTCCTTCACCTTCAGTGTTGATTTTTGGGCAAAGCTCAGGCTGCCAAAATATCACCATAGCAATTCAGGCTACTGTGCTTCAGACATAATTGTGAGTAACTGTCCACCACACTAAGCATCTATAGATTTCAATTTTCTTTCCACCTTCTTCTATCCACTCTTACTCAGTGTGTAACCTGAAATTACCGGGTATTTGCTTCCTTGAATATGTCTCACTTGCATTGTCTGTCTTTCTGATGCTCTCCACGAGTTTGCCATGGTGCAAGAATCTCCTCCTCTTCCTCTCCTGCTGCCGATCCAGTGCTAGCCTCCTTTTTAAACTGCTTCATCATTTACTTGCCAGGGGCTGGAGAGCCTTCTTATTTGCAAGTGCAAGTTGTTCAGAACAATCCTCCACCTCTCCTATCTGTCCGAGTTTCACACGCATTGAAAGCTGTCCTGATTTTTAATTCTAGTCTTCCACAACTGCATCTAGCCCTAAGGGTCAGGGATGCCACTTCCAGAAAAGCACTTTGGCAGAGGACCAGTGTCAGGCATAACACTAGCAACTTCTTCAAATAAACCACACAGGAATGACTTTTGTATAATAAAGGTATATTTTGAGGCTCTGCAGATGATTCTTTAGAGCTGATTTGCTGTAATGATATATTTGTTCATTAAGGAACGGAGTTTATGTTCTTCAGAGCCAAGGTCACATCTTTTGATAGGTACCCAGCGTGGAGAGATCCCAGTTTCCACAGATATAGTCAGCTGAGAAAAATGCAACAAGGATAACTCTGTCATGAAGAGGTGGTATTTCAGGGCATGATAGAAGGCTTTTTCTGTCTTTGATGGAAGACAAAATGCATTTGACAGATGGCATCTTGATCTGTGTTACTGAATGAAAGTACAAATGTTTTACCCCCATGATTTCGGTTTTAGTTTGCACTGTGGTGATCTTGTTAAATACCTGTCCCTGGAAAGCTGGCATTCACACCTGCATTGGCCTTCATTTCACGACGACATCTACAAC